>NC_134858.1:53520794-53820794 GCF_049852395.1 Peromyscus maniculatus bairdii | reverse complement strand
AAGAAAAGTGAGAAGGACAGGGAGTGTGTGAACTTTAAGGCCTTCCACTTGAGTGCCTCTACTGTGCATGTTATCTTGGGGTGGGGGGACAGACTCTTTCCCGTTCTGTGCTCCCATAGGAGCACACCGCATCTAAAGTGATAATTGCCAAGCAAAGCGCCAATGAGTTTGAAATACAAGCCTACAATTAAGTTAGCAGTATCAAAGCCCTGTGGGTTTCTCCTTTTCCCCCATGATCCACTCTGGGCAGCTGAGTTGGGTTCCTGGAGTCTTTCTGAGAGCTGGCCCCAGCTCCAAGGCCAGGTGGCCACTTGCAGGGTGCCCTGGCCTTTCTAAAGTCAAGTTCAGACCTTTGTAGAGTCCCGATGCATGGCATTGCCACCTTGCCTCATCTCCTACCTCCCTGACCATGTGGGGACACCCCCACTAGGAGCCCCACTATGGGACCTGGGCACTCCTTTCTTGTAGAGAAGAAACCCCACAGCTGACCACTGTGGTGGTCCCCCTCAAACTTCAGATATTTGGAGGCTCCAGAGGGGCCTAGTTCTGCACCCAGAAAGCTATCCTGGGAGACCAAGGTCCAGGGCCTGTGCTACACAGTAAGAGCCTTGGAAACTTGGAAGCTCAGGGTCTTGGTGTTCCCTGCCTCTCCCCTCTGTTAGCATGGAGCACACACTCCAGGGTAGCTGAGGGAGCGTGGGTATACCCAGCCACTTGGGGCCCAACCACCAGAAGCTCTACCTTGTAACGCTGCAGCTTTACCTGTGGCCTCCAGTGACTGTGTGGGGAGTTGGTATGTGGTGGGGGGGGGCAGCGACAGTAGAGGTCAAGGGGTCACGCAAAGCTCTGAAATGCTTTGTGGTCCAGTAGTGTCACTTATTGCTTCAACTCACGGCCTGTTGGCCTAAGCATCTTTTGTGTGGCCCAGACAACTGTGGAGAGCAGACAGCGTGTGCTTTCAGGGGAACACACGTTGCTCCCAAGGGTCACTGTCAGAGCAACAAAGACCAAGGCTGTGGCTTCCTGTTTGTTTGTCCTGCCTACGGTTTATTACATGGCTGGTGTGGTCCGTGTGATGTCCTGATGAGGTCATTGATTCTGAGTCCTGAACACCGGAATGAAAGCTTGGCTGTGCCTCTTGTCACCTGTGTGTCCGTGGGCTGATTTCCTCCTTTGTGTCTCTGTTTTCTCCTGTGCAGAATGAGAATCCTGGAGGGTTTGGGGTGCAGTTCAGTGTAAGGGGCTTGCCTAACGTGTTCAGGGGCCTAGGCTGTATCCCCGGCAATACAGAAGAAGCAAATAAAGTGGGACTGTGGACAGCATCTGTCTCTCAGGATGGTTATGAGACTTAGATGAGCCAGTGTTTGTAACGTGCTAGAACAGTGCACAGGGAGCAATGATGCCAGCCACCACTGCCACCACCATCCAGCACCATACCGATGGGGTAGGTGGGGATCAAATGGGTAAATAAATAATTAAACTGGAGGCTGGAGAGAGGGCTCAGAGGTTAAGAGCACTGTCTATTTACTAGAGGGCCTGGGCTTAATTCCCATCATCCACACCATCTGTAGATGCTCAAAACCATCTGTAACTCCAGATCCAGGGACTCTGAGTCCCTCTTCTGACTCCATGGATACCAGGTACACAGTGATGTGCAGACATATATGAAGGCAAAACACTCACATAAAATAATCAAACTAAGAAGAAAGTTTCCTGTAAGGTTGGTGCTAGAAAATGAATGAGGCATGAGAGAAGATGCTCATGGCCATTAACTCGAGGGGGAGGCGGGGGAGATGGGAACAGGTGGGGGCAGAGGGGGAGGGCACAGACCACAACCGCAGTGAGATGCTACTACACTGTTGTTACCCTGACTCCTTAACACAGCAACAGTATGAAGTGTCGGAGAGGACGCAGAGCCACTGGGACACTCAAAGTTGGCTCATGGGAATGCAAGATGATATAGCCACTTTGAAAAACAAAAAAAGCCATGGCAGTTTCTTACAAAGAAAACTTACCACACAACCTCACAATGCTACTGCCAGGTACTCACCAAGAGGAACAGCTTCACGCATGTAAAAACCCATCTGAATATTTAGAGTGGCATTATTCATAGTCTACAAAAACTGGTTAACAACACAAGTGCTCTTTAGCTGGTGAGTGGATGAATAATGGAATACTACTCAGCAATAAAGAGGAACAAGATTCTGACACAAGACAACACAGATAAATCTCAAAGGCATTGTGCTAAGTGAATAGAACCAGACGTGAGGCTCCACACCGATGTCTATTTGTAGACGCTGGAGAAAGCAAAACCACGGGGACAGAAACAGGTCACTAGTGGCCAGAGGTTAGGGAGACGTTGGTTACCAAAGGACAGCCCATGGACACTGGGGTTGAATTGTTCTCTACCTTGATTGTGGTGGTAGCTACATGCCTGTTCACAGTTGTCCAGACTCACAGATGCATGCACTGGAAAGGGTAAGCTGCACTGCACGTTCATTATACCTTGATTACTGTGCCTGGGAGACAGTGTTCTACGAAACTGTCGAAACAGGGACAGATGACATGCATGTGGAGGAGGGAAGTGTGTCGTGGAGGCCTCCACACCCTCCTCACTCTGTGGTCAACGGCTCGTTGAGGTGGTGCCTGCGCTGAGGCGGAATGACAGGGCCTGAGGGCCGTGTTCTGGGTACCACTGAGGAACAGTGACTGAGGCACGGGTGTGATCACCTGGGAGAGGAGAGGAAGGGAAACAGGGCATGGATTAAGAGGAGGGTGGGGGTGCCACACAGCACGGGAAGGTGTCCCAAAGGAGGAGGTCGGCCAGCCACAGGCTCACGGACCCACAGACCAAGGCAGGAACACTGGTGGTCAGCAGTGGGGGCCTCACTGTTAGTGTTGTTGGGGGGGGGTGGATTAGAAACCAGACATCCTGGGTGCTAAGGGCTGAAGACAAACTGGTGAAGCTTCCAGCAGGCGGGAGACAGACTTGCCGGGCAGCGTGGGATTGGTGAAGAGGACTGGGGAGCAGGGGCTGTCCTTCTGTGCGCTGCGTCAGTAAGGCCAACGTGGGCCGACCTTTGCAATGCCCAGGGAGGCAGTGGGGAGGAAAGGGCTGGACAGGGCGTCTGTGCTCCTAGGCTGTGGTCACCCAGCGTGGGTACTTGTACTCGAGTGGGCTAGGGAATGGGGATGGAGGCTGCTGTCCAGAGGCCTATACTGTGCAGCGTGGAGCCCTGCGGGCTAGGCAGTGGGGATCTGCCCAGGGCCACCCACTCCAGGGTATCACACTAACCTTCCCGTTCTTCCCCTACAGTGCATGCCGAGACCCGCAGGCTGCTGTTCCCCGGGCCTCTGGCAGCTCCTCTGACTCCCTGTGCCATCTGACCCAGGTAGGGAGAGGGCAAGGCAGCTCTCTGTGCCTGGGCCGTTCCTGGGTGTGAAGGCTCAGTGTGAGGTCCAGGGTCCCGATCCAGACAGCCCTCAGGGAGTGAACCCCAGCCATGGCAGGAGACCCAGGCTAGGGCTTCAAGTTCCTGCAGCAGGTGCTTGCTCCCAGAGGCCCAACTTGGCTCTCGGGATCTGGATGCCACGAACACCTGCCAAGCACACTCCCACCACAGGATGCTCGGCTCCCGCAGCTCCTCCTGCTATCACTCTGGCTTTTGAGTGCTTGGTCCCACAGCTCTTACCCGGAAATTCCCAGCTCTCTGTACGGCTCCTTCCTTGGTGGGGGGGTAGGGGAGCTTCCCTCAGTCCCAGGAATGGCCTATCCATCCCCTGCTCTGGCCATCCTGAAGCCAGAGGTGGTTGGCCTGCTTAGGCCACAGCCGTTGGCCCCCACGCTCTGAGACTGAGATCACAGTTCTGGTCCTGAAGAGTGCAGCAGGATTCATGGCTTTCCCTTTCTTGTCTCCTAACAGCAGAGCTGGGCTGAGGAGGTCATGGGGCAGGGCTAGCTGGGCCTGTGGGCCTGTGAACAGGGCTGTGAGACAGGTGTGGAGCTGTGAAGGGAATCGGGAACAGAAAGAACCCAGACTGCCTGAGGTGTGAGGTGGAAGAGAGGCCACAGGGATGAGACAGAGCAGGGTAATGGGGGCCTTGGAACGGCTTCCTTCTGCATCCATTTGTACTAGGTGGAAGCGTCTTCCCAATATTAAAATAGTACGTCTCCCTACCCAGCCATCTACCTGGGTAATTAAAAGCCTGCAGTTGGAGCCCTTCTTCCCAGGGACTGACAAAGCCCTGCTAAGGCATTTGATACTTGTCCTTCTGAACTTTCTTCCATGCGCTTACAAATGTATTTTAAAGGCAAAAATGCATGGTCATACCAGGTGTATGTCTCCATCACCATATTTTTTTTGCCAAACATGTGGACCACCCAGATTTTATCCATGGAAATCTTCCCTTTCGTATCCATTGTATAAATGGTCTGTAAATTCTTCATCAATTATTAATCCTGTCAGAGCCATTTAGGTGGTTTCCCGCATTCGGCTATTTATAAACCTCACTCAAGGAAGCTCTGGGTTTGTACATCTGTGTACACTTGCACTGTAAGACCTTCAAGATGTTTTTGGACGTGGCCTACCCAAGTCAGAAAATGTGTCTATTTCCACATTTGATCTGTTCTGTATAGCCAGATACCCTTTGGGAAGGCTGGACTGCCTCACACTCCCACAGACCACGCACAAGGCTGGCCTTCCCAGCTACCATCGTTAGCAGCCGCTTGCAGTCCTGCCAATCTGACAGGAGAAAATGATTTCACTTTACATTTCTCCAGTCGCTAATGATATATGTATCCGTTGACCATTTCTGAGTCTCGGCTGGTGAGTTGCCTCCAGGTCATTTCTCTCTACCCACATCCATTTATTCACTAGATATTTGCTAGGTACTTGCTTGGGTCGAACACTGATTTGGTTAGGAACGTAACAGTGAACAAACTGACCCAAAATGCCTTCTCCGTGGAACTTAGGCTTTAATGGAGGGAAAGCAGGGGGAGCTGGAGAGATGGCTCAGTGGCCAAGCGCACTGGCTGCTCCTCCAGGGGACCTAGGTTTGATTCCCAGCACCCACATGGTGGCTCACAAGCATCTGCAACTCTTGTTCCAGGGGATCTGATGCCCTCTTCTGGACTCCAGGGTACTGCATGCACATGGTACACAGAAATACACAAAGGCAAAACACCTACACATAAAATAATTAACAAAACAACACACACAGCAGGAGAGGAGTATGGGTGGCCTGGATAATATCAGGATGTGATCCTCCTGCCTCCACCTCCCAAGTGCTAGGATTACAGGCACATGCCACTATGCCCAATTCATGTAGTGCATGCCAGGAAAGTATTCTACATCCCCAGTCCCACAGTATGGATGGCCTTCTCTGCCTGTGGCATCATTTTAGCAACTCAGAAGTTTGGGATGTTGGATTTTCAGATTAGGGGTGCTCAATCCGTAGCCAGAAGGGAAGGAGACAAAGCTGCATGGAAGGACCCAGCTCTGGAAAGAATGGATCACTGTGTACAAGAATAGATGCTCCTTCATTGGATTTTCCTTTTTAAATTCCCAAGTGATGCAGGACAGGAGAGTATCAGCCAAACGTAGGGCCTGTGTGAGTGCTGGGCCTAAGTGGCATGCCTATGATCCAGTCCTGACTACGGACATGTAAAGGGTATGACACCACCAGACCCCCATGGGGAACTGTGGGGTTGGCAGAGGTTCGAGGCTGGAGACACAGATTTGTGGTCATCATCTTCAAGATCGTATTTAATGCCTTGAGATTAAGTGAGAGCCGAGCAGGAGTGAGCAAAGACAGGAAGAGGAAGCCCAGGACCTCCGCTGGCTAGAGGCTGGGAGAAGAGAGCGAACGAGGGCAGCCGCTAGGAGCCCAGGGCTGGAGAGAAAGATGCATAGGTGTGTTCTCCTGGAGGCCAAAGGCAGATGTGTTCTCAGGTGGGCTGGGAGAAGGAGGGGGATTCAGTGAGACCCCATCAATGGTTGGGGAGCAGGCAGAGGCAGTGAAATATGTCTCATTGATTTGTGAGAGGTTAAGAAACTTAACTCTTTGGTTTGTATTGCAAATAGTTTTTCACAGATTGTTTCTTGTGTACTTTTTGTTTCATTTAAATTTATGGTTTATTTTGATCCCTTCAAGTTTCAATATTTTCCTGTAGTCTAATATATCACTCTTTTCCCCTAAAGTTTCTGCTTTAAACAAACAAACAAAAAAACCTGTCCTTTATGTTTTCTAGTTGTTGATTTGACTATATTTAAATCGCTGGTGTATCTGAAGTGTGTGGTTTCAGGTAGGGACCTATAGTAGTTACTGCTCTTTGCTGAGATAAAACACAAGCAACGTAGAGAAGGAAGAGTGTATTTTGACTTATGGTTCCAGAGGGAGAGTCCGAAATCTTGGGACATCACGACAATAGGCGGACACAGCATGTCAGCAGGAACAGGAAGTGAGAGAACTCATGTCAAGCACTAACAGGAAACAGAAGAAGTGGGATGAGGCTGTGAACCCTGAAATCCCACCCCCAGAGGGGAACTTCCTCCAATAACTGCATCCCCTAAGGTCCCAATACCCCTCCCCAACCTGCTCCACTTACTGGTGACCTAGTGTTCAATATGTGGGGACACTTCTCATTCAGATCACAGTAGGAGGCGGCCGGTGAGGAAAGGTCCTCTCCTCCTGTGCCGCAACCTTCAGCCTCTGCCAATGTGCCCAGGCCTCATGTCCATCATTCTGCCGTCCTGTTGACCTTGGCCTGGGAAGAGACTTCGGGAATTGGGACAGTAGACTCCGTGGTTGTTGGGGGCAGTGTGAGGAGCAAGGGGTGGGGAGGCTGACAGGACAGAAGGGGGAAGGAAGCCAGGGACTGAGGTGCTCTTCCGTGCCCAGCACATGACCTTAGCTTCACTGAGGTCAGAGGGCAACATCGTCTTGGGAGGTTACTATTCTACTCATCAAGGAAACTGAGGCTCAAAGGGTACTTCATATCTCAGTTAGTAGGGTCACCTTCTTGGGATGCTTCTAAAACTAGAAGATCTATACCCTGTTCCTCTCAGAGAGGTGGAAGGTTCCAGCACCAACTGTCCCCTACACCCCCCCTTTGCATCCCTGTCTGCCATTTGGCTAGGTTGGGAAGGTTTTCCCATTTCCAAAACCAACCCGGAAAGACCAAAATACTCCTGGCAGGGAACCACACTTCAGCTTACAGCTAACGTCTTCATTATCAGCTCACACCTCTGAGGGGTAGCTGGCAGCCAGCTGAGGGTACTGAGTGGCGCCTGCCGAGGTGTATCTGGGTTAAGAAAGACTGGCAGTTCACAGCCTCGGGGCTCTGCCTGGAGAGGAAGGCGATTGGACCACGTGAGGGGAGGTGGAGGGGGGGAGCAACAACTCCTCTGAGCGGCCCCAGAGTGGGGCTCAGAGAAGGCGCTGGCATCCATTAGGTACTTGCTACGTGCAGTACCAGGAGAGGCCTGTTTTGTGTCTGGAAGGTCAGAAAATCAGCCACCAATGATCCACCCTGGACCCAGCTGTCAGTCACTCAGCTGAGAGCCGTCTCCCACACCCACAGTTCAGATCTGTCGTCCAGCCCTGAGGAGGGGGAGGAGAGAGAGTGAGCCATCCATCTGGAATCTCCTCCAGGTCTCTGAGGGCCAGTCCACCTGCCCTGCCTGGAGAGTTAAGGCTCGTTTTTTGCCTTCAGGGTCAGGTTCAAGGTAGACACAGGATCAGGGCGCACTGAAGAAGGTGACTAACTAAGACAGCCCTGGGTATACAGTGGTCTCATCCCGTTGCTATTGCCACTGTGCTCTGGGGACAGAAGGAGGGGCTGCTTGCCCGAGTGGGATTTCCCTTCTCCCCTTACCTCTCTGCTCATGACTGACCTGTGTTGTAGGTGTGTGTATAAAGGTAACCAATGTCCACCCCTCTCCCTATGCGTTAGACTCGGGCTTAGTTTTGCTGGGACCCTGAGACTAAAAGCAACCTCTCTCTCTCTCCACTACACCGCCCCTCCTTGCCACCCATCCCTCTCCTGTCCCTCTCCTCCCCTGGCCTGGTGTTCCTTGATGGGTGACCAGCCACCTTGCTTCTAGCTGGAGGCCTGCCGGGTCCCAGGTCAGCCCGCAGACTAGTGCACTCAAGTTCCCAAAAATACTGCATGTGCTCAGGGGAGGAAACCCTGGGGGTGGGCAGGAAGTGAGAAAGGGAGACTTCCGGGGAAGGAGGAAATGCCTGATACCTGAGAGCAGGGCTAAGGAAGAATTCAAAAAGAGTCTATATGAGCAAAAGGTTAGAAGTGGCTGGGGGACACTCACCTATAAAAAGGGGCCAGGCTAGTGAGCAGGCTAGTGAGCAGGCTGGATGCTGAGGCCACAGGACAGAAAATAATCTGCCCCTCTGGGTCACCACTGAGTATTGCATCCAGCCTGTCACCTGACTTTAGGGCTTGGACTGAAGCCTATGAGCATCATGAGCTGTGTCTCTGGATTGGTGCCAGCCCGGGGGTTCACAGCACATGAGTGTCCCCTGGGTAGCATGTTGGTGTGGCCGCTGTTCTGGCCTAGTGCCTGCCCTTGGTGGGCAACTCTAGGACCATGCCTGAGTCTTGGGCTCCACCCTTCAGAGGCTTCCATGCCTGAAAGGGAGACGAAAGTCTAAGCAAGAGGCAGAGTATTAAAGGCCCCATGTGGGTATGTTTGTTCCATTTTAAGCAACTTGTTTAAAAAACAAACAAAAAACACAGAGATTTAATTCTTATACCATAAAAACCACCATTTTGAAACAGATAGTTCAGTGGTTTTTAGGCTATCCTTTAGATAGCCTAAACCATAGTCACTGTCTAATTCTAGGGTGTTCTTATCACCCCAGAAGAGACCCTGTACCTATGAGCACGGCCTCCCCATTGTCCTCTACGTTCCCTGGTAACCACTAATATAATACATTCTGGTTTCAAGTAAGAATCACAGGAACATGGGGCGCTCAGCACCACTGTTTCATGTTCCTCTGTCGGACTGTGCACCAGCCTTGGGGTGCACCAGACCTCTGTTCATGTTCACAGCTGCACAATGGGTCACTACACGCGCCACACCTGTTTATGTGCTCGTTCGGGCCGTTGGAGTAGTTCTGACTTCGGAGCTGTTGTACACAGCACTGTTGTGAACATGTGTGCACAGGTCTTTATTGGAAACCTTGTCTGCAGTCTCCTGGGTCTGTTCTGAAGTGTGTCTTTGCTGGCTCTAAATCTCGTTTACTTCAGATGCGTTGGACGTAGGCCCTAGAGCGCCGACACCCCTCTCCACATCAGCCCTTGATTACTAGCTGGCGATGGAGGGTACATTCTGGATGCCCTGAGATGGGGGAGAGGGCGTTCTAGAGGGGATCCCCCTGGGCTGACCCTCATCCCTGGGAGCATATTCTCTGAGTTGGGAAGGGAGGAAGTGAGTTTCTGAGGACAGGATCGAGGCCACCAGGCCTAGCCTCTGCCTCGCTTCCTCCAGCGGCCCTCTCTGCTCAGGCAGCTGAGAACCGGGACAGGCCTGGCCAGGAGCTCGCAGGGCTGTGCAGAACCAGAGGCAGGGCCAACCCTCGGGTTCCTGCTCTGCCACTTAATAGGTAATTATACCCTGACATGCACAGAGGCGAAGAAGGGATTTTCTGTGAAGCAAAATCTCCCGTGAAATATTCAGGCCACGCTGGGCTTCGCCTCCCAGCCAGCCTAATCACTGCCGCTCGGTTTGCCAAGGCTAGAGAGGCCACATGTGCCTACGGGCGGCATGGGGCTTTTTATTTCCTTCTCAGTAGAGAGGGCCTCAAGGGCCAGTGAGAGCCCAGCTTGGAGCCTTGGATGCTGTGTGTGTGTGTGTGTGTGTGTGTGTGTGTGTGTGTGTGTGTGTGTGTTGTACACCAGATCATATATATGTGTCTCCCTGTGTCTGTGTGTTTGCGGTATGTTTTTTGAGTGTATATTTGAGTGTATATCTGGCATTTGCCTCTTTCTTGGCCGTATATGTTCATAGAACCTGAACATGTATGTAAGTAACCCTGATCATGCCAGTTCATATGTGACCATCTGCGTTTCGCATGCTTGCTGTCCGGCCGTCTCAGAGGCTTCTCAGTGAGCCTGTTTTTCTGATCCCACATATGGCATTCTTAGGCTCTCTCAAGCAAAGGGCTGCCCTGCGGGTGAGTTTGGTCAGGGTTTGTGTATGGTCAGGAAGTCTTAAAAGCCCTCCCAGCTCCCAGGCTCAGGGGCAGCAGACTATCATCGGTGTGGGGCCTGTCAGCATCTATTTAACTGTGATCACAGTTTAGTACTTGATTGAGGGCTTCTGAGAGTTCATTAAATTGGGACATGCCCGTCCCCTTGTTGGTGGCCCTGGCACCTCTGCTTCAATCCCTGTCTGCCCCAGTCCATAGCCCTCTTTCATTTGCCTATGGAGCACACGCCCGAGGCCTGGCTCTTGCCCCTCCTTTACACAATATTGCAAACAAGACTAGAACTATTGTACCCATATGGCAGAAGGTGAGACTGAGGCCTAGAGAGGCTGAAACAGGCCTGCAGTCCTGATAAATGGGGCCTGGGGCAGATGCCCTTTCTGGTGCAGACCCAGCTCTGGGCCTTTGGTAGAGAAGACCTTGCCTAGGAAATGGGTGACCGGAGCTAGCGGATGCTCCCCTCTCCACAGTGAGCTCTCCTTCCTCCCGCCCTTCCCCACAGCCAGGCTCCCCTTCCTCCCCTCCACTCACAGTGTCCGGGAGAGATGGCCCCAGCAATCTCTTCACCTCTAGCAGGTGGTCCCAGGACGGCCACTCTCTCACTGATATTTCTGCATCGTGACCGTAATTAGCAATTCTTCCGGACTGAGCCCCGTCTGGCAGACAAGAAGAGGAGCTGTGGCTTATGAATGTCAGCTGCTAATGTCACACTGGTGCGCTAACCGGGGGCGGGGCTTAAGGAGGGGGAAGTGAGGGTCTGATCTGAAGAAAGCCAACCCCTCATCGCCACTGGGCTCTGCCACCCTCTCTTCCGACAGACACTTGTGGCCCTTTACCAGAGCTCACCCGGAGCTTCCGCCATCCTGCCCATTCCCGGAACTTTTACCCACCCCCCACCCCCGTTCTTCCAGGACAGTTCGGCCGAAAGAGCAGCTTCCACATTTCTGGGCAAGTCCTGGCTGCTCCGCCTAAGGTCCCTGTAGTCCCCAGAAGACTCCATCAAGGGTCTCTTGGATTGCTAGAGATGACAGAGCATCCGCTCGGACTGTCCTTAGCAGGGAAGATGGCCTCCCTTCCCTTGAGCGGGATTCACTCAGGCTTGTACAACCCTTCCTCAGAAAGGCAAGCATGGCTCCCCTGTGGGGCATGGATGCTCCCAGTCCGCAGCCTCCTGGTCCATCTGCTTCAGGTTTCTGCTCTTCTTCCAACCCAGAGAGTCCTTGGGTCAGCCACCTCGCGTGGTACTGTTTGCCTCCATACACTGCTATCCACATGACTAGACAGATCCTTCAGTTCCGGGAGCAGAGAAAGCCAAGCCAACCGCTGCCGACAGACTGAGTCACTCTCGGCAGCCCACCTTTGCCTCCTCCTTGCCCCTGGCTGTGGCCTATCCAGGGCATGACACCTGGACCGGTGTTAAAACAAAACAGCAGTGCAAGTCTGTTTGTGTATGTGTGTGTGTGTGTGTGTGTGTGTGTGTGTGTGTGTGTGTGTGTGTATGTGTGCGTGTGTGTGTCGGGGGGGGGCAGGGGGCAGGTATGTATGTGCATGTGTGTAGAGACACATGTGTCTACATGCATGTAGAATCCAGAGGATAGCATTGGGTATTGTTTATCAGGCACTCTGTGTGTGTGTGTGTGTGTGTGTGTGTGTGTGTGTGTGTGTGTGTGTGTGTATGTGTGTGTGTGTGTGTGTGTGTGTGTGGGCGCGCGTGCGCGCGCATTTGGGGAAGAGCAATCTCTCACTGGACTGGAGCTCTCAAGTAGACTAGTCTGGCCAGCCATTGAGCCCTGGGATCTGCCTGTCTCTGCCTCCCTAGCACATGGGGTTCCGAGTGAGAGCCACCATGCCTGGGCTTGTTTTAATGCATTCTGTTGGCCCGGCTCAGGCCTGTGCTCACAGGGAAAGCCCTGTCACTGCCTGAGCCATCTCCAGCCCCAGCTGCATTTTGAGTGCTTCATACGTGCCAGGCTACGTTAGAAGAATTTTATAAGCGTGTGATCCTCCACTCACCATTTCTGTTTTATAGACAGGGGAAACTGAGGTGCAAAGAAATCATCCTAGCTGCTGGTGATTGCAGAGCTAAGCTGTGGCAGCAGGGAGCAGGCTGTGTGGGTCCCAAGATCTCCCATGAGCCTCTGCTTGCCTCTGCCCCAAATCACTTCATCTAGGATCATCTCTTTGTGCATGAGGAGCTCCAGGCTGGGCAGTTGCACCCCAGCCCCCAGCCTGGAGGCATTCCTGAATCAGTACTCAGTCCTTAGCCACCAGCACTCCATGTATTGCGGTGTGTCCACAGCCCCAGGGAGCGACACTCCGAGAACAAGGCCTCGATCGTACCTCAGATTCCCCAGGTTTGTGGCGTATGCTGAACAGGGACTGGTATGTGACAGCAAGGACCTGGAGTTGAGGTCTCAGTGCAGAGCTGGGACTTGGCCAGGATGCCCTTTGTCCCACATCTTCCATTCACTTAATCAACGCTCGCCGGGTACTGGGTACTAAGGTCTATGGCCATGCCTTCAGGGAGCCCATAGCCTACTGGGAACAGAAGCTTGGCCAGGCCTGACCAGGGCAGGGGAACTGTCTCAGGCTATGCTAGTGATCAGTGGGGATGGATGCATTGGAGGAAGAAGGCTGCCCAGAAATGGAAACATTTGAACTCCACTTACGGAAAAGCAGCTGTGTTCAGACTGTTGGGGAGGGGACAAACCCAGGAAGAGGGAACAGTCTATGCGAGGACTCTGAGCCAGGGAGAGCGGGCCCAGAACACACCGTAAGTAAGCCAGAAGTGGCCAGCTTTGCTTTTCATCTTCTCTACGTGGGCAGGCAGGTCAGCACTCATGGGTGGGCAGTTCCCCAGCCTGGGAACGAAGCCAGCCATTGAGGGCATGAATGAGGCCAAGCTGGGGCTGCTTTGGGCTTGGGAGCCGGATGCTGTGAGCTAGAGCTGGCCTGGAGGACAGCTGGGGGCGTGGCTGCCTGCACAGCTGTGCAAGTCCTTCAGCGCACAGCATCTGCTGTGACAGGCAGAATGGGAGACTCAGGCCAGGTAGGCTGGAGTCCCACCTTGGCAGTAAGCAGCAGCAGGTGCCTCCACCCTTCTGCGGCATGTGGAAGTTCTTGGCTGGGGGCGGGGCTCCAGCTCTTAGGGTTCCGCATGGAGCTGGGCTATATGCCATGCAGAGACTGGTAGTGGATAGGCCTGAGAGAGACGTGTTGATGCGGGTCACAGTGGGACACTGGCCTGGCACTAAGCCTGGAGAGGTGGTGAGGAGCTTCCTTCGGAACTTGGGTCTCCCAGCAGTTTCTAAGGCTTTGGCTTAGGCACCCAGTGGCCAGTCTTGAAAATCTTTCCCTCTCACCCCTGGGGCCCAGAATGGCCACTAGAACAGCAAGCAAGCCCTGCCCATGCTCACGGGCTCCAGGCAAGTGCACCTATGGGTCCATTGCACGCCAGTTCATTCACATGCATAAGCAGGTAGGGATCAGTAGGGGTTCTGGGAGCAGGAGACCATGGCTATGTGGGGACGCAAGAGCCCAGGCATGGCCAGCAGCCCTACAGGGTTACCTCCTTCTCTCCTACCGTAGTCAGAGGCTAGAGGGACTCCCGCTCCTAGGCCTGCCTCTCCCTGGTGCCTCACAAGGCCCTCTCAAGTCCTGGAGACAGGCCCTGTTAACTTGCTGGGGACCTCTTGGTAGCTGGCACTTTGGAAAGACATGGGCCTTGAGGGGACAGCTTAGGCCTTGCCCAGCCATCTCTGAGAACCTGCCAGTGAATATACCACCCTTGCATGCCCTCTCGATGGCACCCAGAGCAGCTGTACAAGAACCTACGAGGTACTCCTAGGAGGAGACACCAGGAAAGCCAGGGGGGCTCATGGTGGGCCACAAACCCCTGACCAGCCAAGGTCTCGACTTCTCCTCTCAGCTGGGCCTGGAGTCTCAGCTCCTGGTGTCAGGGCTAGCTGGAGGATCCAAGGTCTCTCACCTTGTTATCAAGAGCATATTTCAGCCATTAGTGACGGCAGGCAGCTGGGGATTTGGGAGGATTTCTCCTTCATTTCCCAGGGCTTTCAGAAGCCTCCTCCCTCCCTGCTCCAACTGCTGGGGACACACACACACACACACACACACACACACACACACACACACACACACACACACTACACACCAGGTTGGGGAGTAGGTGGGGATAGATCTGGTCCATTCTTCCAGAAAGGGCTCCTCAGCCTCCCCCATCCTCCCAACAGATGCTCAGCGCTGCACATCCTGAGTGCTGCAGTCTGAGGCCAAGGTTGACCTAGTCCTGCTGGCCCTGTGGTGGCACCCCCTGCCCAGCTCTTTCCTGGGCCTCCCTGTCCAACAGCCTTACCTGGGCCCTGGGACTAGTGGGTCGCTCTCGACACTCTGCATATGGTACAGAGGGTAACAGACACTCTTGCACCCCTCAGGCCCCTCCCACTTCAGCCTCTGGGGTCTGAGGGACCAGGGTGTGTGGCCTGTCTCCAGTGAGCCTAGGTCTCTGGACCCAGAGCCATGTAACGAGGATGCCCCTGTGTCTGTGGTAAGTGGAGTCTGGCTAAGATGCCGTGGGGGAGGGCCCACCGTAAGAGGAGGTAGAGGATAAGCAGAAGAAGCTGCTGCTGTTTCCAAAGGGAGCTTGGAGTGGGGATTTGGCTCAGCTAGAAGACGCGGTGTGCTAGGAGAAGGTGGTGGGCTTTGGCTAGCCCAGCCTGCTTAGCTGGGAGACAGCATCCAGGGGAGTTCTCAGCTGGGAGCTTCCCCCACCCCGACCCCTGCAGCACCAACGTTCCACCTCACTCACCCTGGCACAGTCCTGGGAACCCAGCCAGTCTCTTGTTCTTTCTGCCAGGGCCTGATCATGGGTGTCACCGGTGTCTGCCGAATGACGACAGAATGGTGCATTTGGTTAAAGCTAGATATAAGGGTGTGTGTGTGTGTGTGTGTTCCAGATGCCACAAGGGGAAGCCTTAGCCCAGGATTTGATGTTTATGGAGGTGAGACAGGTCCTCAAATGT
Organism: Peromyscus maniculatus bairdii; assembly: GCF_049852395.1. NCBI lineage: Eukaryota > Metazoa > Chordata > Mammalia > Rodentia > Cricetidae > Peromyscus > Peromyscus maniculatus. Next base: position 53,805,528 of record NC_134858.1, on the reverse strand, counting down.
CTTTTGGGTTTTGAGGTGACCTCCGAGCCCCAGAAACCCCATCAGCCCTCTTCAGAAGCTAGCCATTGCCTTCTGAGTATGGTGACATCATGGCTGCCTGCCTAAAGGGCCTTGGGTTGTCTATATGCAGAGGCCTATGTGGCACTTGCCCTCTTCCAGCAGAGGATGTGTGTATGTCTGACATGTGTGTGCACTTGTGTGATCATGAGGACACATGTATTCACCCAAGAGTGGGTTTATCAGCTTCAAAACTGTCTCACCATCTGGAGCCAGAGAATGCAGGCTTTTCTGGAGGCATTAGTTACAGACCACAGAGAGGCAAGCAGGCCCCTCATTCACCACCACTTAGAAGTAGACACCCTGGGCTCAGATTCCTGCCCTCTTGTCCCTGAGGCCCCCAGCCAGCTCCATCCCTCTTGCCTGATGACCCACATAGGAAATCCCTTCTCTTGCTCCCTGCAGACCAACAGTCAAGTTGTACCTTGTGCTCAGAGGCCTCCTGGGACAGGAGCTGGATTGGAAATGGCAGGGGCAGCTGAGAAGGGGACAGGAGTTGCTGTGTCATGCTGTCCCCTTACAAATGTGACCTTACTCATCATAAGCACTGTGAGCCTTGGGAGCCTTCAGGCTAGGGACATATGAACATCTCCCTGATCACTAGGGCAAGGAGCTGGAAAGGTGTGAATGTGTCTGCCATCCAGTCCCATTTTGCCCACCTCAGGCCCTGCAGGATCCTGACAGCAGGCATGTGGGTGTGCCAGTGTCAAAATCAGGAAGTGCCCAGGAAGGGGGAGGCAGAACAGGCATGTCTGTCATGAAAGGACCTCATGACCTTCCCATTGTGCAGCCATAGGCCAAACAAGGAACCTAGGGCCTGTAAGGCAGAAGACTGGCCTGTGCCTTGCATGTTGTGTTGAAGGCATGGCTGTCCTGGAGGGGAGACCAGCTATGGAACTAGATAGTGACCATACTGGATCATATTTGGAGCCTTGGATAGCATGGTAGGCACTATTATCCCCATTTCATGGACAGAACCTAAGCCCCAAAGAGTGGTTTGCCCTGGAGTGGGTGTGGATCTTCCAGAGTGGATGGGAACCATCTACAGTTGTATTTCCTCCCCAATGAGGCTCTACATGCTGCTTTGGGCTAGGAAAAGCCAATGTTTCCCTACCAGATCCTGGGCTTCCCACATTCCTGTTAGTTTCCAAGCTGTCTAAGAACTACTGCAAGTCTGACCACAAAGCCGCATGCTTTAATTGCATCCCAACTCTCTCATGAAACCTGTCAACCAGAGGCAAATCCAGTGAGCTCACTGGATTCTCCTCTGTGACTATGTTCTCAGTGCTCATCATCTTGGGGGTTAGACCAACCCCAGCATCCTGGTGGGCCCCTGAAAACTGCAGGGGTGGAAGAAGCTGACCCTATCAGCCTTCCATCCAGAACTGTTTGGAAACCTACTCAGCTCCCTCCTACCCTGCATCTCCAGTCTCACCACACCCCTGCCCATCTCACTTCCTGTATTCCAGTTGCTTCCTCTCTGTGTATAATCACCCTTGCCTCCCCTATCTGCTGCAATGCCCAGAACCTTGGGGAGCAGGCAGTGAGTTTGGGTCTCAACTGCCCCCAGAGCCCCTCCCCAGTCCCTCTGCCTGTCCTGGGTGCCCTTGTGCGTAGGGGATGTCTTCCCTACATTAGGGCATGCCAGCTCCCAAACCCTGCCCCTGGAGAGCTGGGGGCACACCCTAGTCCCTGAAGGCCACTCACTCCCCCTTGTCCACCTAGGCTAGAGATGTCACCCTCCTGAGACCGGATAAACAGAGGCCCATACCTTGCTTATTTTGCCTCCCACACAACAGACTCCAAAATGGTTCTTAGCCCCAAACTGGCTGGCCTCAGGTTAAGGTGAGCTGGAAAACAAGGTGTCTTTTTAAACTAATTCATACTAAGTAGTATATGACCGCTAGCAGTTTTTCCGTCTGCGGCACTCGTATGTGAAGGAGGAGTCTCGGCGCCGTCCTATCATTGACTACTAATACTGAGTTTTCACTGTGTCAAGCACTGCACTAACACTGTGCATATATTAAATCATTTAATTAATCCATTAACTCAGATGGATTTCTAATGAGTAGGAAGGAGAATGTTGAGGGGGGAGGGGGGAGGGGGGAGGCGAGGCTTTCCTCCCTCCATTCCCACTGACACGGAGGAGAAAGCCCCTTCCAGCCACACTTCCTGAGCACTTCCAGCCACAGCAGGTGTCCGTGTGTGGTCCCTGGGGGGAAAGGGAGATGCTGCTGCTGCTTGGGGCTCATAGTCCTCCACGGGAGGTGGGGTTCAGGTGGAACTTCATCCCAGGACTTCAAAGTGCCTTGGGGAGTTCGGGTGTTCAGGTCATCACAGAGGCCCCCTGAGGAATCAGAGGCACCTCCTCCTTGGTCCTGGGACCATGGGACTCTGTTCTGTTGAACATCCTCCAGGTCTCGTCTCTAGGCCTCCAATGACTCCTGTGGAGCTGACACAGGAATCCCACCTTGCAATGGGGGACTGAGGCTCCAGGAGATGACACCAAGCCCGTTCTTGCTCCTCAGAAAGGATCTTGCTTCTGAATGCCAGGGGTGGGGGGGTGGGGAGGGAGTTGCTGACTCTCCAGGACCTCCCCACCCTTGGACGGGGTGCCAGGCCCCTTCTGCCCTCCACTAAGCTGTCTCCACCTCCCAGCACTTCCCTGGAGGAGGCTGGGCCTCTGCTGCTAGGCTGCCCACAGCTTCCCCCAGCCTCCAGCTTTCAAGGTCAGGCTGCCTGGATATACAGTAACCGATCCAAGAGACTTCCGTTAGAAATCTCCCAGCCATGGGCAGCTTTGCCCATTTCTCCAGCAGCGTACACCACAGCCTACCCCATCCAGCTTACCCACCGCTCTGCCGCAGGACCCTAGAGCTTCAGGACTCAGACGGGGGTGACGCCGTTCTGAAGTGACCCCAGCATGTCAACTGCTGTTTGCTGTGAGGCAGTCTCCTTGTCCTCTCTGAAGCCCTGTGTCCACGCTAGGACTGTGTCTGGCCAGATGCCTTTGAGATCAGTGTGGCAATGGGAAAAGGACAGGGTGACCGAGCTGATGAGGGTCCCTGAGGAACCCTGCTCGGGAGTCCTCAGGGTGACAAAGTTCCATGTGGGGCCCACTGCATCTGCTTGTCTCAGCAAGTTCAAGGATGTTTCTCAGAAGAGGTGGCATTTAGGCGTTTGAACCAGGCTCTTAAGAAGGAGCCTCTTTAGCCGGGTGGTGGTGGCACACGTGTTTAATCCCAGCACTCGGGAGGCAGAGGCAGGCGGATCTCTGTGAGTTCGAGGCCAGCCTGGGCTACAGAGCGAGTTCCAGGACAGGCTCCAAAGCTACACAGAGAAACCCTGTCTCGAAAACAAACACACAGAACAAAAAAGGAGCCTCTTTGGCATGGGGCCTGGCCAGGCTGGACTCCAGAACGAGGATGAAGAAAGGTACTGCAGAGAAACATGGCTGGTCTGAGGAGTGAAGCCTCTCTGCATATCTGACCACAACACGCCCAGATCCTGTCCTCTAGCAGTGCGTGGGACGCTCAACAGTCCCCTCAGGAACCCGCCAGGCACGCCAGGGTCTAATCCCTGCCCTACACCACCGTCAAGCCTCCAGCTTTGAGGAGTTTCTTTTTGTCCTCTGCATGGCTGTTCTCTAAGCTGCCTCTGTGCCCATAGTCACGTCTGATCCCGTGACCACTGACACGTGACCACCTTCTTCAGCCCAAGCTCAAGTAGCTGCCGAAGTGACCCTCATCCCTGCCTGCCCACAACTCCGGGGTGCTGAACTTCATGCTGAAGCTGACTCACAGTGGAGTGAGGCCCAGCCGAGTGTCTCTCCAGACCCAGTTGCCCGTCCAGCCGTCTTCTCCCTCAGAGGTCTGTCTATCTACATGCTGACTGCTGAGTCGTGCCTCTCTGGCCCGGCTCGGCCAGGGAGCATGCCTGTGTTTCTGGCCAACACTAAAATCCCATTTGCCTGCTGGGTCTGAGGTGAAGAGCAAATGTGTGCTCAGACGGTGTTTGTTGGGTGAACCGACTCTTTGAGGCTCGGCTTGACACCTGTACATTGAGGGAACGCTCCCCAAGCTCTGGTCCCCCAGCTGAAGCAGGTGACAGGGAGGCTACACCCAACTCAGAGTGGAGAGGAGGGCATGTGCTGGATGCCGCAGCGAGCCCAGCTGAGACATGGGCAGTTGGGCAGGGCAAGGCCTTCCCCTCTCGGCCTCCCGACATGGCTGGGGGCCACTGTGAGCCGGGACTGAGGCGTCCAGAATGGGGTGCCATTGCTAAGGCCCCTTCCCTTCCACCCCCAGGAAGCAGATGGGCCAAGCTTGGGCGGGCGGCAGATACAGGCCTGGCATTTGTGTATGTGTGTGGTTTTTTAAAAAATCTGACACATTTTTGTCACGTCTTGGTTCATCAGCACAGTAAAGGAGGCGGGAGTGTGAAGAATGTTTTAACTCGCAACTTTGTAAGAGTTCCAGGTTCTCCGGGGCTCCTCCCCCTCCCTCCAAGCCCATCTGTTCCACAGTCCTTGCTCCCTGCCCCCACCTACCCATCCAGCCCTCTTTCAGTCGAGAGGAGACATAATTGGAGGCAGCGGCTTGGGACTCTGAAAATGGCCTAGGAGGGGAGACAAGGGCTTATGCTTCTCGGCCCCACAGGACCCAGACTTGCTATTTGACCCTGTGTAGTTTCTACCCTCTTATGACCCGTTCATGTGTTCCTGTGGGGTCTGGGCCACTGCCTTTGGGGTTCTCTGGCTCTGACATGTACAGAAATGTCTGCTAGGAGAGTTAGAAACAAGAAAGATGTAAGTAGAACTCACAGAGAAAACGGGGTACACAGCCTCCAGAGAGAATGGGTACAAGAGGAGCAGATAGATCAACCCTCACTCCTCATCCTCAACCTGGCCACACCCACCAAGGGAAGAAGATGGCCCAGGGCTGAAGTCGGAGGAGGCCCCTTTGGGGTCAGGTGAGGAGGAGATGGGAAGCACCAGGGACTTGCTTCTTCTCGTCAGCTTCTTGGTACCACAGAACCCCAGCAAAGGATGCAGGGTGGGCGCCAAGCCCGAGAAAACTGCTCCTCAGCCACCAGCCTTGCAGTCCCCAACCCTGGCACTAGTTTCCACTACATTAGTTACGGAAATGCCAGCTGGCCCGGAAAAGCAGGGCTGTCTATAAGGCAGGCTGGCAGGCACTGCCCCGGTGGGCACGGGAGGTTCGCGGCTAGGGAGGGGCGGTGCCCTGGGGCATCTCAGTAAGGCTGGGGCTGCTTCTTCATTCCATGGCTTGGAGGTCAGGGCTCTGGGCACCTTCACTATTGCTTGATGGGGTGGGGCAGGTGATTATGGTACCATTGCCCGGGACAAGAAAAATAGCCCCTGGTTCCACTTCTGATCCCCACGCGCTTCCATACCGGGAACTCCCAAACTCAGGGTTTACATCAGAGAGTCGAGACGGAGGGAGCAAGAGACGGGTGAGGCCCACCTTGGAAAGCACGGGCTCATTGCTGGCCACGGAGAGCCCTACTTGGTGCTGAGACAGCTCCTGAGTACCAGCCCCACGTTCTGGTCCCCTGCACGGGCTGCCAAAGAGCAGCTGAGGGATCCAGCACGGCCCGCATGGCAGCCCCAGCCAGACCCCGGGCCGGCTGAGTCAATGCGCCCTGCTCGGATCTCACCATATGGGCGCTGGGCGGCTGCAGGGGGTGGAGCTGGAGTTGCCATGAGAACCCGCACATTGGCATTTCCTCTTTTGGGAGGCTGAACCATGTTCCGCAGGCAGTGTAGGCTTCTGAATCCCATTTCTCTGTGTTTTTAGGAAGGGAAAAAGGGCAGGGGAAGGGGGTGGAAGAAGCCTAGGAGGGAGGGTGGCGGAGTCAGACCGACTGTGCTGAGGGAGCCGCTGGCTGTCTGGGCTGTTGAGGATGGCTCAGGGGCCACTCTTCCTAAGGGCTCAGCCCAGGGCCAAAGCAGGACCTCAGATCCCTTCTGATCACTAGTTCTGGCCTTGAGGAAATGGTTTCCCTAAGTCACATGACCGTGCCTTGCCTCCTGCCTGATGTCTCTGATTCCCTGAACCCTTTCTGAGGGCTGTTCTCTCCCATTCCTGTGCCTGGCTGCTCAGCGCTGTTGAAAATGACATAGAGAGCATTTAAAAGTAGAATATGCAGGCCGTACTGTTAAAACCTTAGTCCCTGCAATGGACCGATGGCACCAACCGGGGGGCTTCCCATGCCCCTGGGGAGAGAGCCAAGCAGATCCCATTCTGTGGCGCTGCTTCGGTATGATAGCTCAGGACACGACTCCAGCAACAGGTGGATTAGCGGGAGGGCCCCAGTCCTGGGGGGACTGTCCGCCTGAGCAGGGTGTGGTATGGGACTTGGTGTGACCAAGCCCTGGGGAGGAACTGCCTGGGCAGGAAGAAGAGTAGATGGCCAACAAGTAGGAAATTTGGGACATAGAACCAGACATGACCCATCCCGCTTCTCCAGGCATGAGGCAGGTCAGACCACACTGCTGCCCGGTCTCTAGGGGCCAAGGAGGAGCCCATGAGATAAAAGTGTTGCCCAGGGGCTCCGAAGGAGGGACATCTGGCTTTTTCCCCATGAAGCTGTGGGGTAGGAAGGTGGGGCAGTGGGCCTGCCTCCAGCGACAACAGAGCTTGGGTGTGGAGTCCTACTGTGTGCCAAAAATCTCAGTTTCTGAAATAACCAGAGGGAAGGGCGGTGGTATTTGACTCGTAAGAGGACTGTGGCTCAGAAAAGGCTTGCAGTTCACCAAGGTCCCTCTCCTAGGGAGCAGCACTGTTAGTGTGTCCAGCCTCTGACCTCTGACCTTCAGGCCTCACCATCTTTTGTGCCCGGCAGACCACTATGAAGGCTGCCGGGCACAGTGCTCAGCAAGGAGTAGAAGATGAGATGTGGACAGTGAGTTCAGACCCTGTCCCCACTGCCTAGCGACACTGTCTGACCACATCTGACCAGCCTAGGGTAGCCACCAGAGTCTCGCTTGGAAAGGACATGGTCCTGGTATCACATGGATTGGGGTTGAGCCCTGTCTTCCCTGATTACCCATTCTGGCTCCCACGGCACGCTGTTGAACTTTCCTCAGCCTCCACGTCTTCATCTGGAGAAGGGGATGGGGGGGCACAGTGGCACTGTGCCAGTCAGACTAGATGACTAAACTCCTAGGACTTCAAACAACAGAAGCTCTCCTTTCTCAGCCTGTTCCATGGACTAGCTGGTTCTCATTGTCACTCAAGACCCCAGGCTGATGGCTCTCCACCATTTTAACTCCGATATTCACAGTTGCCATGACAGCAGGAAGACGCATGACCAGTTTCTCTTCCGACTCATGTAACTTCCACTGAAGTTTCATTGGTCAAAGCGTGTCATGAGCCACGTGTAACTCCAAAGGGGACAAGGAACTACAATTCTTAACCACATGCTTAAAGAAAAAGAATCACCTAGAGAATTGGTAAACATCTCTTCACGATGGCCTCAGGCACCTGCCACACAGGGATGCTGTGAGCACTGAGTGAACTGAGGGAAACACACAGAATGTACCTAATGAATGTGAGCTCCTCTCCCCTGGGCCTCCAACTCCAGAGGGACCCACCTCCCTCCTCTCCCTTTTCTGGCCATGTCCCTCCGATAAATCATCAGCATTGACAACCCCTACTTCAGAGATGAAGACCTTTAGCTTTGGAATGGAGACAGATGGCAGCGTCCCCAGGGTGTGGCATGGTGGCAGCTGGGGCAGGAAGAACAGACAGGTGCCTCACTCTGCCGAGTCCCTTTTCCAGCTCAGAACCTCTTTTAACAAATGAAAAAGCAGCAGATCCTGGTGATACCTTAACTCTATTAAGGACTTCATAAGACCCAGATCAAATTACATCTCCTGCAATCGAACAGCAAATTCGATTCCATTCAACAAATGTTCCATTCAACACCACGAGGGCCTAGGGGGTCTGGGTAGCCCACTTGGCTGGGGACCTGCCTCTCCATTCACAGGAAGATGCCACCCTCCCTGACATAGGTCTGCCCTGGAGTTTAAGATCAGTGAGTAAGCAAGACCTGGTGTGTAGGGAACAGTGGAGAGGGATAATGGCTTAGGGCTTTGGACCACTCAAGCCCAAGTGGACCAGAACAGACACCTGGGTTTCAAGACACCTGGAATCCAGAGCCACCTCGACTCTAGACCTGAGTCCACAGCCACAGGGCCGTGGCCTTGGGCAACTTCTCTTTGGGTTTCAGTCTTCTATCAGGAACGTGCTCAGTCCCCATCACCACCTCTGACCTTAGGCTTCTGAGGACACCCTCTCCTCAAACTCAGGACACCACAGAGGGCGTGAGGGCCTTTCCCGTTTTCCCTGCCTTTGACCTTTCCCCACTGGCCAGGCCCTGTGTGCTGTGGCCCTGCTCTGCCCCACAGGAACTCAGTCACGGAAGGACAGAAGATGGAGCATCTGTGGTAGATGAGTGGCAGATGTCACCCAGAGGAGATATTGGCATGGGGGGAAATGATTTACTTGTAGTACACACGTACACGCACACGCACGCACGCACACTCGACGTGCCTTCCACAGCTATAGCCACAGGCAAGAGATGGTGGGTTTGTTTGAGAAGGGAGAATAGACGTCAGCCACCATCTCACAGTGCACTTCCGGAAGCCCGAAGTGGCTTCTGAGTCTCCAGGGACTCTGGAATGAGACCCCTTCTACCTGTGAATCCCCCTCAGCAGCAGGAGCAGTACCAACTCTTTCTGGCCCTTTTCCTGGATGAAGCACTTTGTGTCTGCCTTCTTATTTGATCCCCACAGTGGCCCTGGGAGGGATGCTTCTGTCCCACGGTGTTCTTAATTCAGAGAAGGCAAAAGATTCGCCCGAAGTCAGTCAGTAACGACTACCCTCACGCTTGCTGACTCCCCGGTCTATTTGTGCCTGCTTTTCAGGTATCACGTGAGCCTCCCTCTGGGATCTGGCATGAAGGAGAAATGGATTCTGGATTTTCCACTCTGGCTTTCCCTGACTTCTCCAGAATTTAAGAAGCACCCCGAGGCCTCTCTTGCTCAGCCTCAGCCCAGAATCCCTGAGGATCAATCCAGAGACCCAAAGACTTCAAGACCCACACACACCAAGCCCCTTTCCCTGGACACAGACTGGACAGAGCTGACCAGTTCATCAGGTAAAGAGGCCAGCGTGGCGCTGACCAGACCGGTACCACCATCTTTTGTTTGGGGGGATTCTGCTGATGGAGCACACTGAAGCTCTGATGCGCTTGCTCTCCATGTGAAGCTGTGTGCATGGTGTGATTTCCAGACTCATGCGTGAGGTGTAGCACGTGCATCAGGCCCTTGCTTGTTAGTGCCAATCATGACTGAAAGAAACCTTTTCAGTCAAGATGGTCCCAGTACCAACCACAACTTCATACACATTTGAGGTTCAGTTATTTGACCTTCAGAAGGAACCAGGGCTGTGTTTTCTAGATCTTGCTTGTCCATAGTTCTGGGTACGGCCCAGGTCATGCAACACTCAGATTCCCTGAGCTTCCCAGAAACGCTATCACCTGCCATTTTTAGATCAGTTGGGTTTCATTAGCTTGTTTAGCTCTTTCAATACCAGGCTGCAAATTAGTGGAGAGAAGGTGTTAACTGCCTCCTAGGTTCCCATGCAGCTTTCTGAACACTGTTCATTCAGTCTCTGTCACTCATTCTCTTACTGAGAACATATTGATTGACTGTCCCGCCCTGGGATGCAGGGGTGCCAGAGGCAGAACTTGCAGTTACATTTCCATAAACAGAGAGCTCCTTCTGCCTCCAGTTTGTTCCCTAGACATGACTTCCATGAGGCTAGGGAGATAGCTCTATGGATGAGGTTCTTGCCATGCAAGCCAGAGAGTGGGTCCACATCCTCAGAACGCACGAGAAGGCTTTAATCCCTGCAGATTCCCTGCATCCCCAGAGCAAGCTGGCTAGCTAAACACGGGCAAGCTCTGGATTCAACTAAAAGATTCTGCCTCAATAAATAAGGTGGAGAGCGGTCAAGGAAGACCCCTGATATCAGCCTCAGGCCTCCATATGTACACAGACATACATGCAGTTACACACGCAGGGGAAAAAAATGCTTCCGTGCATGAGTGTGCATGCATGGATGGATCTACCATAGCTGCTTTTCCAATGTGGCTGATCCTGACCTGTGAAGCCCACCATTGAGACTAAAGTACTCTACATCCAGCCCAGGAAACACCGGCTCGGCCGAAGCTTGGGAGTGGCTGAGGGCAGCTACCAGAACCAAGCTTGTACACACCAGCCTACCCATCACCTCCCTTACCCCCATCCTTACCCCATCCTCTGTGTTGCCCACACATGACCCGTCTCCCCTCTGTGGCAACCCTTCAGACTGCCTTGACTGTGCCCCCATCCTGAGACTACCACATCTTTGACCTGACCTCTCCACGACACGGCTCCTGTCTGTCCCTTCCTCACCCTTCAAGCGACTTCCAGAACAGGAGGAGACTGGGATTCAGGACAAGGGTCCTGCCTGGCTGGATTGGACCCAGATCTGACCTCTGAACTCCGATGGGCTGACTCACTGTTCAACCCAGACAAAACCTGCAGGGTCCAGGTTGCCCCCTGCTGGATGCCCAGAGTTGCCATGGCGACCCTCTGCCTGTCTTCCCAGCATGGAGACAATCAAAAAATAACAGCAAGGACTCTTATATTCTGTGACCCACCTGGGAGCCATTTAAGCCTCTTTATTCCTTTTGACACATATTCATTTTTTTTTTTTTTAGCTCTTAAGATTATCTTGAAAACCCCCCTCACTTTTAGGCTTCCAAAAGCCTTAAGTCTTACACACACACACACACACACACACACACACACACACACACACACACACACCACACAGGTGCACATGCTGTGTACTTGTTTACACACCACACTGGAAAACAGTAAATTGGCCTCCTGGTGCTTCAACAGCCGAGCTCCAGGGAAGGCTTGGCCCCTTCTCTTCACCTGCACACCACTTGACAGTTTGCAAACACCTCTGCCACCTCATATCATGCAGATCCATCCGGGTACCTTCATCTCTATGGTTGCCTATGAGGAGGCAAGGTCACCTGGAACTAAACCTTCCAGACCCTCCTATTCTCCGTCACTTCCTGCTGTGAGCCGTGACAGGGTGTGAGTGGGGAGTGAGTTCCTTTCTTTTGCCCTCCTGTTCTCCGCTTCCCCCACCATGAAGTGTGGGGAGCTGCTGCATCCAGGGGACCCCACAAAGCCCTTACCATCCTCCTGGTTGCCTTGGTTTCTGACCTCTCCACTAGAGCCTTCCCACCCATGCTCTGGCACCAGCTGGCCAAGCACTTGGGAACTGCCTGTCCCCGGCTTCCTCTGTACCCACCCCACGCCATGTCCTTCGGTTCTTCCTTGGCTGTGCCCTGGTTTTTGTTCCCCCAAGCCTGACTTGCAGACATGTCTTTATCTGGCTGCTCTGTCATACCAAAGAACGGCGCTGATGTTGAGCGCAGGCCTCACCACACAGCCTGTTTGTTTTAGATGCGTGAGCGATTTCATAGGCCACATGTCAACCCAAAGCTTCCCACTGTGTGGTTAAAACACACACACACTGGGCAGCCAAGGAGGGCTCTGAGTCTACACAAAATGGAGATTTCTGTCCTTGTAATTCCCATGTCGGCTCCAAGTGAGGGGAATTCCTCCTCTTGAAGGCATTTACCTGATGTGTGTGTGTGTGTGTGTGTGTGTGTGTGTGTGTGTGTGTGTGTGTGTGTGGTTTTGTTTTCTTCCAGTGTAGAGGATCGAACTCAGGGTCTTGCCCATGCTAGTCACGTTCTCTCTTATTGAACCACACTCTCACCGTGCCCCGCCCCCCAACTTTGGATTTTAATTGCACAGATCAAGGTCTACCACAGGTTTGGTGAGGTAGCTCAATCAGTACAGTGCTTGTGAGGACCTGAGTTCAATCCCCAGAACCCACATTTAAAAAAAAATCTAGCATGGAAGTACATATTCATATTCCCAAAGTAAGAGAGGCAGAGACAGGTGGATTCCTGGGGCTCACCAGCCAGCCGTCCTTGCCCATTCGGTGACCAATGAGAAACCTTGTCTCAAAATACAAGGTAGACAACACCTGAGGAACAACGCCTAAGGCTGACCTCTGACCTCCACATGCACATGGGTGCCGAGCTGAGAGCCTGCAGCCTTGTGGGGGTCCAGAAACTGTGCAGGATTCTAGGGACATTAGTAGTGACAACAGGTTTAAGTCCTAGGCCTGGTCTCTGCTGTCCTTCTCTTCAGCTCCTCTGTTTAGCAGGAGAAGCACACTAGGAGACCAGGGGAGCAGGGCCCTGCCTCAGATCTCCAATCCTGCAGAATTAGATGAGGAGGGTGACCCTTGGGAAAGGGCACAGGCAGGCCAACATGGTCCGTGTGACTCAACCCCACATTACTTGTTCCCTGAGACTCAGTGTACCCTGGTTCCCCTTTTCACAGTAAGGTCACTGAGACCCACAGAAGGTGACCAGAGGCTAAGATAGGCTTGGCCTTCTCTGCACTCTCCCGCCCCCCACCGCCTCTGGCCACAGGAGTCAGGCCAGGCACACTACAGCAGTCAACCAGTGTGGTAATGCAGCCTAACCCCAGCAGAAGAGTATGGAAAACTGTGAGGTCGTGGGGTCAAGTCTCACTTAGGGAGGGAGGGACATCTTTCAGGACAGCCATGTGCACATTTGAGCCTTCAAGTGTCGCCAACAATGTGTCTGACTCAGAACCATCACATGCTCCCACCAGCCACTGGGCTGGCACACAGCACACCCTCCTTAAACGCTCGCTTCTGTGTGGATGTAAACTCAGTGGCTACTGTAGCTAGGGGATCTTGGGGCTCAGCTTCCTCATCTGTAAAATGGGATTGATGCTGTTCTGAAGGCCCCAATTCCAAGCCCCTCCCCATCTACCACCGTTCCCTCCCCAGAACAGAGCCCTAGGAGAAGGCGTTGAGGAAATAGATACCTCCCTGTCTGTCTGTCAATCCATCTGCAATGGTGGCATCAGTTTTCATAGAGGAGGGGAATCTGCAAAGTAGTCAGAAAAAATATTTCCTCTGTGACTCCAGCAGCCCAGCTGTTCTCTTTCAGGAAAAGTGCTGAGGGCGAAAAACACAGGAACAATGATGGAGATACAGGGAAGTGGGGTGGGGGAGGGCGGACCGAAGTGAAGGGCATGGGGTGGGGCCGCGTGGAGCACAAGGTTTTTGCCAGGGCCTTTCCTGGGCCGCCTGGAACAGCATCCAGTGAGACTGCCATTTGCCCAACAGCGGCGGGGATCCACCGGCCCCAGTGTGCCTGTCCTGTGGAACCTGGGTTCAGAGGCAGCCTCGATGGGAAAAGACACGTGTCCCTTGTCAGTACTTGTGAGTCGTCCAGCCCCGCCTGGAGGAGGCTCTTGGTCCCTGTGGCATGTCAGCATGGAGTTAGAAAGGTGCCCTGTGTTGGGGGAGGAGGTCCTGTGGAGAGTATGCACGCTCACTCAGCCTCTAGACCCACTCAGGACCATCGTGGCCCCTCCACGGGCCTTCTTCAGACACGGCTCTTCCATCGTTCTCACTTCGTACTTGCTCTTCTCGGCTTCTTGGGCTGCCCATGCCCCTGCCCGCAGGCTGAGTCCCTCCCCTCCACAGGCTCCTCCAGGAAGGCCCTCGCCTCTCTCCTCCTTGTCGCTCTGGCCACTCTTTGCCTCCTGTCAGACCCTCCTGTGAGCAGGCTTACCTCTGCTCTGGCCCGTGCTTCCACAGAAGGACCAGTGTGCTCTTGCTCTTGGTACCAACTGACCAGATCTGCCACAGACAAGCCCCGGATGGAGAACTTGGGGGTTGGTGTTCTCAGCTGGCCATCCCTACCCTGCGCACCTCTGGATCCCCACTAGTGTGGCCGCTTGGGAGGTGGCCTCCCAGCTCCATGCCGGTAACACAGGTAGTTAGCCCACATGGGTGCTGGGTCCCTGCCTTCTCCAGGAGATAAGTACCCGTCTTGATTGTCATTCACTCCTCTGTGACTTTGAGTGACTGTCCTGCCTCCCCGGGCCTCTGCTTCCTCACTGTGGGGTAGGGATGCCAGCACATCTTCCTAGGGCTGTGGAAAGTATGAAGTGAGTTACTGCCCTAGCAATAACTGGGTGCTAGCACCTGAGGGCATAGACTAAAGGCCTGGCAGTGCCCCCAAGGTCACAGAGCCTGTCTGCCCTCTGGCCCCATGTAGAAGAGCACGCCTTTCCCTAGCCATCTGCTGACCCTACCAAACCACGAAATGCTAGCCTTTCCCTGTGGACAGAGCCCCCTTGGGAGCTCAGTGGAGGGGGTTTCTCTATGTCGACCTTCATCAGGGAGATGCCTGGGTTTTCTAGGTGTAGCATATACTCCCAGGACAGTGGGATGGTGGCCTCTGAGCTGACTCTCCCTGGAAGCAGTTCTACCCAGTTGTGCCCACCCCCACTGCCCACAGAGGTGTGACCCATGTTTGTGGTGTAAAGAAGAGAGAGGAACTTAAGCCTCCAGCTTCGTCCTAAGCCACATCTAGGTCCCTCAACCCCTTTTCCCCTCCCTCCCCCTGCTCCCCTCCCCCCATTAGCTCTCTTGGTTACCATGACAGCAGAATACTGGGAAGCAGGACTCCTTGGAGGGACAGAAACAGAGTGAGCCCATGCGTGTGTTAGTCTTCTCTAGGTGCAAATATGCGCCCGGGTGGGTGTCCCCTTGCATGCCACTGTGGGGTAGGGCTGGGGGCTGTGTGTTTGGTTGAGGTCTTCTCCGGGTCACCTCCTGGCTCCCCCATGTTTCATAGACACACAACTAGAGCACAAGCAGGGATGCTCAGAGCCACGGTTCCTCACGACTTTATTGATAGGGCTGCAAGGTGACAGAGTCTGCAGTTGGTTGCCTGTCCCCTTGCTCCCCCAGCAAGCTCATACAGATGTCCCCTCGGTCACCTTGCCGCGGGAGGCAGGCAGGATAGGTGGATGGGGAAACTAACTAGGTCTTCCTGTGTACTTGCTCATTCAAGCTGTGCTGGGGCCTCCTGCGCCCTCAGACAGTAGGGTACTGAGGGGGCGTTTGGTATGTTATACCCCTAAGCTCCTTAGCTCCCCACCCCAGTGAGAATGGTCAATGCCCACCACAAGAGGAGCTCAGCAGCAGGGCCCCCTGCTCACTTGTCCATCCCCAGAGCTAGCCACTGGCTTGCAGGAAGCCTTCGAGCCCCTCTAGAGGAGATCCGGAGCCAGTTCCCCAGGACTGGTGAGACATATGAGGTACAGGGGGAGGAAGGCACCCGGGAGGATCTTCAGAGGCAGCAATCATGCACTTGTCTGGGACCAGCAGGCCTGGAGCTGGGTGGGAAGACCCAGGGACCCCAGATAAGTTTGTCTGCCTGCTATACTTCAGACATGAGCTGGTATTTATCTCCAACTGTGAGGCACACACAGACACCCACCCCTACCTCCAACTCATCGATGTGAAAATACCACAGCCAAACTAAAGTGCAAAGAGTTGGCCACTGGTGGTAGGAGTAGCCATGAGGTCTACCTACAGCTTGACTGACTCTTGGGAGGGTGGTGAGTGAGCATCCGACTCATCCCACTGTGTGCTGGGGTCCTCCTGACCCCAACTTCCGGTTGCAAGCCCACGGGCCAGGGCTCCTTACTCCAGACCCTTTGGCCCCCCCGTGAGTTGTCTGAGGCAGCCTCCAGGCCCTGCTCTGGGTAGAAGAATTGAGGCTCCTAGACAAGCCTGTTCTTAGACTATGTGCATGGGAGGGAAGGTGTCTGGGTGTGGGGAGCAGGAGGAAGGGTGTCTGCGTGTGTGGGGGAGGGGTGGGGTGGGATGCAGTCTGAGTCACTGGGACTTCCTGAGGGCATACCAGGCCTGGCTCCCCACTTGCCTTCTGAGCCACCACAACAGCGCAGGTATTTCTGGCTGGTTTCGCACCCCAGCAGGTGGTGTGAACACATTGCCTCAGTGTGCGCACACCCATGTTTAAATTTGAGACTACAGGGAGCCTTGCTGGGGTCTGAAATCTCGGGCTGCCCCCCGATCCATACCAGGTGCTCGTGAAGAGGATCCCACCCAGGGAAACTCCGTCCAAGCTCAAACTTCCGTGACAGTTGCCAGGGTCATGGAAGTTTGCTATGGTCTGGTTTCTCCCAAGCACGCCACTTCACCTCTCTTCATGAAATGGATGCTGCCTTCCCTCTGCAGGGCTGCATCTTCCCTTAGTTTCAAAGTGGCCAGTAAGAGCCTGCCATGATGGCGCACGCCTTTAATCCCAGCACTCGGGAAGCAGAAGCAGGTGGATCTCTGTGAGTTCGAGGCCAGCCTGGTCTAGAGAGTGAGTTCCAGGATAGCCAGGGCTACACAGAGAAACCCTGTCTAAAAAAAAAAAAATTAAAAAGTAAACAATAAATAATAAAATAAATAAAAGAGCCTGGCTAGGCCTCAGCTTGCCCCTGTGCTCAGCCCTGCTATAGGGCCCATTTTCCATTATCTCAAAAAATGGACCTGTAGGATGATGCCTTTCTGCCTAGAAATGCCAAGTTCAGTTTGCAGTGACAGAAATGCCCCATGTGGAGGGGGTAGGGAGAGAAAGAGGAAGACGCCTGGGTCTTCCCCGGGACCCCTGGGATCAGGACATCCTCCCTCCCTCCCTCCCTCCCTCCCTTCCTCCCTCCCTCCCTCCCTTCCTCCCTCCCTCCCTCCCTCCCCTGTCCTCATGCATACAGTGGGGCTTGGGACAAACAGGCCAGTGAGGGATGGAGAAGGAAGCTGCCTGTGGCATCTTCGGCCCAGAGGGCAGACCCTGCATGGGAGGTCAGGAGCTTCTGCCCATGGCTGATGGGCCTTGAAGAACAGTAAGAGATGTAGAAAGGTCCACTGCTGAGCCCGCCAACTCTAATGACAGAGACACCGCATTTCACCCTGTCACATGGCACACGGGCCCACAACACAGCACAGGTGTATCCCCAAACCATCCCTAGACTTGACAACCACAGAGCGGCCCTCACTGGTCTCCCGCTCCCAAATGGCTCATCCTCCTGAGGGTGAGGTGTGCTGGACCTGCTCCAATGGTCAGAACGATCAGAGTAGGCTGTCTTAGCGGGGTCTCAAGACCTGCTGGAACAAGTGCTAAGATCAAACAAGGCCGGCACAGAAAGGACTATCTGAGTGCTTTGCCGGAACAGACCGTGTTCTAGAAGCTTCCCCCAGTCATCGCACATGCCCTTGCCTTGTTGACAAACAGACCCCATCCCATGTTAGAGGGGGTTGAGGTGGGAATGCAAAGAGACCTTCCACACACCAGAACCAGCCTTTCTGGACATTTCTCTCTGGCTTGCTGCTTCTGGCTCAGAGCTGTGACTCCTGGGGTATGGGACAGACTTGGGGATGGGGTGGGGTTCTCCCCCACTGCCTATACCAGGAGGAACAGAATGCCTGATTTGGTGGATGGGGGTGGCTGGACCAGTGCAGGCAGAGCAGATCCCATGGAGACTGCAGACCAGAGCTTCCTGGTCTCCCTCCTGTCACCGAATTCATGTGGCCTCTGCCCCCAGGGTGCGACCTGACATCACATATATCCCAGCTTCTCCCTTCAGCGCCATCAAGGTCTTGCCTGGACGAACAAGGAAGAGGGTCTGCAGGCCGCCTCAGGCTGCCTCTGCCTCAGTGTGCTCCAGAGATCCGGGTCCCTCTGACCCGTGGTCATCCCTGTTCCCACTATCCCAGGACTTAGGTCTTCCTGCTACCTGCCCAGATATCTGTCCTGCCTTGCTGTCCCCTGGTGGCCACCCTGCCACATCTCTGTGCGCTCGCCACTCAGTTTGATGGAAGCTTGGAAATCAGAGTGATGGTTTCTAGCTCTCACAAACGGCCGGTGGTCCCAGATTAAAGATGCCCCTCTTAGGATCGACAGCTGTACTTAGAGCCCAGAGTGGGCTGTACCTTGAGGATTCCTCCACCCCTTCTCTGTCTAAGCCAGTCTAGCAAATATCACAGACTCCTGTCGTCCCATCCTGTCCCAACCACACTGGACGATGGGCTGGAGAGCCAGCAGGAAGGGAGTCACCCTACCACACTACACACCTGGCCGAGGCTAAGCTTAAGATCCAGTGGTCAAAGGGAGATCAGGAGGCCCAGACTCCAGATGCCTAGTGCTGTCTGCCTTTGGACAACCACAGGGCCGCTGAGTGGCCCTGTAGAGCAGATATTGGGGACAGACTGAGTCTATAGACGATAATATAAAAGGAGCCCCCTTCCCAGGGGGAAGCCAGCCTGAGGCTTATTTGGTGAGAGCAGTTTGGATTTCCTTCTTCCCTCCAGAAGAAGGAAACCACTTGAAGGATCTGCCTTTTGGAGGTATCAGAATTAGGTAAGAGTTGCCAGCCTGAGAAGTATGCCAGGCTTGCACCCTCTTTGCTGGGTGTCTAGCTAGGGATTTGGAAGCCTCCCCTGACAAAGAGCTTAGCATACCATGGGCACCTATCAGACTCCCGGAAGCCAATTCTGGCAGCTCTGGCCCCAGGGCCCTGTCTCCATTTACCCTCTCTGCTCCTTGGGATGAGGTGCCTGTGGCTAGCAGAGCCTGGGTGGCCTGGTGCTGGCAGCCCGGCACCTTCCCCCACTGACTGTGCCTCCCCGGCTGCTGTCCTGGGCTCAGGTCTTAATGGAGCGTAAACAGCCTGGCAGAGGGAAGCCTCATTAGGTCTGATCTAATTAGGAGGCTCTGTTCAGTGGAGGTAGATGGGGAGGGGTACCCATTCCTGAAGCCTGCTTTGCGCCCGGCATGCCATACATGTACACTCCTAGGACCCTCCTCATAGCCGACCAAAGTAGACTGGCCCAGGCAACTGGAACGGAAAGCCGCTCGGAGAGGGCTGCTGGTGTGCCAGGGTGAGACTCGACAGTGGCTTCCTTAGGAAGTGCGCCCTGCAGGCCTCCCAATTTCTCCTGTCAACCCCCGAGGCAAGTACGTGGCCACATTTGCCTACTGTCCACCGTTGGGCTAGCTCTCACCCAGGACTCTGTCCTTAGACCTCCTCTCCCCTTCCGGCACTGCCGGATGCCGCAGTAGGGCAGGTGGTGGGAGGCCGGGTACAGGACAAACTGGACTCTTTCTCTCTGCCTCTGGTTCCCTCTGTGATCAGGATAGGGGAGCTGATGCCGTGCCAAGGGGCCCGCCGCCCCTTCGTTAGTCTTAGCTAACAAGCTGTTTATGGGTACGACACGACACCTGCCTTCTTCTTTATAAGTTCAATAATTTATAGGCATATTAGCAGCCCGGCGGCTGCCCTGGGCCCCAGCCAGACGGGACGGGGCGATGCAGCCGGGTGCCTCTGCCGATATTTACTCTCTCCTACCATCAATTATTAAGGAGCCCTCCTTCAGTTTTGCACATAATTACACGCGCCGTTATGGTTTGAACTCCCCAGCTCTAAATCCCTCTAGAGCAGGGCCCAGCCTGCCCCACAGGGCTGCTGTAGCCCAGGGACTCCCACTGCCTGCAGATGGAGAGAGGCGGCGGTAACTCAGCCTTGCACCCCATGGAGTCTTCTTGGCTGGCAGTGGCCTTCCCCACCCAAGGGTGGGGTCTTGGCACCCTTGCCATCCGTGTGGAACACCTCCCCACCTCTGGACTCGTAACTGTCCTCCTCCATCCTTGATTCAGCACAGCCACAACTACCTCCTGAATGCCTGTCCTGATTCCCCAGTGCCTGCTCTGTGTGTGTGTGCAAACACAGCCTGCATCACACTGGGTTGAATCTTGTCTGCTAGACCTCGGGCTCTGGAGGAACAGAGAAAGCCGTGGCAAATGTTTGCTGAGTGATCAATGAGCGAGTGGGTGGATGAGTGGATGGACAGAAGGGTGGATGGTAGAGTGCCTCGTCACTGGGGAGTCCACTGAAGCACCTGCCTCTCCATCCCAGGCCAGGAAGTCTGTCCTAGTTGTTCCCTTTCCTCCCACAGCTCCTCAGCTCCCCTGGTTTAGACTGAGATAGCCACGTGGGCAGCAAAGCCTGGGCCCTCGTCTACATGCCATTGCAGAAGGGCAGGGCAGCATGGAGTGAGAGCCTGTCCCTTCAATCCCATGTCTCCTGTGTGGCTGGAGAAGATGCTCAGCCTTTCCGATACTGGGGATAACAACAGCCCTTCTATGGATGTGGTTGAGGCTTACATGAGGACCTATCATGTCACAAGTGTTCAGTCAGATCCTTAACCTCAACCTTGATCTGTCTGTGAACTGAGCCCACATGAACTTGAACTGTCTTGAACTGGATGGCCTTATTCCCACTTCCTGCCCGCTCTTCCCTGGTTTCGGCCTCCCCCACAGGTCTAGTGACTGGCATCACACTGGGTTCAAGGCTCCACAAACACCACAGACTGACTGATGGAGATTTTGCCACATCTCAGCCTACAATATTTAAGATGAGGAGGGAAAATGCCCCATGTGACCAAAGACTGGCTAGAGGCCATGTCTTCCCCCGTGTTAACAGCAGGTGAGGACCAAGCCCCAGGTGCCCACTGGGTTAGAAAGCCCGGGGTTATCTCCCTGGGGACCCCATGCCTCAGTCTCTTTCATAGGAACAAATGATAGGATGGCCCTGTGGGGTTGTTGAGAAATCAAATGAGTTTCTGGGTGAGCAGTTAACAGAGTTAGGAGCAGGTGCTTGAGCACAAGGTGTCGATGACCTTTCCCTGTCCGAGAAGTGGCACTTTCCTGGAGTGGTGGTCATTCTCCTGTGTCTGTCCTCATCACCATTTGACATTCCATTGTGTGATCACACTGTACTCTGTCCATCTTCCTGCCATTGAGAAGCAGAGCCGATGCTTATGACCCCTACCGTTACAAAAACATGGCGGTAGGCCTTTCTGTACTGGCCTTCTTGTTTCTCGGTGAGATGTGCCCAGCATGGAGCTGTTGAGTGAGAGATTGTGCGTCTTTTCAACCTTATCAGGGAGCCACCAAGAGATTGCGCAGTTCCTCACTCTATCGGCAGGAGGCACTTTGCCTGAATTATTCCTGTGTCCCTAGCCGTGGTGGGAGCAAGGAGTGGTTGCATCTGTAACAGGGGAGCATGCTTTAGGGATGTGTTGCTTTGTAACAAATCATCCCCACAAGCAGTGGCTTAAAGAAAGATGACCTCATAGATTGTTCAGGGAGGGAATCCAAGTGAGATAGAGTTGTATCTCTGACTGGAGCCTCTTGGGGCTCCAGCCAAGGTATTCGGAGAGCTGTGATCGCCCCAGAGCTCTGCTCGAAGAACACCTGCTTCCATGGCCACGCCATGGTCTTGGGTCTTGTGGTACTGACTAGAGATATAAGGAGGTCCTTTCCAAGTGGCCTTCTCATCCCAGCTGCTGGCGGCCTGACAGCTGATTCCCTGAGGATAAACAAGCAGCTATGGACAAGGAGCATCTAAGATGGAAGCTGCATCTTTTTATATATATAATTTTATATCCAAAGTGACATCCTGTCCCTCCTGCCACATTCTATTCATCAGAAGTGAGTCAGGGAGTGGAGGTGTTGCTCAATGGTTAGAGTACTTGTTTGACATGTGTGAAGCCCTGGGACACCAGAGAGGGAAGGAGTGAATCAGTTGGTCCATCTGCACTCGGGGGGGGGGGGGGTGAGGGGTGGTAGGGATGACACACTGAGAGGCTGTAAGGCAGGAGCCCCTGGGAATCATCTTAGGTCTGCCTATTAGAGGGCAACAGAAATTTGGAAAGAGAAGTGACTTGTCCAGGGTCACACAACCATTAGAGAGAGTTTCAGAATTAGAACCCGAGGCGGCTTGAGTGCCTCTGAAGCTACTTCACTGCCTTTAACCTCAGATAATAACAGGCTGAGAGCTAAGTTAATAGACGAGTCTCCAGCACATCGGAACTCAGGATGAGCACTTACCAAATGGATTTGTGAACAGAGCTGCCTGTTTGCATGCATTAGCTCAAACTTGCCCTCGTGGGCTCCGTGGGGATCGCCAAGCCCAGGCCCCCAGGAGTATCCGCTCTGCCAAGCCCAGAGCCCAGGGTCCCAGAGAACTGGAGAGTGGTCCCCTTATACAAATTGCTATTTATATTTTCATATTCTTTTGCTCTCAGCTTAATCTCCCTATCCCCCGTGGAGAGAACACTTCTCTGGCTCCTCCCACTCCAGGAGAAGTCAGGGTTAGGAACATCATTGGGTCTTTCCTTGGGGGCTTTGAAATGGTCAGGGCACTCCCTGACTTGCCTCAGACAAAGTTCTTACTTTTCGGCCCCCGTGGATACCACATTCAGGCCGGACGGCCTTCCAACCCTGCCAGGGCTTCTGCTGAGGCCCCTGAGAGCCTCCTGGCCTCCCCTTGAGGTTTAGAGCCATGGCCCACCCACCCACTGAGGGTGGCTGGATGCTCTGCTTCTTGACAGTGACATATCACTCACTCTGGAGCCTTTCCAGCGATGGCTCCCTGACCCCAGCCCTGAGTGAATGGAGAAGTGACTACCTGAGATCCAGAAGGGCCCCAAACCCAGCCACAGGGCTACTTCCAAGCGGGAGCTTTGCATCCAGCTCCCTCGGGTCCCTACTCCCTTGTCTGCCTCACAGTTGAACCATCACAGGACTCTGAGCTATGGATTAACCGTCATGTCCCAATCCACTTCACTCCAACCTGAATCCCTAGGACTTCATCACGCCACTGGCCTCAGTAACCCAAGCATAAAAGACTTCAGAGCATAGGATAGGCTGGGGCCTCTGCTGTAGCTCCCGGGGGTACCAAGGGCTCTGATTATTAGAACTTAGCTTTCTAGGAGCCTAGAACTTTCCTATAAGGAACTAAGGGGCCTTGTCCCACTGTCCCCATTGTCCTGGCAAGGCTGAAGAACCCTGAGGCCTTGGTGTATAATTGAGGGAACTTCGGCCCAGAGAGGGGCAGTTCCCCTTCAAGGTCACACAGCAAGGTAATACGTGGCATAAAACAGAATATGAGGTTCACCTGAGCACCCAGCTCCAAAGGCCTTGAGTGGGCACCCCTTCCCCCCCTACCCCATGCCTACTGCGCTTACCCAGCTTCCACTGCCTCCTAGCTCCTCGGCTCCGTTTTTCTTGCTAATTAGAGGTCTTAGCAATGACTCTGCTGTCCCAGCCATTTTAGAGCCGTCATTAATTTCAAGTGCCTTCAGAAATAACCATCATCGTAAAACCCTATGAGCTGCTGGGATGCAAGCAGGCAGGACCAGCAGCCACGGAGGCAGGCTTGTGTGTGCCTCAGGGGAAGCCTGTCCCTGCTAGGTCCCCGCCCCCTAAAACCTCAGCCTCTAAGAAGGAGAGGAGAACGTAGCCGGCCGTGGCTTGGATACTGAACACAACTCCAAGGCTCCGCTAGGCCTCTCGTGGGCAGAATGAATGTGGACAGTGCAGCGGTCCACCCAAGCGCCTACGCCCTCGCTGGTGTGATGGGATCTGCGATGTCAATCCTTGTTTTATTTTGAGGCAGAGTCTCGGGAACTTGCAGCAAACCCCCTGCCTCCGTCTCCCGAGTGCTCGATCATGGGTGTGAGCCACCACCGCTGACAGCCATGCATGCCGTTCTTGAGATGAGAATGAAGATAGAGCTCGGAGCCTGGCTTACCGGTGGGCCGATAGGTATTAGAGAATGGGTCCCCTCCTCCACACGCCCCGAAAGGCTTACTCCAGCCCCTGCTCTGTGGCCAGAATTCAGGCTGGTTCCTTGAAGCCGACAGCTCCTACTTGATTAGGATTTGCTTAGTTGTGCAGGGAGACCGTGGTCGGCTTCATTCCCATCTGCTCTTGGGAGCCCCTAGTGGTAGAGCAGAGCAACGGGGGGACAGGCCTTGCCTAAGGCCTTTAAGTGGGTCCTTAGGGAGGAGGGACGTCTTCGTTCGCTCTTGAAACACAACTGAACCCAGAAGAAAGACTTAACAACAAAGGCCCACAGGTGTGGGTGAGCATCCCTTAGCTGTAGGACTGGTTGTAGCAAAGAAGTCCCCCAAACTGGGCCGTTCTGATGCTTCACAGGTGGCTCTGGGACCTGTGAGGACACGGTTGAGGGCCGCCCCACCAGACATCTAGCTAAGGAGGGGGCCCAATGTTAGCCTCCTCCCTTATGGGGTCAGAATAGCATGGTCAGAGACCAGGTCCCAGCTGAACACCCTCACAAAGGCTTCTTCCAGGCCGTAAGGTCCCCACCCTCCCCAAGCCTCCTTTCCCATTCCTTCCACTGGTGGGGTAAGATGGAGGGGCCCGAGAGGGGTCATTTCTTCGGGAGACAGAGAAAGAGCAATGGCTGGGCTGTTGCTTACAATGGAGGAATAAGGCTTTGAGGTTGCTGTGGTGTGAGTAGGTGGGCACCGCGAGACCCCCCGCCCCAACCCCAGCCTAAGACACCAGCTTCCTCATCCAGCAGCTGGAGACTGAGGATGGGGGCTATGGACTCTCCCCCATTTCTCCGACCAGATCACTGAGGCAGGGAGCAGGTGAGTCGGGGGCGGAGATCTGCGGTGGCCGCGCCTTGCCTGCGTCAGTCGCCGCACCAGGAATAGCCCCCGCCCCCGCCCCCGCCCCGCAACGGGTCTGGCAGAGCCTTTACGCAGGAGCTAGAGAGCGTCTATTCCTGTCGGGCTGTGGGAGGAGGCGGCGCGGGAGGGCGGGAGCTCACTCGTAACTCACAAACAGCCGGGGTGGGGGAGCTGGGGAGACTGGGAAGGGGGTGCAATGATCACGGAATTGGGGGGCCCCCCGTGAGCCGCCTGCGCTGGGCTCTGGAAGGGAGGGGACTCATGTGTGGCCGCCCCACCTCCCCTCCCACCAGTAAGTCCCTCTGCCAAGCCTGCCTCCCACTGGTTTACTCAGCCCTGGAAAGCCATTCAAATTCCCTTTCCACGGTTTACAAGCTGTATGACCGTGGCCAAGTCACGTAACCTCAGATTCTGAGCCTGGGGTTCCTGCTTTCTGTCACAAGGGAGTAATAGTATCTCTTCCCGAGGTTGTTGGAGGAAGGATGTAAGATGCGTGGAGCATCGACGGCACCTGCGAGGAAGGGGTTCTAGCTAGGCCTGAGATAAGGGTGGACACAGACAGAAGGCGGGAATGTCCCAGGCAGTGGTGTGGCAGTGAGGCTGAGAGATATCCAGAATCGGTTTCGCTGGAACAGGTTTGTGCAACTCTTTGGACTGTGTGTGAGGATGATCTGTGGAAAGCAAGACGGTGCTGGAGGTGGGGACTCGGGGCTGGCCTCTCCAGGCCATCCAGGCATCTCCGAAGCGTCAGGCCGACTCCTTGGAAGGAGAGTAAGGTACTGGGTGCGGGATCCTTGCCCACCCCAGAAAGGGACAGGTCTTGGGCTGGCCTCTTCCCTCCCAGCCCTGCTTCCTTCTATACCTGCCGGCATCCTCATAAACTATCAGGGGTGTCGAGGTGCTCATGGAGAGAAGGGGCCTCTGCCTTGTGGCGTCGTCATTGATGATTATTTCAACAAAACTGGCATAGTTTTAAGGGGCATCTGGTTTTGAGCAGATGGGAAGGGGTATACAGTAGAAGAATGTGATGTGTTGGTTCTAATGGGTTGCCTGCCTATTCCTCAGCCTCGGCCAAGCCACCCTGCCAGACTAGTCTCTGTATCTGTGGCCCAAGAAGGGTCTGGGTCTCTATGTAAAGGTCTTATTCTTCGGGGCCATCTGAAGATATGGTCCCAGGCCAGGATCTACCAAATTCGGTAATTTATTTTAGGGAGTTAGGTGGTGGTGAATAGCTAAACCCAGACCGAGGCTCTATGCTGCCCTCTGCTGGTTGCTTGGTATAGTGTCACTTTCCGGAGCCTGCCGGAGAGGCCTGCTGCCCTCTGCTGGACAGGAAACCCGACGGGATGGGGACCTGACCGCTAAGGCAGATTCTGGACCTGGCCTCCGGGTAGCCCGGCTAAGCCGGCTCGGCTTGCACACCACCCTCCTGTGCTTCGCGTTCTGCTAGCCTCGCCCCAAGATCCCTAGGAAGTAGTGGTGGTGGTGGTGGTGGGGTCCCAGACATTTCGAGAGGAGGGGTCAAGGCCTGACCCTCCTCGCGCCGTCCTCTAAACAACCCTGGCCAGGTGAGGGGGTCCTGTCTGTCCACGTGCGTGTGTCGGTCCACACGGCCGTGTGCAGTGACCCCAGTTAACACGTGTGAACACACGCGCTCACATGCACACGCATGTGGCCAGAGACCATCACACGCGAATGGGTGCACGCTCCCTGGGAGGACCGCAGGCCGGGCTGGCTTGAGACTAGCCGGAGCCTGGGACCCAGAGGGGCGCTGCGTGGTGCAGGGCGGGAGCGCGGGGGCGCCGGCCCGGGAGTGCGCTTCGTCTGCGCCCCGCTGCCACTCTCGCTGCCCCCCTGGGCTCTGGGCAGCTGCTGGGGCGCTCCTCGATCTTCGCCCGGTTCTCTGAAAGAAGGACCCCCACCCAGGTTTTGCGGCCGCGCCTTCTCCTCCCCCGCCCGGCTCCTGCGCTCGCTCACTAGCTCCCTCCCCTCCCTGTGTCCCTCCTCCCTCCCTGGCTCGCTGCTCGCTCCTCTCGCTCCCTCCCCACGCCGCGGCAGAGCGCGGAGCCCGAGCGGGAGCCGGCGTGGGAGCCGGAGCGGGCGGCAGCGCAGGCGGCGGCCGGACCTGGACCCGTCCCGGTCCCGGAGCGCGCGGAGTCCCCACCCGCGCCGCTCGGGCCCCCCTCCCGACGCGGGGCTCTGAGCAGCATGCGCGGCAGCTGCCCACCGGCCCCAGCCCTGGCCCCGGCCCCGCTGCGGAGAGCGCCCGGCCTCGACCCCGGCCCCAGCGGTAGAGGCGGCGGCGGCGGCGGCTCCCGGCCGGCCCGAGGGACAGAGCCAGGTTCCCGGAGCCCGCGCCAAGCGTCCTGAGCGCGCCAGCTCCTCGGCCCGCGGCGGCCGCGACCTCCGCCCCCGACTCCCGAGCTCCTGCCCCGGGGCCGGCTGGGCTCCCGCCCGCGTGGGACAGACAGACGGACGGCCAGCCCTGCGAGGGCGCGTGGACCGGGCGGAGGTGTTGGAGGAGGAGGAGGAGACGGAGGAGGGGGGCTGGGCTGGGGCTGGGGCCGCGCCGGCAAGAGAGACATGCGATTGGTGACCGAGCCGAGCGGACGGACAGCGCGCCCGAGATGCAGGTGAGCCCCTCCACCGTGGCCGAGCCCCAGTCGGCAGCCCTGCGGTGAGTGCCTCTGGGAGCAGCGGTCGGCCCAGGCTTCACCCTCCTGGGGCTATATAGGACATCCTGTACCACCCAGACCCCCTTTGGGGTCACAGGCCTGATCCTCAAGTTTCAGACGGTTTTCCCATTTCTCTTCCGCTGGCCCTAACAGATCCCGGGTTTGGCAAGCTGGGACCCATGGTCAAGGAGAGATCCATTCCTGCCTTAGTCCCCCCTAAATCATCCTCCTATTCTGGGCATTGGTCACCCAGAAGATATGCTCTTTTAGCCCTGGATGAGTCTCTTTCAGTGGACCAGAGACCACCCCCCAACCCTGGCTAACACCCGCAAGCCTGGGGACACAGCTAGGGAACAGTTTCTCCCCATGGCTCCAGCTAGGGTTGCCCCTCTCTCCACAGGAGCCTTCTCAGCCTCCTTCTGGTTCCTTTCTGGCTCCTCCCGGGTGAAAGGGAGGTGGAGAGGGGAAGAAAGGGGAGGGGGGGAGTCCAGTTGAGGAAGACCCAGGAACCTTCGGGGCTCCCCTTTGTCTACCTTCAGCCGGGCTTCTCACCTCCTCCTGCCCCACTTTTCACTCTGAGGGAAATGGGTGGGAAGTGGGAGCCTGCTGAGAAGGGGGAGGTGAGAAAGGAGCCTCCTGTGTGTCCCCAAACACACCCTGTTTGGGTGGGCTTTGGGCTTCCTGCCCTCTGAGATACCCCCAGAAGATGTTTCTCTCTGGGTGGGTCCCACTTTGAGGAGGGGTGGGGCCAAGCAGGTGGGCTGTCCCCTGGGTCTCTTATTGCTGGGGCCCCCTGCCCAGCCCCTGCCCAGCTCTCGTGGCGGCACCTCCCCTTTGTTCTCAAAGGCCCTGTGGTGGGTGGGTGGAGTGGCCACCAGGGCACATGGAAGATGGGAACAGCTCTGTCCTGGTGGGTGGGGGTGCCAGAGGCCTGAGGTGGGGGCAGGACCATCTGGGCCAGCCCCTTTCTGCCAGCCCAGCCTTCTCTCAGTCCTTGGCTGGGCTTGGGCAGCCAGAGGGCGCCCGGCTTTCCTGGTTCCCGGTTCTGGGCTCAGCCCTGCTGGCCATTATGCCAATGACTCTCCAGCACGGGGCCTCGGCGCCAGGGGAGTCCAGGGCACCAAGCAGGCAGAGAGCCTGGGGCTTCCCTGGACCCACTGAGGACTGCTGGTGAGGGGTGGGAGTGCCACTGCCTCTGGCCCTTTGTCCTTGTGTGGGCCAAGAGGGGGGTGCAGAGTCCTCGGCCACGGGGAAGGTGCTGCTGGCACCTGGCTTGCTGGGAGGCAAGGCGGAGTGACAGAAAGGAGAGGTAAAGAAGGAAGGCATTGGAGCCATGCTGAAGGTGCCAGGGGAAGGGGACATGGTCTTGGAAGATCCGAAGGCAACACCCAGCTGCCTCCTTGAGGAGACTCAGCCAGAGAAGGACAGGACCCCGAGGAGCGCCCGCTGTCTCTGTGCCCCTCCCCCAGCCCTAGTTGAAGTGTGAGAGGGGCCTTGGGTGGGCTCCATCACGGCTGGAAATGAGGGTTTTGGGAACAGCTACTACGGGATGGGTGTGTGCTGCGCGCTGAGGTCTCATGCTTTGGGAGGGGAGGGATCCTGTAGGGCTGAAAGGGATGTAGAGAGGCTGCTTTACCTATCACGATCCTCTTTGATCCTGGGGAGTCATCTCTTCTGTCCCTGTCTCTAAACATACATTTCTCACACTAGATAATTGTTTTTGTTTTTTTTTTGTTTGTTTTTGTTTTTTTAAACTCAGAATTCTAAAGGGTCACTATCCTCCTCCTCCTCCTCCAGAATGGGCTGTTGCTTAGCAAAAAAAAAAGTTGAACAGGACCTGTATTCGTGATAGCTCAGCTGAGCCATGTCAGGTGCCTGTGAAAATAGAAGGCTGGTCCTGTGGGCTAGGATCTTGACTGGCTTTTCTGTGGGTGACTTTCCACCCCCAAGTGTCCCTCCCAGAACATGACCGCCGATTGTATTTTGTCTATCTCTACCAGTTCTTCCCCTATTTGCCTGTACCGTCCCTTGGCTTGGTCTAGCATCCCTCCTGCAAAGGCTCTCTCCTTCCAGAAGCCTCCCCTAGCTGCTCTAAGGAACCACATTGATTTACACGTGATGGCACACCAGCCCATTCATTCATACATTTATTCTGTACATCCTGATGAGCTGCCTGCTCGGCTCCTGGCTAGACCCTATTGATTACCTTGAATACCTAGGCAAACTTCTGGGCATGGGAAAGACATCAAGAGGCAAGGGCAACCTGGAGGGGTCCGTAGCTGCAGGAATGGGCAGGGCTAGATATGCACTAAAGACTTCCCAGGTAGAGACTGGAGAGAGCCCAGGCAGAGAGCTCTAGAAGGGGGATGGTTCTCAGTGGGAGCTGATGGAGTCAGGTTCTTAGGAGAAGAGGGTGCCTGGAGATTTTGCAGAGACACCGGAAGCAGGGGTTTCCAGAGTGAGAGGAGGCTCTCTGAAGAAAGCTTTGAGAAGGCAGGGTCACTTCCAAACACATTTGAGGCATTCTTGATTCTGACCTTTGTTTATGGGAATGAATGGATAAGTGAATATCCTTGAGTGCTGCGGGCTGATTGCGCTTCTCCCGGAGTGTCCAGCTTCTCCGGTGTTACTCCACTGTGAGGGCGGACTCTGCAGCCGGAGGCCGGGTTCAAGCTTCAGTTCCACCACCGCCTCGTTCTGTGACTTTGGGTAACTAACTTTATCTCTCTGGGCCTCCGTGTCCTTTCCAGTAAAGTGGAGTTAACGGTGCTCTCTACCTCCATGGAGATGGTGGCAATTGAATGTACTAATACCCGCAAAGCACTCAGAACAGTGTGGAGGGCTTATGGGTGCTTAGTGAGTGCTAGCTACTCACAGTTCACATCAGTGACGCGCTTCCGCTTTTCTCCTTGGAGGTAGTGCGGAGATTTAGTTTTATAGATGAGAAAACAATCTGAAGGGTGGAGTAGCCGTCCAAAGGCCCCATCTTGCAGGCATGCGTTCACTCTAACATGCTCCCCTTCTGACCATGGGTGGCGGCTGTTCTCACCGGTCCAGGCCTAACCTGTTCATTTGTTGATCCATGCATTTGTATTAATAATAGTAGTACTTGCCAGGGCATACAGGTGACACACGCCTGTAATCCCAGCACTCGGGAGGCAGAGGCAGGTGGATCTTTGAGTTGAAGGCCAGCCTGCTCTACATAGTAAATTCCATGCCAATCAAGGCTACAAAAATAATAAATAAGACAAAATAAAACCAATAGTAGTAGTGCTCATGATAGCATAATGAACACGTGATCTAGCTCTCTAACTTCACCATTCAGCCTTTGCCTCTTCCTGCGTGCTTCTCCACACCTCATCCTCAGCTCCTTTTTCTGAGGCAATTACCACCCTACACTATGTATTTAAATTTCTCTTGCTTCTTGTGTTTGGGGCTCAGTGGTGGGATACTTGCCTAGCATTCATGAAGTCCTGGATTCAGTACCCAGGACCAAAAGAAAATAATATATTTAGCTATATAAGAACTGTGGTGTTTTAGTTTTTTTTTTAAGTCTATATAAAATATAAATGGCCGGCAGTCCTCTGGAATTGGCTTTTTCATTCATTATCATATCTTGCAAATGATAGTGGATATTCAGCACCCATTCATTTTTCTCTGATGGATTTGGTTGTCACTTGAATGTAGCACAGGGAATTCCTGGCCCGCCTGTTGATGAGCATTTGGGTTGTTTCTCTTTCTGGCTCTTACAGATAGTGCTGCCACAAACCCCTCCTCCTGTCTCCTGAGGCAGTGTGGGAAATGCCCTGAACTGTTGGGCTACAGGGCATGTTCATGTTCGGCTCTCCTAGGAACTGTGCCAAAGTGTTTTCCAAATTGGTTGGACCACTTTATGCCTCTCCCGCAGGGGATGAGTGCTCCCGTCACCCCCCCCCCATCCCCAGACAACTCCATGCTATCTGTTGGCTGTCTTGATTTTTCTTGATTGAATGAGTGTAAACTGGGATTTCATTATAGTCTTGATTTGCATTTCTGGGATTCAAGGTTTGTGGTATGTGAAAGGGGGGTTCAGGCAGTGTGGGATGGATGCTCACTGAGTGGTAATTATCCCATGAAACTCAGTTTCCCCTGAAATGGGGATATTGTGTGTAAATGTTCTGAGCTCAGGCATGGGCAGGGGTGATGGGAGGGGAACTCCCCAAGGACGTGGAAGGGAAGGCAGAGCAAATATGACCGATGTCCCTGTGCAGCAAGAACAAGAAGAAACCATTCTGGGAGCACCGGTTGCTCTGGGTCCACTTCAGGATGGGAGAGGGCCGTCCTGGCTCAGGAGCCACCGGAAGCCTGCGCTTCGTTATTTTAACACCCTCTCCCTGCTCAGCTCTCTGAAGCTCCCCTTCCGGTACCTTGGCATTGACATGAAGCCTGGCGCTGGTGAGTGCTTAGCAAGAATGTGGTGGCCAACTGCTGGCTGAAACACATGTGTGCTCCATCCTCTGGCATTCACAACTTCCTGGGGACCCTCTCCGATTGCTCTTGTCCAAGCAACAAATGAAGGGTAGCCAAGCAAGGTGGCTCCTGGGCATCCAAGGGTCCCTCAACCACAAGGCCCCACCAGAGGGGCTAAGAAGCCAGGCTCTGGCGGGCTAAGTTGGAGTAACTCCCCCTGCCAGCCTGGTGTACCCGCAATTGATTTCACCCCCCTTCCCCGCCCAGGCCTGGGCCCCTGGAGCTGGTTGGAGACAAGCGCCAGGGCTGGCGGAATAATTATGCCTATTTCATGTGACACCCAAATTGATTGCCGCCAGGGTGACATTACCAGGGCATTGTTCCTCATCTCCAACCTCTTATTACATGTTATTAGGGTGTGTGGTGTGTGTGTGTGTTTTTCTATTTTTTTTTTCCATTTCGGGGAATTAATCTCTCCCCGCCACCTCCTCTGCTTCTCTCTGCAGAGAATCACTGTCGGCCTGGGAAGGGGGCAGGGCCTGGCCAGCATCCTTTTTCTCTTTGGTCCTGGGCAGGCCTGCAGCTACAGCTGGGGGCCTGGCTGTCTCCAGTCCCTTGGCTTGGATCCAAGATGTGGACATCTTAGAGCTGAGAGAGGCTGCTGAGATACAGCTCCCAGAAAGGCCTCTGCTTGCAAGCTTCCCAGGACAGGCTGCTCGCAGTGGGGCCAAGGTGGGTCTCCCACCTCCTTTTTTCTGGTTCTGCTCTCTGCACCAGCCACGGACACTTTGATACCTTCAGCCTTGACACAGTTCTTAGAGCTCTGCAAGGTTCCCACTCTCCTCACCACATGTGGGTTTGTGCAAGGGCAGCTTTGTGGTCACCCTGCTGTGCCTGAGCAGGGCCCAGCATAGCCTGTGTCTGACCAGAGGATCCACCAGCTCCACGGCATGAGCTCAGTTTACCATGTTGGAAGAATGGGCTTTCGCAAGGGACTGACCAGGACTCAGTTGAACAGAGAGGGCTTGACCAGCCAGTACCAGGAGAAGGGTAGTGTTTTTATTTATAGTTTGTCTAACCATGACATAAATAACTCGTCAGACCTTGATTTATGATGTATCAGGGGCTTATTTTTCCCCCTTTGTGAAGGACACATATCCCAAACACCATCACCCATCCAATGACCTCGCTCCTCCATGAGTTGTAGGTCACACTGGAATGGCAGAGAAGGTAACTGTGGGTGGGCCTTCCTAGGCCCAGCCTGAGGTACTGCGGGCCATGAGCAGTCCCTGGTTCTTTTAGACCTCATTCCTCATCTGTATGATGGTCTCTAAGGAGTAATTCGTCTGGATTCAGACTAGCACAGGACCTTGCACTAACAGCCCAGGCTCCGTTTCCTCATCAGTTCAGTGGGGTTGATACGCTGAGGGCCAGTGGGGCCATCGTACTTAGTATGTGCTCAGCATAAACTCCTTTCTTTCATCTTCACGAGCACGTTGTGCCCACCAGCATGGGGAGGGCAGCATAGTCTGCCAGCCTCGTTGCACAGGAAGACATTGTGATCTCAAGGGGTGAGAGCACTTCAAGATCTTAGAGGTCTCTAAAAGAGTGGTCAGGACAAGCTGGGGTCTGACCAATCCCAGCTCTGGCCCTCGTTGCTGTGTGACTTTCGGCAAATGGTACACCTTCTCTGTGCTTCAGTCCTCTGATGAGGAGAGCAGGGATACTTATTCCAACCCCGTCGCTGAGTGTGAAGAGGACACTGGTTGCCTGGCTGTGTGGGCTGTGTGGGCGCTGCTTTGCTCTGTCCGTATGTTTTATAAAGCGCTGTGGAGAGGGCGGGAGGCAGGGTTTAGACTCTCCCGAGTTTCTGCCACGCTGTGACCTTGGACAGTCACTCTTAAGTTGACCTTTTCCTTTCTTCTCTTCTCTTTTTTCTTTTGTTATTATTATTTTTTTTGAGACAGGATCTCTATATATAGTCCTGTTTGGCCTAGAACTATGTAGAACAATCTGGCCTCAAACTCATAGAGATCCCCCTGTCTCTGCCTCCCGAGTGCTGGGATTAAAGGCGTGCTCCACCACACCCGATAGTTTCCAATGTTTGTCCACAAAACAGGTGTAAATGACTCCACCTGCCTTGGTGGGCAGCTGTGGTTTCCACAGGGTGCTTGATGCCGGGGGCCCTCTAGAAGGGTTCCCAGCCACCATTGCCATGTTGGTCAAATGCCACCTAACTCCAATACCTGCTACTATCCCGATCCCTTCTGTTCCCTCTACTTTAGCCTGCTCAGCTCTGGATCCTCTCAAGCCCAAGGCCTGGGGCTCCCCAGGTGGTGGTAGGCTGGAGTATCTGGGAGAGGCCCTAGAGGTGAGCAGATGGGACATGAATACCCCTGCCTGAAGAGGATGGGGCGGGAGCCTTCGGGGTTGCCTTTCTGTCCCTGAGAGCCTGGATTGGCATCTCAGCTCAGAAGAAGGGTCATATGGGGGTGCAGGATCTGGGTTTCTGGCCTTCCCACCATCACTTCACACAGGCCCTTGCCAACATCTCTTCCCCCAAGGGACGGTTCCCATTCGAGGAAGTGGGTGTTGTCTACTCAGGCAGGCCCCGCGCAGATGACCTGGCAAAGTGAATGTAAAGCTCCAGAAGTGGTCCAGTCCTCCCCCAGGATCACACAGCAGGGTGAGGTGCCCTGGCTGGGATCCAGGATAAGGCCCAGGAGCCCTTGGTCACTGTAGCTGACTTTCTCTGGGCCCTGCTCAACCCCTGCTCCTCTCTAAGCTGGGCCACTCCTGGAGGGCAGAGCCTATATATAGAAGCCTTTAAACACTAAGATGCTTTGACAATTAAAATTCATAATTTATCCCTCAAATGGCCTGAGGTTGTGGGCTGGCCGGAAGGCTGGCAGCTCCTGAGGCGGGCTAGGCTTGGGTGGAGTGGGCAGGGGCCTCCCTCCCTTGCACTCGGGGGGCCAGGTGCTTGACCAGGGCGACCCAGGGAGTTTGGGACAGCCAGGGTGGCTGGAGGCTGGCCCAACCTCACTTGTCCTAAAAGGCTGAGAGGTAAGTAGCCCAGTTGGCGCCCTTCAGCCAGCCTTGGCCCACAGGCCAGGTAAGCACACTTGGGAGGAGATGGGATTTCTCAGGGTACAGAAGAGATGGGTGCTGGCACCAGGCCAGGTGCTCACCCCCACACACGTGGGTGTTCTCTCTGCGTCACGTATGTGCTGATGTTTTCTCTGTGTGTACCACACACACACTCACACTGATTCTTTCTCTGTCCCATATACACACATGGATGCTCTCTAGCATCCTCCCTGCCCCCTCACCTGTGTACACACACACACACACACACACACACACACACACACACACACACACACACCCTGGGAACCTAGCAACTCTTTGCCAGAACCAAGAGCAAGAGGAAAATAAAGAATTAGGCCCAACAAAGGACATGACCTCAATTTCCTTCAGGTTGATTCTTCTCTCCCCTTGGGTGGGAGGGGGTAGAGCTAGAGGCCTGTGCCAGCCAGGAGGGGACACACTGGGCTGTCCAGCCTGCAGAGACAGCCCTGCAGCTCAGCCTGCTTGCTGACCCTCCTCTCAGGGTCCCCTCCCCTGTGCCCAGGTGACCTGCTCCTGGGCTTTTCGCCCAGCCCTGCAAAGACTAACACTACAGACCCCATTAGCGGCTCCCTCTTTAAACCATTATCAGCCATTCACACCTCAGCAGGGATGAGTCAGGACAGCCGGAATGGAGTGTCTTGAAGGAGCCCAGGGACTGGGCCAGGATTTGGGGCAGGAGAAAAAAGCCAATGGGAGTCCTGCATGCTTTCAGCCTGACCTGGCCACAAGCCACCTCCTCCTTCCCACCCTGGCTGTCCTCCTCTCTTCTCAACTTCCAGAATCCCTTCTTGAGCCTCGACTCACGAAGGACAGGGTTGAGTCCTGTCTAATGTTTCAGGGGCTGTCCCTGCAGTCCTGTGACTAGTTGAGGTGGGAGAGGCTAGGGGTGCAGAGGTGAATGAAATCCAGCTCTGCATTTTAATCTGGGAGCCCAAGAGAAGGAGGGAGCACCAGCAGCAGTGCTCCAGAGAAGCCCTGCGCAAGGGGAGGAGCACCCATACCCCAGGTGGTGAGGGCTGGGCAGACCTGGGTGGGGGGAGGAGCCGGCAGGTAGCTGTGGGGGTGTCTCTAGAAGGGCACCACACCACTCAGCCACTTGGTCCTAGCTGCCTGTGAACAGGAACGTGTAACTGGTGCTACCATGCAGCAACATGGACCCAGCAACTCTGAGGCCGAAGACAAAGAGAGGCCCCCAGCAAGGCAGCCCCTGGGAGCAGGGCTGAGAAGCCCAGACTGCCGGGCACCTGTTCTTTGGTGACCTGAGTCCTCTCTGTCTGCCCACCCGAAGACGGTTAGCTGATCAACTCCACAGGAAGGGTGGTGGCGAGAACCAGGTAGCTTAACAGGCCCAGCCTTCCAGCTAAATGCCGCCGCCGTTCACAGTGAGGCAGGAGCCAGCCAGCGGGACTAGCATGCAGGCTCTGGTCCCATCTACTTCTGATTTTTTTTTTTTTTGAGGGGTTTCACCATGTCACCCAGGCTGGCCTGGAACCCACAGAGATATCCACCTGCCCCTGTCTCTGGAGTGCTGGGACTAAAGGCACCAAGCCTGGGCCTCTCCCTGACTTTCGCCACTTCCCTGTCCCCATGCCTCTCTCACCTGCCTCTCTTTCTGCCTCCTCATCCCGTGAAACCCCACGCGCCTCTCTTCTGTCCTCCTCCCCTCTCTTGCTCTCGCACAGGGTCCTTTATGGACATCGAGGCTGGGCCTGAGCACTGTGGGGATTCCCTAGCCAGCCTGTTCTGCCGCAGACCCAGCTGTGGGGACAGTACGCTTCAAGGCCACGTGACCTCAGGTCACCAGCCTTGTTCCCAGAGAGGAAGCATCCAGGCCACCTACCAGCCGAAGAATCTCAAAGCTTGGTTGCTCGGAGGGTCCAGGCCCAGCCTCATGGAGCAGAGAGACTCTGTGCAAAAGTCATTCTTGGGGGGAGCAGGGGTGACACAGGGGGACTGCCATCCCCGGGGAATGCTAAGTGGGAACACACGAAATACCGACACAGAGAGCCCAGCGTGACTGAGCCTTCCACCCAAGCTGCGGCTCACCCCAGATGAGGGGAGATCTGAGTTCAGACAAGCGCATGGGGTCACAGGAAGCCAAGTGGACAACCACCGAACACATGGCAGGCATCCCATCTACTGCAAGGGCTAAACACCTGGACAGGGCTCTCTGAGGACCAGCGGCTTCCCTCTTCCCCAGGACACACTATAACACACACACACACACACACACACACACACACACACACACACACACACGAGGCAGCCGGCTCTCCCAAGACCCACCAGAGGGACAGAGTCCCGCTGCCTCCTGGCTTTGTGGTCTCGTGCTGGCACAAGGGAGTTCCCTCCCCGGACCTCGGTTTCTCAACTGTAAAATGAGTGAGAAGTGCCTCTTGAGAACCCTGTCTCCAGGGTCTCTGAGACAGTGTGTAAGGCTCTACCCATGCAGCCTACATCAGTGTATTGGTCTCTCCCTTTTCTGAACAGGCCTCTAACTGGCTTGTGGGCCTGGCTCAGAGCTGCACCCAGGTGCCACCAGACGATGCTGCGTATGGGACAACATGACCCCAGCCCATGCACGCGCAATCCCACACCCTTTCCTGCGCCATCAGTTGCCCTCCCCACCAGAGTCCTAGTGTGACTCTCCAGTGGGGAGAGCTGAGCAGCCCAGGGACACCCACACCTGGGTCCTCCCAGCCCTGGTGAGACTTCAGCTCAGGTCTTCAGCCCCTTCTCTGTCCCCGGCCAAGGATGTTGGACTGTCCAGTGTTTCAAGTGTCTGTCCCTGGGAGACTCTGAAACCAGTGTCTGTTCAGTGAGGGACACAGGCCGGAAAGAGCAGGCATTGCCCAGGGCACCCCCACAGGCTGGTGCGGAGAACTGCAAATGGCCAGCATCAGGTAGCACCGTCTGAGCCAGGCCATGTCTGCCCTGGGACACGAGGGAAGGTGTGGGTGGTGGCTGGCAACCCACCCATCCCTGCTGCAGACAGCTCAGAGCTGCATCTTGATCTCCACTGGTGCCTCAGCTGCCTCCCCAGCCCTGCTTCGGGGAGGGCTCGGGCCGCTGCAGGGTCTGGGCATCGTGCCCTGGGCACTGCCATCCTCTGTCTGCCACCTGCCTGTCTTTGATGCTTTTTTTCTTTGTATTTAGTGGTCCAATTTTGAGTTCTTGCCCTCATGAGAAGCCCTTCAGGGGGGCGAGAATCCGAATAAAAACACTGATTAAAAAGCATAAAGCACCCTGGAAAGTACAGGGGCAGACCTAGACCGCCAGAGCCCTGGTGATGAGTTACGCTGCCCACTTAGCAGCCCGGGTGACCCTCTCAGACATGACCTCCCAACATGTTAAACGGACAAGGACCCCGTGGGGTGTGAGTCTAGGGGCCTGTACCCAACATGCTCTGCTGTCTATTGTGCTGCTATGGGCAGGCATCCTAGCCTCCCAAGGCCTCCGTTTCCCTATCTTTCAGGACAGGCAGCCACCTATAAAAGGCAGAGAACGATGGCCTGGGGAGGGAGCTCAGTCTGTAAGAAACCATGAGGGCCTGAGTTCAGATCTCCAGCACTCACATAAATGTACGGTGATGTTCACCTACAGCCCAGTGTTGGGAAGGTAGAGGCAAGGATCCCTGGAGCTTGTAGGTCAGCCAGTCTAGCTGAACTGGTGAGCTCCAGACTCGGTGAGAGGTGTTGTGTCAAAAAATTATGGTGAAAAGTGATAGAGGAAGCCATCTTATGTTGACCTCTGGCCTCCAAACGCATGTGCACATGTATGCACATATATGAACATTTCTTCTCTCTCTCTCTCTCTCTCTCTCTCTCTCTCTCTCTCTCTCTCTCTCTCACACACACACACACACACACACACACACACACACACACAGGCTCACACAGAAGGCAATTCAGAGGATGTGTGCAGGGGAGCTCTCCTGACCTCATGGTGTGTGCCCATCGCTCTGTGGCAGACTGCCTGGCTTGGGGGTAGTAGCTCTCTCTACAGGACAAGGCTGCCCAGCTTTCCCACCAACAGTTTTAAATGCACCAGGGTTCACTGTTCAGTGGGCCTGCACCAAGGTCAGCCCCAGCAGAGGGGTCCCCACTACCTATAACAACTCCCTCTCGATCACATGCTGCCTCCCACGGAACGTTCACCGGCCCGTGTTCTTGAGCACCTCACTATGGCGGATGAGATGGATGGGGCTGGGACAGTGGCGGTGTGACCCAGAGTTGACAGACATCACGTGGTGGCTGGAGAGCACGTTTCCCTCTTTGTTTGGCTGCCAGGATGCTCCTCCCCTCTATTCTTTATGCAGGGCATTGTGGCATTGTCCCCAACTGCCTCCCACCCTTCTGTCTTGTCATCCATCCTCTTGCCCCTTAACTTTTCCCTCAGTTGGTCCAGCTGTCATTTGGAAGGAGGTGAGCCACACACCCACTGCTGGGAAGAATCGAGTGTGTCTGTGCTGTAGACAAGTGATGACGTCTGAGTGACTCGGGAGGACTTCCTGGGGGAGGTGGTCTTTGGGGTAGGAGGCTGGAAAGGCAGCTGGGACAGTTCTCCAAAAGGAGACCGCTTCAAGGCAGGGTGTGCAGGAAAAGTGGGGACGCCTGTGTGGCTCTGTGGGGTGGGGGAAGAGGCAGGGGATGCTGTACACACAGGTGCAAGAAGGGTTTGTCAGCGTCTCAGGGTCCTC
The DNA here is from genome assembly GCF_049852395.1 of Peromyscus maniculatus bairdii. Classification (NCBI taxonomy): domain Eukaryota; kingdom Metazoa; phylum Chordata; class Mammalia; order Rodentia; family Cricetidae; genus Peromyscus; species Peromyscus maniculatus. The sequence goes on along the minus strand of NC_134858.1, from coordinate 53,765,941 downwards.
AATTCCTCCCTTCTCTCTTCTTCAGCCCCCTCTGGCGGCTCCCAGGCTAGCCCAAGCCTGAGATGGGCGCTAAAAGTGCTGTTCCCCTCTTGAAGTCCCTGGCCTCACACCCACAGCAGCCCCAGCTGCTGGCCCAATTACTTATTGATCGGCTGTCAGGATGTTTGCGTTTCTGGTGGGTCACTGGAGCGTGTGTGACTGTGGGAAATGGTCCTGTGGGGGCAGGGCAGGGAGATGCTCAGATAGAAGAATCTGGAAGAGAGATCGAGGGGGCGTTATGGGGAGGGTGACAGAACCCTTGGGGATAACAAAACTGTGCGGATTCCGTAACACGTCAGTGACACCATGACTTCTCTCTGGTTAATCAGTCACTTAGTCGATCAACAACCAGGAAATACCTGTCAGTTCTTGAAGGCCAGTAGAGCATTTGAAAGTGCGTGGAGCCAGAGCCTCTGGTCCAAATTGGTCCCTGCTGCTGGCTGAGTGGCAGTCACAGCCTCTCAGAGCCTCAGTGGCCTTACTAGTTGACGTGGATGACAAACGTGGATGACATCTATGACAAATTGTGGCTTGAAGGCAGAGGCTGTGTCAAGGGGTGGGGAAGAGCCCAAACTGGGCACAGACGGGACTCCCAAGCCTGGCTTCCCAGTCTGGCAGCAAGTTCACAGGGCCATGGGTACAGGGCCGGATTGCAGTAGTCCGGCCCACTGGGGCCAGAGGCCAGGGTGCGGAGCAGGCGGAAGACTGCTGTGGACCACCGCTTTGCTGCATCCCTGAAGGCCTCTTGGCTCCTCCCCACCCCATCTCCAGGCCAGTTCCCACAGAGAGAGTTGGAGGCGAGGCGGGCAGCACCAGGAACCGGAGAGCTATGCAGGGCTCACTCCACCTGCCACCCCGGCAGGCTCCGACCCCGTCTGTCACCTCCCACCAAGTTCAGCATGTCTTAGGACCCAGCTTTAACCAGTCCTGTATGCTCAGTACTCCAGTGTGGGCAGGCACCTGTGAGACTGCCTGTCCTCGTCTTAGAGGTCAGACCAGTAACTGGAGGAGCCTGGTGGTGGGAACCCAGAGAGGCACGTGGATAGGACTTCTGAAGGGGGAATCCTTCATCTTGGGAATCAGTTAAGACTTCTCCGGCGTAGCTGGGTCTTCAAAACAGAGTTTCTGCAGTCTAGAGATGCGACATTCTAGGAGGAATTGGCATGGTAGGCCAGGATGCAGGAAACCCTCATGTCCTGGGTTGAATAGCTGATCTGATCAAGGTGCTTGCAGAAGAGGTAGTCCAGGGCTCACGGGACCCACAGGACCCCAAGTGAGATCTTCAGGTGCTGAGACTTCCTGGCTGGGTTCTGGCTTCTGGATGGTGCCCAGTCCTAGAGTAAATTTGGTACCTTCTGCGGGTACCCAGGGTTTGTAGGCCACCCAGGACTCGGTGGCAGAGTTGAGTGGAACATATCATGGTGTCTGCCAGGGTAGAATGCCCAGCAGCCTCCGGAGTCCTTGCCCTGTGGGCTGGGTCCAGTTGCGTTCTCCTTCCCCTGTGGGGCTATTCCCAGAAACCCGGCATTGAGCCCTTTGAGCCTCTGTGAATCTGGGTGGCTCACCCAGCCTGGCTTTATCGCTGCTGCTGAGGCTCTGGGTGAGTTGAGACTCAGGACATGCTTAGAGTAAACTGTCTGTGAAACCCTAAAGGAGATGGTCCTGCTCCTCCTCTGCAGCCTTTCCATCGGGGATGGGCACGAGGTGGGGGTCCGGGCACGAGGTGGGGGTCCAGCTACGCAGCACGCACGGCCTGCTTACTGCCGCCTCTCTCCTGTGCTTGCTTTCCCGCTGCAGGTGAGCGAGAGGATGCTGGTGGGGGGCGTGAGAAGCATGCCCAGCCCCCTCCTGGCCTGCTGGCAGCCCATTCTCCTGCTGGTCCTGGGCTCCGCCCTGTCAGGCTCTGCCACAGGCTGCCCGCCCCGCTGCGAGTGCTCCGCGCAGGACCGAGCAGTCCTCTGCCACCGGAAGCGCTTAGTGGTGGTGCCCGAGGGCATCCCCACGGAGACTCGCCTGCTGGACCTGGGCAAAAACCGCATCAAGACGCTCAACCAGGACGAGTTCGCCAGCTTCCCACACCTGGAGGAGCTGGAGCTCAATGAGAACATCGTGAGCGCCGTGGAGCCCGGCGCCTTCAACAACCTCTTCAACCTGCGGACGCTGGGGCTGCGCAGCAACCGCCTGAAGCTCATCCCGCTGGGCGTCTTCACCGGCCTCAGCAACCTGACCAAGCTGGACATCAGTGAGAACAAGATTGTCATCCTGCTGGACTACATGTTCCAAGACCTGTACAACCTCAAGTCCCTGGAGGTCGGTGACAACGACCTCGTCTACATCTCCCACCGAGCCTTCAGCGGCCTCAACAGCCTGGAGCAGCTGACCCTGGAGAAATGCAATCTGACCTCCATCCCCACCGAGGCGCTTTCCCACCTGCATGGCCTCATCGTCCTGCGGCTCCGACATCTCAACATCAATGCCATCAGGGACTACTCCTTCAAGAGGCTCTACCGACTCAAGGTCTTGGAGATCTCCCACTGGCCCTACCTGGATACCATGACCCCCAACTGCCTCTACGGCCTCAACCTGACATCCCTGTCCATCACGCACTGCAACCTGACCGCCGTGCCCTACCTGGCCGTTCGCCATCTGGTCTATCTCCGCTTCCTCAATCTTTCCTACAACCCCATCGGCACCATCGAAGGCTCCATGCTGCATGAGCTGCTGCGGTTGCAGGAGATCCAGCTGGTGGGCGGGCAGCTGGCCGTGGTGGAGCCCTATGCCTTCCGTGGGCTCAACTACCTACGCGTGCTCAACGTCTCTGGCAACCAGCTGACCACCCTGGAGGAGTCGGCCTTCCACTCGGTGGGCAACCTGGAGACACTCATCCTGGACTCGAACCCCCTGGCTTGTGACTGCCGGCTGCTGTGGGTATTCCGGCGCCGCTGGCGGCTGAACTTCAACAGGCAGCAACCCACCTGCGCCACCCCCGAGTTCGTCCAGGGCAAGGAATTCAAGGACTTCCCGGATGTACTCCTACCCAACTACTTCACCTGCCGCAGGGCCCACATCCGGGACCGCAAGGCCCAGCAGGTGTTTGTAGACGAGGGCCACACGGTGCAGTTTGTGTGCCGAGCCGATGGCGACCCTCCACCGGCCATCCTTTGGCTCTCACCCCGCAAGCACTTGGTCTCAGCCAAGAGCAATGGGCGGCTCACAGTCTTCCCTGACGGCACGCTGGAGGTGCGCTACGCCCAGGTACAGGACAACGGCACGTACCTGTGCATCGCCGCCAACGCTGGCGGCAACGACTCCATGCCCGCCCACCTGCACGTGCGCAGCTACTCGCCCGACTGGCCCCATCAGCCCAACAAGACGTTCGCCTTCATCTCCAACCAGCCAGGCGAGGGAGAGGCCAACAGCACCCGCGCCACCGTGCCTTTCCCCTTCGACATCAAGACGCTCATCATCGCCACCACCATGGGCTTCATCTCCTTCCTAGGCGTTGTCCTCTTCTGCCTGGTGCTGCTGTTTCTCTGGAGCCGGGGCAAAGGCAACACAAAGCACAATATCGAGATTGAGTACGTGCCCCGGAAGTCGGACGCAGGCATCAGCTCGGCTGATGCACCCCGCAAGTTCAACATGAAGATGATATGAGGAAGGGGCGGGGTTGGGGCCCAGGAACCCCCCCAGGGGAACACCGGGCAGGGAAGGAGCCAGGCTGCTGCCCACTCACTCCCAAGGCCTTCCCACCTCCTCCCTGCCCTCCTCACCCACTCTCCCCCTCCCTCCACGAGCCCCTGCGGCCTCGCCAGCCCTCACCGCCGGCCCTTCTTCTACCAGGACTTCAGAAGGCCAGGCCTGAGGACCCCACCTGCACAGGGGCCAGAGTTGACAGACGAATCCAAAGCCGATGAACCGACACACACGGCAGAGTCAATAATTCAATTAAAAAAAAAAAAAAGTTACAAACTTCCTCTGTAACTTGGGTTTCAATAATTATGGATTTTTATGAAAACTTGAAATAATAAAAAGAAAAAAAAACTATTTCCTATAGCTAGTCGGAATGCAAACTTTTGACGTCCTGATGGCCCGGGGCCTTCTTCCAACTCAGTTTCTTGTTTTCTCTTTCTCCTCCTCCTCTTCCTCCTTTCTCTTCTCTTCCCCTGTGGGGAGGGATCACTCAGGAAAACAGGGAAGGAGATTCCAGCCCCACCCTCTGGCCCACTCTGCTAGGCACCATTTGGAGCCATGGGTGGCAGCTCCAGGGCCCAGCTCTAGCTTTTTGCAGGAAGTAGGGGAGGGGACAGGACTGCCCGGTGTGGGTAGGGCTTGTCTGCTGGCTGCCCGGGCAGCACTGCCCAGGGGAGGTGGGGGCCCGGCTGGGGTCCTCCTTGGGGGACCAGCACAGTCAGTGGAAAGAGTCAGGAGCCAGAGGCAGGCCCGAGTCTTCTCCTCTGGTCCCAGCTCTGCTGCTCACTGTTGTGTGACTCAAGCAGGTCACTGGCCCTCTCTGGGCCTCAGTCTCCACATCTGTACAAATGGGAACATTATCCCTGCCCTGCCTACCTCACAGGGCTGTTGTGAGGAACTGATGAGATGATGTATGTGAAACACTTTGTAATCTGTAAAGCGCTGTGCACATGTGTGGGTGACTGCTCTCATTATGGTCATTATTCTCTCACTGTGGGATGGGATCCCTATGGGGTCAGGGCTGGGGAAGGGGGGGCAGCTCTTTGGGCTCCCATAGGCTCCTCCTAGGACACTGGCTGGGCTGGAGAGTCAGGGTTCTAGCTCCAGAGCGCATGGTAGATTCTTCTACCTCTGGCCGGGAGACCCCTAGACAGAAGCCAGCTTTGGCCTGGACATGTACCGATATTGGGAGTGCCATCTCTCTCCAAGTCTTATATCCACAACTATTTACTGACTGTCTGCTACTTCCTGCGTAGAGCCCTCAGGGTAGGAGGCCATTCTGGGGCAGTCTGGAGACAGCCTGTCACCTAGCTCTATCAATCCTTCCACTAGGCCGTGCTCTGGGCCTATCCTGGGCTTGGCAGGGGTCTCTTGGATTTGGGTCTGGGACCCAGCTGCCCATGAGCTGACCAGGAGAGCCAGACAATAACCTCCACCTAGACCATACTGTTCAAATCAAATCAACTCGGCCATGGAGAAGGTTGCCCTGAGCAACAGAGTGGCAAGTTAGTGGTTGTCTGTCACTTTCCTAGAAAGAATCCTTGGGCCCTGACTGAAAAGCTAACCACAGCTTGGTCAGCAGACCTAGCATGCACTGTGCCTCGTGTCTACGGGCAGGGAGGGCACAGGCCAGGGACACCGGCCTTTCCACTCCAAGTTGGTGCTTCCTCCTATGGACAGCTTCTGTTCAGTCCTGTGTGGGCCCAGGGTTCCCTGCCTCCCGTGCATCCTTTGGCTAAGGGAAAGCAATAGCAATGCAGAGACCAAGGGGCACAGACCCAGCTGGGCAAGGCCAGAGAACAATAGGGAAGATTCTCCTCAGTATCAAGAAACTGCCAGAATGCAGCTCATCCAGTGGGCTCCCACCTCCAAACCAAGGCCTGGGAGGGAGCAGTATGTCTGGTGAGAGAGCCTGAAATGAGCACTCAGTCCTTTACTCATTCATTCATTCATTCATTCATTCATTCATTCCTCGGGCATCATTGTCATGGTTCTGCTCCCAGCTTGGCTGATGGCTAAGGCTATTAGCCAGCCTTGCCCAGGACTGCCCTGGTTCTGGACAAGGTTTGAGCCCTCTGGTGACCTCCTACAGGGCTCCGTGGAGATCCCCAGAGGAAGCTTAGACAGGTCATTACAAGGTTCTGAGGTCCAAGGTCCGGTCTGTGTTCAAGTTCTAATTCTGTCCCTCACAGCTAGGCAGGATGATCCTCCAAGCCCCAGGTCCTCACCTGCAGAATAAAGATCCCCCCCCCTTTTTTTTTTGAGTCAGGTCTCACTGTGTAGTCCTACCTGACCTAGAACTCACAGATCACCTGCCTCTGCCTCCTGAGTGTTGGGTTAAAGATATGTGCCACCATGCCTAGACTTGATCTCACTGCTTTTGCTGGGTAAGAAGGATCAAATGAGAAAGAGGTATGTTTGGTGACTGGTACTATGGTGGTAATGTTGATTACTGTCAAATCCAGCTCTTGTGCACATACAGAGGATGAGGACCAGGGATGCCGGTAACTTAGTTGAAGCTGGTCAGCCTCCAAGCGACTAGACCACGGTCTGCTTCCAGACTCTCTGAGCCACAGCCTTCTCATCCTGGCTCAGGGCTTCTCAGCCATGCAGGAAGAAGAGAACTCAATGGGAAACTAGAGAGGCTGGGATATGTAGGGTCCTTAGCATGTAAGTGGTCTACATCAAGAGGCTAGTCATACTGCGTGATGCTTATGCAGAACCCCGCAGGCCTGCCATCTCCTGAGAGCCCAGAGCCCAGGCTCTCTGCCATCCAGTCTTTCCTCTCCAAGAGGCTGCATGTGGAATTGTCACATGATCTCTGGGATGCCTCAGGTGCTGCTAGAGTAATGGAGCCAAGGCACTAATTTACTCCTGGCTACAGAAATGGTTCCCCCAGAAACTCAGGGACATGAGAAAATTCTTAGGTTGCTATCAGGTTGGAAAGAGTCAGTTTGGGAGAGGAGTGCCCAGGGTCATAGGACAGGGTTGATCGGTCTGGAAGCTAGAAGGCTGGTGGGTCTCGGCACAGCCTCTTCACTGTGGAAAGTGTCATCTGTAGAGGAAGGTACTCTCCCACAGGACTGCCATAAGCCTCACTGGGGATCAAGGGGCATCCTGGAATGCCCAGTAACCTCTGGAAGGGACACAGGAGCAGCAGAGACCCTACCAAGGATACACAGGCACTGGCCTGGGGCCTGCACCCAAAGGCAGGCAGAATCAAAGACTTTCTGGCCCCCTACACCCTATCATAATTCTGGGGTCCTGACCTGCACCTGGAGTCCTGAAGGGATGTCCTGCTGTCCCAAATACAGAACCGGTGGTGGGGTTGCACCTGTGGCCCTGCTGGGATGTCCTGCCATCCCAAATGCAGCAGGGAGCTGCACCCAACTAACCTTTCCACCTGAGACCAAGGGAAGAAGCGATAGGAAGCTCCTGGGGTAGAGAGGACAAGATCTGGAATCCTGAGTGTTCACCCATTTCTCAAGGGATGGAACCAAAGCCACTTCTAGGAGCAGGGCATGACAGAGAGATGATGGGACTACCCCCACAAGGCAAATGGACCAGGCCAAGCTGAGCCCCAGGAGATAAACCCTAGAGGGTGCAGAGAGCTCCTCTTCCTGTTTAACCCTGATAAGTCACGTGAGGCTCAGAGAGGGAGAGTAACCCACCAGAGTCACATGGCAGAGGCAGGTAGATCACAGGCTTTAGAGTTCAAATCCCATTACCACTGAGACCCCTGTACAAAATGGGGTGCAGAATCCTATTTTTAGGGTGCCCGGGAATATTAAAGATAATGTTGTATGATTTGGGGAACACTGGTGATTGCCATGATTAGCCTGATGGGCAAATGGGAATGGTGGCTGAACCCCGGAACTGGAGTGTTAAGGACTTTGTAGGACTTGCTGCGGTCAGTGGGAAGCCAAGCCTGGTCATCCCCTGCATATGGCTCCTGGAGAGCTAACTGTGTGGGGAAGTAAGAACAGACATGGCCACCAGTCTCCCTGCTTAGGACAGAACAGTCATACCCAGGGCCCCGAAGGGCAGGGCCGTGTTTGTGAGTACCTATGAGAAGGGGCTACAGACAGCAAAGGGAAGAGGCAGGATGGGCCTTTGACTGACATCAGGGTCCCTGGGGAAGTCCTGTCACCAGCTGGTCAAGAGGCTTTGGGACTCTTAAGGCCTGCTGTCAGGGTTCCTGTGGCACAAGACAAGGACGGAGGCTGGGATGCCGCTCAGGTGGGAGAGTGCTTATGTAGCGTGCGCAAGGGCCCGAGGCTGGGGGATCTAGAGTTCAAGGTCATCCTCAGCTATGTAATGAGTTCAAGGGCTGGAGGGGTGGGGGGCAGATTAAAAAAAAAACATAAAATCAAGGACAGCACAGACCCACCAGGCAGTGACTACCCTCCTGCGATAACAGCGCATACAAGACGGAAAGTCACTCCCTCACTCCTCCCTCCCTCCCTCACTTCCATACTCCCTCCCTCACCCCTCCCTCCCTCCCTCACTCACTCACTCACTCACTCACTCACTCACTCACTCACTCACTCACTCCCACCTGCTCTTAGGAAATCCCCAACTCCAGTCTCCTTCCTAGTACAGCTTATTAGAGTCTCTCATCTCTTCAGTCATAGTCCCAAAGGAAGTGAATCCGATTGGTCACCTACCAGCCAATGCCTTGGCTGTCCAATCAACTGTGGCTAAGGAGTTGCAGAGGCCAGATTGGGTAAAGAATTCACAGAAGGGCCTGAGGGGTGGGGGTGGGAGTAGAATTTCCTGTTTCTGCCCAGCTACCCCCAAACCTTAGTGGTTTCGAGCCACAATCATGTATTGGTATTCCCCTCTTCCAGAACTAGGGCAGAGCTTGGAGCGGACAGCAGCCTGTCTCTGTCCTGTGGGAGGTCTACCAGGGGAGACTTGACTGGGGGGGGGCACTAAAAGACCCAAGGTAGTTTCTGACCATGTCTGTCACCTTATCAAGGGAGGCTGGGCACAACTGGCTTCTGTTTCCACGCGGTCCAACCAGACTAGCCATAACATCTTCCTGGAGGCTCCCCTCTACCACGGTGTAACAGAAGCCACCAAGTGTCAAGTGTCGTGAGGCCTGGGCCAGAACGTTCCATACAAGCATCTGGGCTCCTTCTGTTGTCTGGGTGTGTCACAGGCTCCTCCATCTCAAGGGAGGAGAGAGACTAGCCTGAAGGAGGAGCTGCATACTCATACTAAAAGACAAGCAAGACACGAAGGGTGCTACAGACCTTGGGAGTTGCCTTCTGCAGCAACATCTATAGTCCCTTGGTCCTGGGAGGATGCATCCGCTGGTGTGCAGGCCTCTACAGTTTCCTCAGGAGTAGGGGACTCGGAGAGTGTTGATAACTGCAGGGACCACAGACAGCCAAGACTCCCTGGCTTTGTCGTTCCCTGGTACAATGTCCTTTCGGGGGCAGCTGCAGCAGAGGCAGGGGCAGCAATCCCGACAGTCACAGGTGAGCCAGGGCTGTGTGGGGACAAGGCTACAAGCTGTCCCTCCGTGCTCTTCTATAATCCCAATCCGAAGACGTTCTAACATCCTCCCTTTCAGAGGTGAACCTGCAGGGCTGGGAGGTAGAAAGGACGCCTAGGCCCATCTTGAGGTCGATTTGTAAGCCAGGCAGGGCTCATTCTGCAGCACTCCCAATGCATGCTTCCCATCCATGACGTGGGCACAGCTACCGCACCTCCGTCTCCCTTTCATGGGTGCATGAGGTGTTGGTAGCAAGCATGCTGTGGTGTGGGTAGGTGAACACAGTGGATGTGAACACCCAGGGTCAATATCTGTGCCAGCTAATTCTCCTAGACCACCTGGCACCTCTGTAGAATGTAGAACTCTGATCAGAATACAAGACATAAGGTTTAGCATCTGTTCTGAAGGCCTGGCAATCTGGCCTTGGCATCTGCTAGGAGCTGGGGACACGGTGACCATGCAGTGCAGTCCTAGGTGGCCAGAGATCTCCGCAGGAGCTTGGTTGCTCAGCCTGCAAAGGGATTTATGGCCGCCTGTTATGACGCAATCTGCATCCCCAACCCTGATGTTACTGTGCCGGGGAGGGCTGGGGAGGCCCCTGGGGACACGGAGACTGAGGGCCGCCCCAGCACCGTCCCAGACCCTCTCTTCCCAGCTCCTTTGAGTGCAGAGGACCACAGCCTGGTTCTCTGAGCACCCTCATCAGCTCCATCCTTGTTCCCAGACCCTCTGTACTGTGGGGACACCTCCCTGGGGTGGTGTTGCGGAATATTCCAGGGAACAAGAGGAAGAAGGCAAAGGAAGGGAAGACCAGGCAGGCGTGGGGGTGGGGGGGTCCTCTCTGTGACCATCCCAGGCCCACACAGGGCCCAGGGCTCATCGTCACGGCAGTGGTGCTCAGCCTGTTTTGACAATGAGAAACCAAAGTCTCAGAGGGTCCCGGCCAGCGCCCAGGGCTGCAGAGTGGAACCAGGATGTTTCCAAAGCACAAAATGCTCTGCATCCCCACTGTGTAGATGAGGCACAGGCAGGGAAGTGACAGGGCCAAGGTCACAGGAGGAGTCATTCGGCAGCACCTGCTCTGATGCCAAGTTGAACCAGGAAGTGGCCACAGGGAGGCCACCACCACAGCCCTCAGAAAACTCTCCCACAAGACACACAAGGTCAGGTGAGTGGGGGGAGGGGCTAGCCGGAGGCCCTGACTTTGTTCTGACTCGCAGACATTTACATAGCTCGTTAAAAAAAATATGGCGTCGTAAAGAGAGACATGGGCACAGTAAAGCTTGGCCCTCCATTACCTGCCAGCTCCACAGCCTCATAAGGGACACTCCAAGGACACAAGGAGTAAAGCTGGGTGGAAATGGAGCGGCCTCCACAGCAGCACCCAGTGCTGGAGGGCAAAGCAGGCCGGGCGGAGCCTCTCCCGTGCCCTGTCCACGGCCCAGCACTAGAAGTGGACATGCTTTGTGAGTGACCTTGGACAAGTTCCTAAACATCTCTGAACTTACCTTTCCCAAGAGCCTGAGAGAAACCAGCACCATCTACCCCTTTCCAGCTTCCAGCTTCCTCCCTGGCCTCACGGGATCCCGTCACACTCAAGCCTGACCCTGCCTCTGACAGCAGAAGCAACAATTCCAATAGATGGACTACGTCTGGCCCATAAATCCTCATCTGCAGGATGCCATGCTACCTTGACAGTCATCTAGAACAACAGGGGACCTGTGGCCCCTCCACCTGCCCCCAGCCCTGGGGCCCTTTCTGGCCCATTTCCCACAATGCCTCAAATGCCGTTCGTACAGAGTCCCCAGAGGCCTTTCATCCAAACAGCCCTTCACGTACCTTGGAGGTCTCCTTACCCACTCCTGTGTCTTCTTCCTCCAAAACCTACTAGTCATCTACCACCTGGGATGCGTCCTGCCCCTCTGCCTCCCCCCCACCCCACCCCACCCCACCCCCCACCCCCCACCCACCACTCCTGTACAGCTGAGGTGGGGACCAGGTGAGCTCACTAGTGAGAAGCAGCTAGAGTCTTCTGGCCACTGGGAGTGGAGTTAGAACCCCAACAAGGAGCAGGGAGGGTAGCAGGCCCCACAGCCAGAGCCAGGGCTGGGTCCTGGCTGACCCAGCCAGGAGGACAGCAATTGCCTTTTCTCGTGTGGGGCAGCTGGGAAGGGCAGGGACAGTGCAAAGTTGATGGGTCCCTGCAGTCACCCAGGCAGAAAAGACTTTCAGGGATGTGGGTTAGAGGGATGGGTGGACTGTCCTACAGTGAGGATATGAGCAGAGGAGACCAGCAGAGCAGGATGGGTTCCCAGAGCCCAGCTGGGCCCCACAAAAGCAGCTTTCCCAGTATCCTGTGGGGGAGTTCACAAGGGGTCTCACCTGGGGACTGCATGTAGAGCTAGCTATGAAGCCCAGAGGCCCACCAGCAGAGGCAGGTTAGGGTACAGTAACCATTCATGCAGATAGAGGGGGGCAGATCAAAAACAGGTACTGGCTTTTCAAAGGGTCCTAGACCCTGAGCTCCAAGTCCCCTGGTTTAAAATGAAAACCTACTTCAGTGTTTTGTCCTTGCTTTTGGGATCTCCCTGTGTTGGAGAAACTCTTCCCTCCTATTGGCACGTGATGTTTCTGTGGCGAGAAGGACAGATACGGGGTGATGGCTGGGTAAGCTGAGGCAGGATGTTTGATAGAGCGTCGCCTGTGCAATAGGAGCTATTCTTGAGCTCAAGAGTGACACATTTCACAATTTAAGGAGGGAAGAATTAGGGGAGGCAGAGTCCAAAGTGAGTGTACACACACACACACACAAACACACATGCACAACAAGGAACTCACATCTGTACAGCCTCCCATTCTCCCACACTGACGGGACAGCAGATTACATCCACACAAAGCCTTACACACACACACACACACACACACACACGCACGCACGCACGCACGCACGCACGCACGCACGCACAAAGTTTTTATGGTAAACTTCAGTTCGTGGTCTAGGCCCTTCCATAAACAAATCCCCTAGTTTTGGATCTGCTAACACAGGACCAGGTGAGACCAGACCTCGAGTGTTCTGGACCCATTGAAATCCAGCGCATCAGGAAGTCAGGGTTTCAGAGCTCAGGGTCTGCAGCCAAGAGAGCTGGGTCCAAATCTTGGCTCTGCCACCAGCCAGCTGTGTGACTGTGGCAAGCTGCCCATTCGGCTTGTGAGGAGTGAATTAGATCGTGCCTTCGAGGCCCTTAGAGCTGGGTCTGGCACAGAATAAGTGGCCAATAAATGTTTGCCCCGCTGTTAGGATTCGTGCAGATTCCCACGGCTTTCGGGGCCCGGTCTCTCTCCAAAGCCTGCAGAACAACCATGGACCACTAAAGCGAGAGCCTTGTAGGCACACGAGAAGAGTTTGTCCCTGCCACATACTCAGAGCTCTTCTACCCCGGCTGCCCTGCCCAGAAGAGAGATTTATCCCATCGGGGTGAAATCAGCAGTCCTGACTGTCATTTTCCTATTGAGTGGACAGGCATGCCTGCTCTTCTTTACATTAAGAGCAGGCACAGTTTCTACCAGGCTCGGGCCGGGCTCTGCATGCTAGCACATTCTCTATTCCATGACCCATTGCCTCCGGCTCTAGGAAGCTTCACCTGCTCCTGCCAGAAGGGGAAGTTGTTCCCCACCTAAGAAGACACTGGCTATAGGATGAGGCTTTAGACCCTCCCATGCCACATCCAATCTGGATTTGTACATGATAGTGTATACCTAGACACATCCTGGATGGTCCACAGCGTCAGGTAACCAGCTCAATCCAGCTGTCATTCCTGTGTGACCCTGGCTAATCTCCCCTCCTTGGGTTTTCCCCATCTAGAAAATGGGGTGTTGCTTGCTCTGGAACAGTTCTTCCTCCTTCCTTCCCCGCTGGGTCCCTACCTCCACCAGTCACGGAGAAACACAAGGGATATTAGGAAGAACATGGTAAGCAGAGTCCCTACCCTTGGGGAGCTTGGGGCGTGGGGGCAGGGGGGGGGAACAGCCAGTGGCCCATGGGAAACATCGAAAAATGTAGGGAGAGGGCTGGGAAAATAGCTCAGTAAAGTACTGCTATGCAGTCATGAAGACCTGATTCTAATCCCCAGAACACACACACACACACACACACACACACACACACACACACAAACAACCCTGTAGCGATGACACACTTGTAACGCAGTGCAGCGGAAGCGGAGACAGGCTGATTCCTAGCATAATCAGTAAGACTCAAGCCAATAAATACATTGTCTCGAAAAACAAGGTGATAGCCCCTGAGGAATGACACTCAAAGTTGACCTCTGGCCTACACACACACACACACACACACACACACACACACACACACAGTTAAAGGAGATATGAGCAGCAAGCATTGTGAGAAATCACACAGGGCAGGGTGGGAACAGCCTGCGGGTCCCAAAGCACTCTGTGGCCTGTCAATTAGCTATTGATTGGGACTACAATCAATCAGGGGGACCATAACACTCACGTCCTGAATGCCTTGTACATGCATAGACTGTGCCCTCCCTCTTTCCTCTGCGGCTGTTACCTACCTTCCGGGGACACAGGCCCAAAGGAGTTTCCTCAGTGGTCAGTCCCCCACCCCTGCTCTCCTGTCCTATCTCACTCTGGGGGACAGGCCAGCAGCAGCCCCCCACTCCTTTATCCCAGCAGGAACTGCCCTCAGCCCTGCTTTACATAATTGGCTTCTGGTGAGATCAGTTGGAAGTGATTTGGCACATCAGCTTAAGCCTCTGCTCTGCACTAATCTGCAGGCGCCCTGAGGCACATTACCGCTCTTCTCAGCAAAAAAAAAGGAAAGGAAGATCATGGCTCCCCCTTATGGGACTGTGGGCAAACTTGGATACCATGTCCGGGAAAAGAACCAGGCTTGTGAGGTGTGCCCAGTAGGTGCCAGCTGCCCTTCAGGAAATGGAGGGAGAACCCTAGGCTGCCCTGTGTGCCCACTCTGAGGGCTGTCTGTGTTCCCATACTACTTGACTGCTAGAACAGCAGCCTATTTGCAGACGTCTCTGAGGGGGGCGGGGGCGTGGGGGGGCGTGGAGGGCGTTCCTGTGGAACACTGGCTTACGGAAGCCTAGTCCAGTCTAGCGAACGGGCATGGGGACATGCTCCCTCTCTTCCGCCTTGGCTCAGTGTGTAGCTGCACAGAGCTCAAGTCACCTGTCCCTCTCTGTCGAGTTGCCCAGTCAGGGGATGCATGACTGAGCTTGTTATCCTGAGATGGCAGCCTCAGCTTCCCCGGTCCCCCGGGGCCGACTCACCAGCTTCTGTGTTTAGCTGTAGACTCCCAGAGGGAGCTGTCAGGCCAGGATTAGGTCCAATCAGCCAGGACAGGACCAGGAGGCAGGGAGGGCTTCCTCTTCTGGGCTGTGGGAAGGACAAAGTCTCGAAGCAGGAATGTGCGTGGAATGAAAAGGATGACTCCCCATCCCCCACCCCTGAATCTGGGGCTGGGCTCCAGCTGCCCCATGGAGTCTCAGGTAGCGTTAAACAGACAAACACACCCTTGACTCCTGCCCAGTCCCGCAGGCGGCTCAAGAACTCCCGGGGTGTTTGGAATGTGCGAACAATGTTCAAGGCCAGTGTTAGCCACTCTCCCATGCCTAGGCCCTCTCTGAGGATATCCACTCCTTTGGTCTCATTCAGGCGACTGAATCAGTGTCTCCCAGGCCAGGCCCACCCCTACAGGATCGGAACACAAGCAGAGGACCTTTCCCACCACATCAGCACACTAGGCATGCAACCCAGTTGTAGAGGGAAGTCAGCCCAAGCCATGGAAGCTTCCACGCAGCAAAGGAGGGCTAACGTCAGTTTTGAGCCCATCACTGTGCGTTTGTTATCAATAGAGGCCAGTTAGTTCTCTCTGGTCGTCCTCTTGGCCTGATCCCACCCCACCCCCATCCCTGTGCTGGGGCGACAGAATGGACAGCTCTTATTCTGTCTGATCACAGGGCCTCAGCTCTGTGAGATGTGCCTCCCCCCCCCCCCCGACTGAATGGGGTGAGTGGGAACTGTAGTCTGATAGGTCTCCCTGCCCTATTCATGCCTGGTCTATGAGAGGGCACCTGACCCACACTCAACTGGTCATATCCACTTGCCCTTGCTGTTGAAAACCATCCCCTGCCTTAACCACAGGCAGCTGATCAGAACCCTTCCCTGGGATGTTTGGACTTGGTTTTGTCAAGAGGGAAGCTGCGGAAGGCGTGTGAATCACAAGTCCTTCCCCCAACTACAGACCCCTGGAGGAGCAGAGGCCAGCAAGGGAATGACCCCACAAGAAACGGAACATGGATCTGTTTTCCTCTGGGGTCCCCCAAGCCTGCCTCTCCAAGGGCTGAGAGGTCTGAGGACACAGCAGAATTCCTGACTTTGTTACTGTACATATCATGAGTGGTGGCCTCTTCATCCTTCCAAGAACTCAGTTTCTTGTCACTTTGCTCATAGTCAGCCTCTGTCCCAGGACCAGTGTCCTTGGAACGAGCATAAGATTACAGTGAAATGTTAAGAAGCATGATTGCGCCGGGCGGTGATGGCGCATGCCTTTAATCCCAGCACTGGGGAGGCAGAGTCAGGTGGATCTCTGTGAGTTCGAGGCCAGCCTGGTCTACAGGGCGAGATCCAGCATAGGTACCAAAACTACACAGAGAAACCCTGTCTCGAAAAACAAAAGAGAGAGAGAGAGAGAGAGAGAGAGAGAGAGAGAGAGAGAGAGAGAGAAGAAAGATCCGCCAGTCTTTGTAGCTGGCTGGATGGCCGGGGGAATCAAGACGCTCACTTACTGAGAAAGAAGTTCAGTCCCCAGAGCTCGTGTAAAGGTGGAAGGGGAGAACGGACTTTTACGAAGTCCTCTGACTCCATGCCCACTGTGGCGTATGCCACCTCCTTCCCCGACGACGATGATGATAGTGGGGGGTTTGGGGAGGGGAGTTTTTTGTGACAGGGTCTTATCCTGTGGCCCTGATTAGCCAGGGCCTCTCTTTATAGACCAGGCTGGCCTCGAACTCACAGAGATCCGCCTGCTGCTGCCTCCCCAGTGCTGAGATTAAAGGTGTGCGCCACCACACCCAGCAATAACACATTTTTTTTTTAAATCTCTTAAATGTCCAGTCTTTCCTCTCCCAAACTGGAAACCACTTGGGAGCCGGCTCTGGACTCTGTTCCCTCTGTACATCAGTTCCACTTCTCTCCAGACACCTCAATTTCAGCTCCCAGCTTCCAAGCAAATCTCTAAGGCTCCCCGATTTCAAAGTCCTACAACATACATTCTGATTGGCTGAATTGAGTCAGGTGTCATCAATCTGGCCCAATCGGCTAAGGCTAGGGGGTCCATGGAAAACTAGCGGACCCTACCTGGCTGGGGAGAAAGGAAAAGTTGATCTGCAGGGCTGGGAGTTTCCCCTGCTTCAACCCTTTAGTCTCCTAGGGAGCACAGGCCTCGAAAAAGCCGGCACTATCCACTAGAACCTGACACCATAATAGGACAAATGTCCCCAAAGCCCCGTTTCTCCCTGAGCGCTGATTCTCAGCGAGTGAGGAAGAGTGGAGGTCTCGGCCAGGGCTTCATTTGGTTCTGCCAGCAGGGCCTAGTGGCTGCTGAGGGACCGGCAGAGGTGACCCTCACCCTCAGGCACCAGCTGCAGGCCTGATCTGCATCCTGTCCAGATATTTCCAGTAAATAAACATTGACGCTTTTGATATCATGTTAATTTCACAGGCGGCTGCTCTGCTGACGGTCTCCACACTCTGCCAGTGCTTCTTGTCAGCTTTATACTCCCAGGCAGACAGCAGCCTGCTCACAGGCCACCCCACATACAGCCCTAAAAACAAATGCCTTGCAGCCAGGCTGGGCGGCACAGGCCTAGAATCTCAGCACTCAGGAAGACGAGGCAGGAGGACTGCTGTGAGTTTGAAGCCAGCTTAGGCTAAGAGTTAAGACTGTCTCAGTTAAAAAAAAAAAAAAAAAAAAAAAAAAAGAGGAGGCAGAGGCGGAAAAGAAAAGGAAACAAGACACTCCAAACAGTCATGAAGCAAATGAGTACCCAGGCTGTGGAAAAGCAGCCCTGTACAGGGACTCTGACATCTCCTGGGGGCAAGGATCAGGCTACAGGGCTAGGTAGTATGGCCTTAGTTGTCTCTCTACTTTTCTGGGCCTTGGTTTTTACATATGTGAAATGGGATTAATATGTCAACGCTTCTTGGGACCCCACCCAAAAGCCCAGGCGACTCCTACCTCTTAAATAAGCCACCCAGAAAGTCCACTGAAGTGATGCTCTGGCTTTGGCTTCTGCACCGCCCTAGGAGATGACTCAAGCAGAGACGTGATACTACGATGCTGATGGAAAAAGCTGAGGCTTCCTGCAGATGGGGATTGGCTTCAGTGCCACAGGCAGAAACAGGAGCAGAACCAAGGCAGGCTAGGGTCCCCTCTGTCCCTTCAGCACCGTCAGGATCATACGGCCAGAGGAATGGTAGGGTGTGGCTCCCGACTTTGTCCTAAGCCTTAACTCAGCCAACCCCATGGGCATTATTTGTGTGTGTGTGTGTGTGTGTGTGTGTGTGTGTGTGTGTGTGTGTGTGTGTGTATAGTCATGAGGTCTCACACATATGCATGAATTTTTCTCTTCCAGGCTGAGCTTGGACCACTTCTGGTTAGCATCCCCTTTTGGTACTTTCAGAACCCCACCGTCAGCCAGGGTTCCCGAGCTCCCCCTAACCTCTCCTGATGCTGCCTTACCTGTGGCAGCAGTGGGAGATGGGAGTCGAAGAGCAGGGCACCCCTGAAAAAGACGGAAGCTTAGCCCCAAGTGTCCACAGTGACCACACTCCCATCACCCGCCCCATGAACAGAGGCTTCACCAGTCCGAAGGGATGCCTGGAGACTGCGGCCCAGGGATGGTGGCAGGGAGCTCAGATCCTGTCCAGGGAGGCTCAGATGACCCAGCTCCAGTGGGGGCAGGGCTTCTAGGCGCCTGCATACCAGCTCACACCCACGCACTCCTGGCGCCTGCTCCAGCTCAATAAAGACTCCTTAATGGACTAAAGTGAGTTAGAGTCATTAACACTGTTATCAAAGGCAGGCCGTGGCTGGCCCCGAGGTCCGGAGCCAGCTCTCAGTCTGTGGAGCTTGAGCAAGACCTTCACTCCCCTGAGCCACAGGTCTCTCACTCCAAACCAAAGTATAATCCCTCCCACCCCCAGGGGTTTCCCATCACTTGGCCCACATTATCCCCCACTCCTGAGCTCAGCATTCAAATCCTCCCCCACCCAACTCCCTCTCCCGCTGCCCTACAGACGCCCACCTATACGGAGGATTCTGAATTTCAAGCACAGTTCTGTCTCATCTGCCTTGCCCTCTGGATAGACTCTCTCCTGCCCCTTGTGCACTCAGGCTGCCCTGTGAGCTTTGTGGCATGGCCGGGAGAGTGAGGCTCAGTGGCAGGGCACTGGCCTGAATATCGCTCCTGACCCATCTCTATTCACCATCTCTTGTAACACAGGCCGGCCTCAAACTCTGCAGAGCTGAGGATGATAATGAATTTCTGATGCCCTGCTTTCACCTCCAGAGTGCAGAGGTCACAGGCATGCACTACCATGCCTGGCTTATGCACCGCTGGAGATCAAACACAGGGCTGCATGCATGCTAGGCAAGCACTCTACCAACTGCACTGCCCCCCCCCCCCCCCCCCCGCTATATTTAAGTGGAGCAAATAGCTGGAGTAGATCTCTATTAGTGTTTTTACAAATAGTGCTTTGGAGATGGTTCAGCATATAAAGGTGCTTGCCACCGAACCAGAAGATCTGAGTTCAATCCCTGGGACCCACTTGGTAGAAGGAGAGAACCAATTCCCAAAGGTTGTCCTCTGACCTCCACACACACACACACACCATGTCATGTAACCCCCCCACACACACACACACAAACACAGAATAAATGAATAAAGTATAATAATTTTTAAAGTGTTCAAGTCACCTCCTCCAGAGAGACTCCCCTAAGCCCCTCCCCCAGCCGAGCTGGGTGGTCTGAGGCAGGGGGAATGGGCAGGAAAAAAACCACACGGCCAGTCTAAAGGAGGGAGCTTAAATACCCTGCAGGTGCTGGGTGATGACGTGTCCACCACAAGCTGGGTTTGTACCCACTTATAATGCTTAAGCTTAAGGGCAGGAGCCGCCATATCCGCCAGGAATGTAGAACTGGAGTTTTTGGTGGTTTTTCTGAGAGAGCAGGGTCTGGAGAGAGAGAAACCGGGCTGACCTGGAGAGAGAGAAACCGGGCTGACCTGGAGATTCCAGATGAGCATCCCGACCTTCTTGGGTATATGGGCACTAGTTCAAATCTGGTTGTTTCCTGTTGGCATGGGCCAACATGGGGAGGGTGAGTCGGAGGTCACTGGCTCACATTCAGCTGGAGGTATGGGTGAAGAGGCATTCAGTTAACTGCCATCCTGGAGACCTCAGGAATCTGTTCTGGAAGGGAATGAAGAAAGCAAGTTGCTAGGAGAAAAAGAAATAGATTATTAATACCAACCCTATGAATGGGGCTAGCCACGGGAAGAGTAAGGACGGCCAGAAAGAATGGAATGGAGGTGTGCCCTGGTTGTATTGGCAAAGACCTTCAGACAGTTTGTGGAGAGACCCAATATTAGTTTCCACCAGGCCAGATTCCTTGATGCAGAAACATCGCTCTTTCCCTGGAAACATTCAGGTGTCTGTAAAACATCTGGAACAGAGTCACACCTTGATGTCTTACCAAAGGCTCTGGGTTTGGGTTAAAAGGCATGAACGTTTTTCTGTGTCTAGGGAGCCTGGTTTTAGCCCGATGAAACACACCTCTAAGTCTATACCTAGAAGGCAACCAGAGGAAATTTAAAATCTTGAGCTTGTGGCCGAATAATAAGTATTCAGTGCTCTATCAGTTTATCAGAACTCCATTTATCAACGCTAAAACTCTGAACTTCCGAAATTCCAGTGTTATATAACATAGAAAGGGAACGGAAGTCCAAAACATCTTCACATACCTTAAATCATTTTCTGTGTTCCTTTAGTGGGAAGTTACATCTGAAACCTGTTTATCCTTTACTATGAAGCCTGTGAACAAGGCAAATCTGTCTGCATTTTTAACAAGAAACTTAATTAATGAACTACCAAAGTGGTTGTAGCCTTGAGGGCTCGGGGGAGAGCTGTTAAAGCTATCAGGACCCCGGTCATCAAACGCCATCAGATCCGAGAAGGAGAAACTTCACCTGAGTAAGCAGAAGTGAAAGCAGCTTCCGGATCTATTAAAACGACAGGGACTTCCCGCTCCCTAGACAGCTACCCCAAGTTCCTCTGCGGTCCTCGGGGACAGAGGTTCCAGGGTGGTATCAGTCTTCAGCTGCCAGTCCCAGAAGATCTGACAGACTTTCCTATGAAGTCAGGATTTGGGGAGACCGGCCTACCTTGTCTTGGCAAAGTGGGGCCATCAACTCCCCGGTGTCCTGTTTGTCCAGATTCTGGACTGGGTCTTGGCAGTAGTCAGGTGAAAGGCAGCTTTTTTCTGCTGTGACTGGATTTGCTACATTTGAAGCAAGCTCCAGGTGGAGGTTCTTCTGCGCCAGTCCATCTTCTTTGGAGGAGATAAGGGTGCTGCCAGGAGCTGGCATGTCTCTATCATGAAAAGCCTTTTTATTAAAGATTTTAAATGCCATATTCTCAGATCTCTGAAGCATTTGAGGATCATTATCTGTTAGGTGTATCTAAACTAGACAAATGTTTGTTTCTAGTTACTTGTTTTAGGTTTAACTTTGAAACTATTTGAGAAGCTAAGTCTGAACATACCAAAGAAGTTGATCCTTCATGAGGTGACTGATGGTTAACTTGTATGTCTCATATGATTAGGATTTTATAGCTTTATCCCTGTTAAGGTTAGCCTTAAAAAATAACAATTTCTGAATGGAAACTCTTATCAAGATAAGACTTTTAACTCATAAACACAGTCCACAGAGAGACTGGGATCTTCCCTGATCCTTTTATAGTACACCATGATAGAACATAACAGTTTTCTATATGACTTAGTTTGCTAAACTAGCTACAGCTTAACAATGTTAGTAAAAGCAAGGTTAGACATGCACAATCTGGCTGCCAGGAAGATACGTCCCTGTGCATGAATGCATGGAGGTGCAGCTTTAATGCCTCATTAAACCAGCATTATTTAAAATCCTACTTTCATAAACCTTGTTTTTCAGACAGGACAGGAATTATCATACAAAAGTCCACCCTAATCCAAAATATCTTGGAGACCTGATGTCTCCTTGGTAGGCCCACTCCATGAGGTCACCTTTAATCGAGATGGTGGTAATATCACTTGACATTCCTCTTCTCCATCCTTAGTCAATATGGTGACTGCCCACATAGCTGTACTTTAATTGAAATGGTGGCAGACCACGTGTTGTTTCCCAGAGCAGTTCCAATTCAGAGTTACAAGTTTTAAGTTAACTTTTTGTTATAGAATTTTAACCATACCTAATTCCCTCATCTGTTTTTTTAAATAAGGTAAAACAGCACAAAATAACTTTAATATTATTTATACCCAAAGGACATATGAATCTCTGCCATTGCATCAGATTCAGTGGCCAGAAAGTTCAGAGGCAAATTCTGAGCCCAGGCAGTTAGTTGCAACAGTAACAGCTGAGCTATCACCAACACACATGGAAAAGAGTAAAATCATGCATCCAAGACCAAGTCAGAAACAAGCACGCAGTGACCACACACATTTACACACCCAGCTGAGCCTGAAGTAATTCTGCGTGGCTCCATGTCCACAAGAAAACATACAGGCACAGATCCATCCATACATACAAAATAGACAGAACTTCTCTAACATCAAGACAAACAAAACTTTCCATGGGAAACAGACTTTGTTACGAATTATATAGATTTTAAACCGTGTCAGATGAGCAACTTACAAATCCTGAAGTAAAAATTTACAGTATAGAGAGGCATGTGAGAAGCCATAGGAATAAAAGATTTTCAGGAGTGAGGAAGCAGAGCCTTAGAGGTAAGAGACTTTGGAAGTGTAGCAGAGTAAGTTTAGGGATAAGACCCTTTGTCTGTGGCAGTAGCAGTTGCTAATGATTTGTGAGAACTGGGAAATCACAAGTTCGCCAATTTTGGCCATTGATTTGTATTGAGGCCATGCTGTTGTAATAAAATCCGAGTCCATGGAGGAAGAGAGAGAGCGCTGTGAAGTGGAACACTGTGCAAGTGTGTTCCTCTACGTTCCAAGAGGAAGTCGAGAGTGAAAACGAGCTGCAGGACAGAGGTGGAAACTGAGGTAGTGTAGTGAGTCTGCAGTCTGTGCTCTAGCAGTTTATCAGAACTCCATGTATCAATGCTAAAACTCCGAGCTTCCGAAATTCCAGTGTTATAATAACACAGAAAGGGAATGGAAGTCTGAAACATCCTTACATACCTTAAATCATTTTCATCATTAAGCCAGGAAGGGGCAGAAGATAAGGGAGGTGTCCATATGGGTCTGCAGGCTGCAAGAGCCAGAACCACGTGCAGAATACAGCAGGTTAGAGCTTAAGCCGTGGGTCTCCCAGGCTGCTGGGAGAGGGGAGTGAGCAGGGGAGATGTCCACATGGGGGGAAAGTAACATAAGAAGGACGGGACTCTAAAATTTGGAATTAGATTCAGTCACAGACAAATGATCGTACATACCTTATTGAGGGCCAGATCAGCAGACGCTGTAAGTGAGAACATGGCCAGATCAAACCCCAGGAGAGCCTAGTGAGTAAAAAGGCAAAGTGGGTACCTTTCGGCAGGCCCTGCCAAGGAATGCCACTAAGAGAACACACCAGGGACAACAGAGTCAGTGCAAGAGGTTTCCTGGGGGATGGGGAGGGTGAAAGGACGAAAGTCCGTCTCGGAGTGGAGACACAAGAGGCAGATAGACAGACAGACACAGACAGACACAGACAGAGAACAGGGAAGAGGAAGGGGCGGGAGAGCAAAGCTCAAAAACCCTGGATAAGAGAGCTCAAAACATTCATCATATGGTGTGAGACAGCCCCAATTTGGATAAATTTTGCAGTAGACACCCCGGGGGTGACTGAGGATTGGGTTTAGACCCGCAGTTGCCCATTTCCAAGCTGGTTCCAGAGACCGAAGACTAGAGCGGTTCGTCCACTGCTATAGCCTGGGTCCAGCAGTGGCTGTGGGGCTGCCTTTGGGTAGGACGTCTCCTCCACAAAGGTCCCACAGAACAAGGATGCTCTGGAAACAGAGCAGGGTTGCCTGGCGCAGCCACAGCTTGGCAGGAACCCCGAGAGTCTTGACGCAGAAGGGGTCATAACAGGGAAGAGGTCCCCAACCTCTGTAGGCAATGGCTTGAAAATGGGTGACTTGTGCAAGTCAAAAGTCGATCCTGTCTAGTGGGGAGGGAGATAGAAGAGTGGCCTACCATGCAGCCAGGGGACCGGTCGGTCCGCCTGGTGGGGAAGGGCTGAACCTCTCCCGGTTTTCGGCACCAAGATAATTGGTTTTCTGTACCCCAATAATAGGGTTTCTCCGCCAATGCAGTAAACCAGAACAAGCCAAATTAAAAAGTAAAAGACCAGGTTTACTCTGTGCAAAGCAGCTCCCGGATGACTCCCCCAGCTCCCAGAGATCAAGGCAGGGGAAGGGGCAGGAAAAGAATCACATCGATGATCTAAGAGGGAACTTAATACCCTGTAGGTGCGGGGTGATGAAGTGTCTGCCACAAGCTGGGTTTGTGCTCAATTATAACACTTTAGCCAGGGACTGGGCAGCTAGCAGCTTCAGGGGAGGGGCTGACACAACCGCCAGGAATGTGGAACCGGACTTTGTGGTGGTTTTTCTGAGAGGGTGGGGTTTGGAGAGAGAGAAATGGGACGGAGCTGGAGATTCCAGCCAAACACCACCCAGGATGGAGGCTATGTTTTGGACAAATTAAAAGGTAAGTCTGGAGAGGTGGCTCAGCAGTTAAGAGCTCTTAGTGCGCTGGGCATGGTGGCACACACCTTAAGCCCAGCATTCAGGAGGCTGAGTTTGAGGCCATGCTGGTCTATATAGTCAGCTACATAGGACAGCCAGGACTGCATAGAGAAACAAAAGAAAGAAAAAAAGAGCTGGATGGTGGCACGCCTTTAAGCCCTGCACTCAGGAGGCAGAGCCAGGCGGATCTCTGTGAGTTCGAGAAACTGGTCTACAGAGTAAGATTCAGGACAAGCACCAAAACTACACAGAGAAACCCTGTCTTGAAAAAACAAAAAAGAAAGGAAGGAAGGAAGGAGGGAGGGAAGGAAGGAAGGAAGAAAGAAGGGAAGGAAGAGAGGTTGTTAGTGCTCTTGCGGAGGACCCAGGTTCAGTTCCCAGCTTCCATATCAAGCTGATCACAACCACTTACAATTCCCATTCCAGGGGGTTTGAAGCCACTCATTCAGGACTGTTACGGGCCTCTCTCTACTCAGCCACTGCATCTGACCCTCTCAACCCCATCCCTGTGAGACATTCTACCAGAGGAGAGAATGAGTTCCAGAAAGGCAAAGTGTGGCCCCGGAAAGTGAGTCTGATTCAAAGGCCAGACCTCCAGGAGACCCTCCTCCTTCTGCCGGAATGAACCTACCTCACCTCATGCTTTGAGCATTTCTTGGGGGCTTCTATATCCTCCCTCTGGGCTGTGTATGAAAAGGTAGATGCCAAAACCCATTCTTTTCACTTCACTACACATGATAGAAGATACAAAGGTGAAAAGGGATTATTCTTGGTGTGTGTGTGTGTGTGTGTGTGTGTGTGTGTGTGTGTGTGTGTGTGTGTGTGTGTGTGTCCCAGGACAACTTTGTGGAGTTGGTCCTCCCCTTCTACCTTTATGTGTGATCAAATTCAAGTCATCAGGCTCGCATAGCAAGTGTCCCAATTCTCTGAACCATCCCGCGGGCCCTGGGGGTTTTATAAGCTGGAGAAGTGATGGCCACACCTGTAAGTCTGCACTTGGGAGGCTGAGTGGGTAGGACAGAAAGTGATGCATCTAGGAGTCTGGAAATAATGTCATCTAGGGGTCTCGGTTAGGTTCATTTTCTCTGCCAGTTAAAGAATTCAAAGGCAGGAAAATCTGAACTGCAACAGGTCACAGCAGAGAAATCTCAAGCAGTTCTGATGGAGGGCATTTATAGAGGGTGAGGAAACACTCACGTGTTTCAGAGACACACAGAGAAAAAGACCGTCTGCCAAGCAGAAGGACTTGACAAGCCAAGAAATCCAGTGTCTTCCCTACGGCTGGGGTTTAAAGCCTCTGAAGAGCTCCCCCACCCTACTTTAGGGTTGGTCAGTTTGAAGAGGGGTGGTTGATTGGTCAGCAGCTCTTGTGTGACCATCCTGAGCAGGTTTTGAACTTGTGGAGCCAGTCCATCAGTCAGGAGGGTGAGGAGGATGCTGGCAATCCTGGAAACTGACCACCTTTATTACCTGCCATGGCCCCCTGGCCCCTCTCTGTCTGCCTACCAGGAAGTCTGTCTAACCCGCCTCTCAAAAATTCAAACCTGTGCTACTTAGCAAGATCTTGTCTCAAAAACTAAAAACAATGACAACCAAAAAAAAAAAAAAAAAAAGAATTATATTACAAGCCAGGCATGGTGGTACATGCTTTTGATCCTAGCACTCAGGAGCCAGAGGCAAGCAGATCTCTGAGTTCCAGGTCAGCCTGTTCTACACGGGATAGCAAGGACTACATACCCTGTCTCAAAAACAACAACAACAAAAAAAAAAAAAAAAAAAAGAAGAAGAAGAAGAAGAAAAATTTGAAAATAAAAATAATTATATTACAAAAGATATACAAGCTAAACACAAAGGAGCCAAAACACAAAACCTACTTAAAGAAAAAATCGTAATGGACAACTTCTGGTATCTGGTTACCCTACACAGGGAGCTGAGACCCAGTGTTGACTAGGACTCTCTGTAGGCTCCAGTCACTTTGCCTTCCATATACAGGCTCCTTAGCTCCCAGGAGAAGATCTGACCCTGAAGACCAAATTCTCCAAACCCGCTAACTAACTCCCTTCCCCCCACACAGCCCTTCCTCTTCCATAACCAGCATTGCTCTGAGGTCAAGGAGTGGGTGAGTTCCTGTCCACATCCTCCACCACAAAGCCCCAGCAGCTGGGAGAATCCCTAGCAGCTCTGACCTTGAAACAGATGGTAAGAGACAGTACACAGCCCAGATTGTCATCCCCAGGTCACCCACAGGCCATGGCTGGGTCCCATGTCCTGTAGGGTGGTAGGATGGAGGGGACCTGGATACACATCTGCCCTCAGGAACAGCAAGGACAACAGCCATCGGAATCACAGCCATCCAGTCATCCACTTGCCAGTGTTTACTGAACACCTACTATGTATTCAACAGTGCACGTATCACATGAGGCACTAGGGACACAATGAAAAACAGAACTGACCAAAGTCCAAGCCTTGGCCACTCTTACAGCCTAGCAGCAGCAACAACAGCCACAGATACTTCCTGTCAAGTGCCAGAGGAAGCAGTCTGGGCTTTGCAGGCCACGTGTGACCTTTGTTGGTTCGTTGAGTATAATTTCTTTGTTTTCTTATAATCCCTTAGAGATGGAATAACTATTCTTGTTCTTGGGCCACCCCCAAACAGGTGGCTTGCTGCATCTGACACTCAGGCCACAGTTCATCAACCCCTCGTCCATTGCAATGCTCTCCAGCAGAACAGCATTATGGGACATTGAGTTCATACTAAATTTCTAGCAGCTACTTCGTAAGAGTCGGATGAGATTAATTTTATAGGCTTCAGTGAGTGGTGTTATTAAAATTAAAGATGAGATCTTTTATTCAGTTTTTAACACCAAGTCTTCATAATCTGATGTGTATTTTATACTTATAGCATGTGGCAGTTCGGACCAGTCACATTTCCTGTGACCAAACAGTCTCTTGTGGCCAGTGGCCTCCATATTGGACAGCACAGGCTGAGTGGGAGAACAGACAATAAACAAGATAAATACGTCAGCTATGGCAATATTTGATGAGAATCGCTTGAGCTAAAGCTGACCCTATGGCAATATCTGAAAGTGATGAGAGCTATGAAAGAAGACAGAGTGGAGAGGGAGGAGAGCAAGGAGTGCTGGGTAGGAATCCCTCTCATCCTGGAGAATTTCACTCAGGCCCAGCACTGACCTACCTTCCTTCCTTCCTTCCTTCCTTCCTTCCTTCCTTCCTTCCTTCCTTCCTTCCTTCCTTCCTTCCTTTCTTCCTTCCTTCACTTCTTTCCTTCTTTCCTTCCTTTCTTTTTAGTATGTGGTCTATGTGGTGTGTGTGTGTGTGTGTGTGTGTGTGTGTGTGTGTGTGCGTGTGCAAACCCAAAGCTGTCAAGTGTCTTCCTTGACTGCTCTCCATTTTATTTACAGAGGAAGAATTTCTCACTGAACCTGGAACTTGCTAATTCTGGCTAGTCTAGCTGGCCAGTTTGCCATCAGGCTTTCCCATTTCTGCTGGGGTATGAGAAGCTCCCACACGTGCCAGCTTTTATGCTTCTCCATGGGTTCTAGAAATCAGAATTCTGGTCTTCACATTTGCATGGCAAGCAGTCTGCCTATTGAGCTGTCTCCCCAGCCAAGGCCGAGCATCCTCTAATGCTGAGGGAAGAGGGAAAGGAACCGGCAACGCTGTGAACATTAGAACAGACAAAAACTTGAAGGTCGGGTGGTGGCGCACGCCTTTCATGCCAGGGCTTGGGAGGCAGAGGCGGGTGGATCTCTGGGTTTGAGGCCAGCCTGGTCTACAGCATGAGTTCTATGACAGCCAGGACTGTTACTCGGAGAAACCCTGTCTCAAAAAAACAAAACAAAACAAAAACAAACTTGAAAGTTGATCACGCTGGACCTAGCTTGGTTATGGGATGCATTCCCAGCCCTTTGTCATGATGGTGGCCTTCTTCTTAGTCACCTCCCTGACAGGGAGCTTGTTGTTGCACTAGACAATCTTGACTTTGTACCCAGGGTGACAAGCTTTTCTCCACTTTTTTATTCTAGCAAAATATGCATAAAATTTACAGTCTTAGCACAGGCCTTATGGAGGTAAGCAACTGTTTTCTGCTTGGATTTAAGACCCACTCTACAGGGGGAAAACCATGCCTGGCACTGTAAATCTGGACAAGAACCCATGGTTGGGGAGCTCACAGGCCACAGGGTTGAACCTATTAGTATCATTATGCTATGTGGACATAATATTATTAAGCTGTCTCTAAATTCTTATCTGCCTACCCATAGATTAGTGCAGCTCTCAGATCTCATCAGAGAATTTGCTTTATACTGTGGACAGTGATTGACATAAACTCTCACAACTGATCAAAGTGCAGAGAATAAGAGGCAGTGGGATGCTAGGCCACAAAAGGAACATCTCCCTCACCCAGTGGGATGCTAGGCCACAATAGGAGCATCACCATCACCTTCATGGAGAAAAATGGGTAGAAAGATTCTAAGCAAAGGTTGGGGACAACCAGAGCAAAACAGTGTCTTTTGGACGTGACAGGTCTCTTACACACATGTGCTTACACAGCAGCAGTTGCCTGCACAGGCCCACACAAGATCAAGCTGGTCAACACTTTAGCATTAAGGGGAGAAGGTGTCATGAGCTCTCACCCTGACTGGGGAGCTGTTGACAGCTGATGTCTTCTGGAGAAGAGAGTGTCAGTTCTCTTTAAGGATGTGGCCCTGGGCAGGGTGACCACACTCCAGTGGATGGTCCTACACCCAAGAGCATATGGCCGGCACGAATTGGCCTTGGCAGGTTATTAAAATAAAAGGAGAGAACACGAGATTGGGAAGTGGTGGGAGCTGAGGAGTGGATCTCGTAGGAGTTAGTGGGAAGAGTGAAGGGTAAATGTGATCAGAATGCATCATATGAAATTCTCAAGGAATTAATAAATATATTACAAATTTACTATCTTAACTTTTTAGGTACACAGGTCAGTGGTATTATCCTTATATTGTTGAAGTGATATTTGTATGAGGAAATCTATTTGCCAGGGCCAGGGAGATGGTTCAGCGGTTAACAGTGCTCACTGCACAAGCCTGAAAACATGAGTGTGAGTTCTGGAAACTGTGTGAAGCTGGAAGGAGAGAAACAACTCTAAGTGTTGTCCTCTGACCTGCACACATGTGCTCCCCCAACACACACATATCATGTACGCACGTACACATGGTAATAATATATATATATATATATATATATATATATATATATATATATATATATATATATATAAACAGGATTTCTCTGTGTAGCCCTGGCTGTCCTGGAATTCACTTAAACCAGGCTGGCCTCAAACTCAGAGATCCACCTGCCTCTGCCTCCCAAGTGCTGGGATTAAAGGTGTGCGCCACCACCGCCCGGCTAAATCAATAATTTTTTCAAGGGAAATTATTTGCATGTTAGACTTCCTCCATGGCTCCTGGCTGCTGTGAAAGTGAGGTTTGGAGTCCTCCCCACAGTCTATGTGGATCCTCAGTCAGGAGGCTTAAGTAACAAAAGACCCTGGCTTATTCAATAAAGAAACCACATGAGCCGGGTGGCAGCGACACAGGCCTTTAATCCCAGCACTCGGAGGCAGAGCCAGGCAGATCTCTGTGAGTTCGAGGCCAGCCTGGTCTACAGAGCGAGATCTAGGACAGGCACCAAAACTACACAGAGAAACCCTGTCTTGAAAAAGAAAAAGAAAAAGAAAAATGGAAACCACATGAATTCCAAAAACGAGTGGGCCTCAGAGCTGGGTGGTTCAGATATGTCCTTTCTCATCTTACCTGTCACTGGCTAGAACTGTTTACAAGCTCCTTCCTGAATAAGTCACCCGTTAGGGAACAGAGTCACCAACTGGCAACTCTGTTCCCTGATGTCAGTCAATCTCCCAAATTCCAGTGTAAGAGGAGAGTGCTCGGAATGTGGAGATGCCCCAGTGTGACAACCACAGGCCTCTGGGGATGGATTCTGCTCATACCTGCTCGTTACCTCTCTGATCCAGCCTCCTCTGTCCCGACAAAGAGCCCCCATCCCCTTTGTGTGGACTCTTCGCACGTGCTGTTTCTTTTCCTTGGAAGGATTCTCCTCTCCATGCCCCAGCCCTGCCTTTGCCTGCCTATCTTCCCTTTCTCCAAAGCCTCAGGTCAGATATCATCTCTGCAGAAAGAGCATGCTTGGTCCCCCAGATAAGACTGCAATTCCAGGAAGGACAGACACAGCAGCAGACTCACTGACCAGACCCTGACGAGAATGTGTACAAGGCAGACATCCAATTAATCCTGTTAAACAAGGCTTAGGTGTTTTTTTCAGTGTGGGGTCTTAGGGAGCTTGGAGACAGAGCACGGGTGTCCATGTTACCCAGGACCTTCTGGAGAGCAGTGCTGAGCACAGGGAGGAGTCCCACAGGGAGGAGTCCCACAGGAAGGAGTCTGTCTCTGACCTTGGCCAGGTCCTGTACATGACTAGGGTTTGGAACAGTAAGCGAGCAAGATTCTGGGATCTGAGGCAGGAAAGTGAACCCCATGCTTTGTGGCCAAGGGCCATCTGCTATTCTTCTGCTCCGGCTGGGTCTGTGAGGCCAGCAGAGCCCATGGGGAGTCAGTCCTCTTCTGCAGGGAGAGTTTGGATATGAGAGCGAGGCAGGGACCGGCACAATTGAAATTCCATCAGGCACTCAGAGTCTGCTCCCTGGAGCCCGTGCCTTTGTTCCGTTTAATCAATACGTAATTAAACTGAAATCCCAGCTTAAGAATTCCAGCGGTGCTAAGACTAGGCTTTCAGAGGGTCCGGCAGAGCCAAGGCGCCTGGATCCACTAGCTGTTAGCCCCTCACCATCCTGGTTTACCCTGTCCTGCTGGCCCTCAAGGTCACCTTCCTCAGAAGGTCAGGCTGGTGGGAGACTCCAAATGTGACCATGTACCTCTGGAGGGAGCATGCTCTCAAGACCTCATCCCTGGCCCGGCCAATAGCGGCTGACAGCCGTCACGCGACAGGGAAGAGTTGAGAAGAGCAAGCTGTGGTGGAAGGGGGACCCAATCCTGCCTGCCCAGCTGGCCCCTCCTGCCTCTTCCCTGGAGGGCTTTGAATGAGCCAGACAGACGTAAGGTACTAGCTCTGTGTGCTGAGTTAAGTACTGCCTGGGTACCATGCAAGAGTTCAACTCCATCACCCATTAAATCCTCACCGTCTCCCAGTGGAGTTAGATGCTCTTAACTCCATTTGAAAGATGGGGAAACAGACCTGGAACAGGCCCAGTGTCACCAGCTGACTGGTGAGGGGTAGGCTTTGAGCCCAAGGACTTTGAGCTCTAGGACCCTCGAGTACCAAGGGCCCCAGTAAAGTAGGATAAGCCTGCATAGGGCTGCCAGGGAGAGCACAAACTCTGGGACACATGATCATCAGAAGCCTGTCCCATCTTGAACATCCTCCACCCACACTACTTGGCCCTCTGCAAGCCCGGAACTTGCTCTCAGGAAAGATGAAAGCTCCTGCTGGGGCTCACACTGTTGGTACCTAAGGATGTTGGACTCCTGTAAGGGCATCCCTGTGTTCAGAGAAGTCGAGAGCCCTACCTCAGACCAGTACTGGCCAGCAGAAACACATAGAGACTGAGCAAGTGAACAGAGAATGGATGTCCACGAGGTCTAGTCTATCTCATGCCCAGCTCTAGGTGGGCAGAGCGCCTCACAGGACAGTGATCTGACAGCATGTTATGGTAGAAGCTTCCTTTAATAAGAACAAATCCCAGGCCAATGCAGTAAAGAAGGAAACCGGCCCTGTCCCTTCAGAAAAAGGAAGCAGGATTGCCAAACATATTGGCTCATTGCCTTCACAAATCCTAGAGAAGCTGCGGCCTGACAACACAGGTCTATGATCCTGACTACATGGGAGGCTAATCTGGGAAGGATCAAAAGTTCGAGGGCAACCTGAGCTACAGAGTGAATTCAAGTCCAGCTTGGGCAACTTCATGAGATCCTTTCTCTAAATAAGCATCGAGAAGTAGAAGGGGTAAAGAACTTTATTCATGTTCGAGAGGCCCTAGGGGCAATCCCCAGTGCTACCAAAAGATGGAAGGAAGAATTGCAGGCAGGGAGAAAGGGAGGGAGGGAGGGAGGGAAAGAAAGAAAGGAAGAATGAAGAAAGAAGGAAAGAGAGAGAGAGGAAGGAGGGAAGGAAGGAAGGAAGGAAGGAAGGAAGGAAGGAAGGAAGGAAGGAAGGAAGGAAGGAAGGAAGGAAGGGAGAGAAGGCAAGTCAGCCAGCCTATCTGGACACAGCAGTGAGCAGAGATGCCTTAGCCCTTGAGAATAACTGACAAGGCGCCTTGGGGACATCAACAAAAGCTGGGCTCGCCAAGCCCAGAGGCAAGCCTACAAGGAGACCAAGATGGAAGAAAGCAGGGCAGCCACCCCTGGAAGACTCTGGCTAACACATCTGTCCAGTGTCCAGACCCACTCTTCCCTGTACTTACACTACTGCAGAAAGCCCACACAGAACTGGCATTCAAAGGCATGCTGGCTGAAAAGGAGAATGTGGGGGCTTTCATAGCTGAAAAACCAAAGAGAAGGCTTCTGGGCAGGATCAGGGAAGCCTCAGCAAAGACACATGCAGAAGCCCCTCAGCCTCTGTCCTCTTGATCTTCAAGATAAGGATATCCCAAGTGAGATCAGTCAGGAACCAAGGACCAGAATTTGAACATGGCTATACAACCAAGACAGCATGGCCAGGTAGGCAGCGGAGCCAGGCTGGACCACCGTGATCTCTGGTTAAAATTCTAATGGAGATGCTGGGGGAAAAAAAAAAAAAAAAAAAAAAAGACCGCGGAGCACAAGAAGAATTTTGCAAAAGGGATGATATTCATGGAAGTGCTCAGAATCCTGCTTGGGGTACAGGAGGGATGCTCTGCCTCACTCACTCCACCACGGGGACCGTTGTTATGCGTGAGTCTGAAGGTGGACCCAGTGAGGCCTCAGCCAGCAAAGCAGGCAGAATGCACAGTAGGCAGCGGGTCAGAGTGGCAGCAGTGACCTGCTGGGTGATGACCAGCCCCACTCGGTGGGCAGCTGGCCAAACTCACCCTTCTTCATTGGCGCCCCAGACAGCTGCAGCGGGGCCAAAGCAAACCCTCCTTCCTGGGGCTATCCCCGAGCACCCCTCCTGCCTCGGTCCCCCTGGTTCACGCCAACCTTTAAGGATGATGTATGGCCGAGCACAGAGAAAGGGCAAGTGGAGATTGGAGACGGAGCTAAGAAAATGTGGCAATAGTTCAGCTCCCGAGGGGCAGGCAGGAGCGGGGAGGCTGGCTCAGGGCGTGACAGCCGTGGTGATTAAACCTCCCGGCCTCCTCTCCACCGTCAGGGCTCTTACAGAGGAGCTGGCAGGGGCTTTCAGCCCTCAGTCACTCAGGGGCAGCAGAGGGTCCAGACCCTGTTTTTTGGGGGAAGCCCCGTGTGCTGGCACCCTACCTCCCAGCTTTCCGCTCCTCTTAGCCAGAGCAAGCCTGGGAAGAGGTCAGCAGGGCAGGGTTGGTCAGGGGAGGTGATTTTGAGGTGTGATGGTCAGTCAGGGTCTGGAAAACATGAGGAGTTACAGAAGATCACTGAGAGCCACAGGCCGAACACTCAGCATCTGTGAGGTGTGGAGGTCAGGCACACCCCATTCTGGCTGCACGTCAGCTCAGAGAGTCCCAACTTCTGCTGATTCAAAGGTCCATCTCAGGATTTTCTCTTAGAAACACGGCCTAGCCTGGTGGTGGTGGCGCACAACTTTAATCCCAGCACTCAGGAGCCAGAGGCAGGCGAATCTGTGTGAGTTCGAGGCCAGCCTGGACTACTGTGAGTACCAGGAAAGGTGTAAAGCTACACAGAGAAACCCTGTCTCGAAAAAAAAAAAAAAAAAAAAAAAAAAGGAGGAGGAGGAGGAGGAGGAGAAGGAGGAGGAGAAGGAGAAGAAGGAGGAGGAGGAGGAGGAGGAGGAGGAGGAGGAGGAGGAGGAGGAGGAGGAGAAGAAGAAGAAGAAGAAGAAGAAGAAGAAGAAGAAGAAGAAGAAGAAGAAGAAGAAGAAGAAGAAGAAAAGAAAGAAAGCAAGCCAGCCAGCCTCAGGTAGCCCAAGCCCAAGCTGGCTTCCAACTCATTAAGTAACCAGGGATGACCTTGAACTTCTGCTTCTTCTGCATCCACCTGGTGATTACAGCAGCTTGCCACCATACTTGGTTTAAACTGTGTGAGACCAAACCTAGGGGCTCACGCATGCTCAGCAAGTGCCCTGCCAACTGAGTTACACCCCCAGGTCCCATCTCAGAAGGTTTTGCCAAACTGCCATACTATTATCCTCTAATCAACTTACTTATGGAGAAAGTTTACTTGAAAAGACATCTTTCTGTCAGTACCTGAAGGGAAAAAACCAATCTTGGCTTCCATAAACAGAGGTTAGGCATAAAAGAAAATATGAAAACCAAACTGTATTCTAAACTGTGGAAGAGAGAAACCAGGAGTCCTGGACCTGTCCCCTTTCAGGGCCTCAGCACCTGGAAGGTACTCAGTAGACTTATGCTCAAGGAACGAACATTTGTCCTTTCATTTTGCTACTACTGTACTTAGACAGCAGGCAGGAAAGTCAAGGTCAAGGTCACAAGCCAATAAGGATCAGAGATTTGAAGACAGACATCTTGAGGAGAGACTTGTGCTCTTCTCAAAACATGGCCTTGTTCGGTCCCCTCCTGATCAGCAGTGACTGAGCGCCCTGCTCCAGCGCAGGACTGAGCAGAGGCAGGAAGGCAGAGAGAAGGCTGACCTCCCCATGTAGAACAACATCGCAGGCTGGAGGCTGAGCTGCCTGAACCAGTGACAGGCCTCACTGCTCTGCCCCTACATCCCCACCAGGACCCACAAGGACCTCAGGGAGCCCCCTTTTTATTGTCCCCAATCTGCCCTTTATGTACCATAGCCCTGTCACGGCACTGGGAGGCCTCCTGGCAGAAGTGCCCCTTTGTTGAAAGTGAAGAAGAGTCTGGCCCGATGCTGGTAACCATGGTGAGCAGCCCGGCTGTCCCCATGGCTGTGGCTCCCTCGGGCTGGGAAAGGGAAGACATCTGCTGTGCAAAGCTGAGCTCCGTCAGCATCCTTTTCCTCTGAGGAAGCCCTGCAGCTGGGGCCACACTGATGCCAGACACCAGCCCCTCTTGCCCAGGAGGCAGAGAAAGGGGTGTAGACTATCCTGAGGGGACAAGAGCCTGGCAGGAAGACCCAGGATTAGAGCCCAGGTTTTGCTTTGTGGGACTGAAAATGTCCTCTCCTCTCCCAAGGTCAGAGTCAGTCTGGCACCAGTCATACATGTGGGTCCTGAGGGTGGTGCTCCTGGAGTGGACCCTGAGTCAAGGGCCTGGGCATAGGTGGTGAATTTGGGAAGTGACCTCTTGGAGTACTGGGAGGGAGGATGAAGGAAAATGGGGAAAGGAAGGTTGCTATGGTAACTGGATCCTTGGGGACCAGCTGGAGGACTGCAGGGTGCCTGCCTGAGCTGTCCCGTCATAGTGTGGTAGAAGAAGCTAAGCATTTGTCTCCCATCCCCGTGTCCTTCGGTGAGGCTGCTCCTGACATTCTTGGGATACCCAACTGTGATTCAGCCAGTTCCTGGGCCACAGGAAGCCCCTCTGCAAAGGACACAGATGTACAAACTGGAAAACTTGGTGTAGACACAGTGGGACCAGCATGGTGTGAGCAGGGCTAACAGTGAGTGCCTTCCACACAGTGAATGTGGAGCAACCACGTCACTTCTGAGTCTTAGTCTTACCTGTAAGAGGACAATGCTAACTCTTCTACTAGGTCATTTCCTCTTTAAAATATCTCTATAATAGTGTGTGTGTGTGTGTGTGTGTGTGTGTGTGTGTGTGTGTGTGTCCTTGCACGCCATAGCACACTTTTGAGATCAGAGGACAACCTACAGGAGTCAATCCTTTCCTTCCGCCATGTGGGCCCTGTGATTAAACTCCATTCATCAAATTTAGTGGCAAACACTTTTATCCACTGAGTCACTTCAACAGCCCCAGGTTTTTGTTTGCTTGTCTTGTTTTTGAGATAGGTTTTCATGTAGCCCAGGCTAATCCTCCAATGTAATACAGAGACCAGGCTGACCTTGAGCTCCTCATCATTCTGTCTCCACCTCCCAACAAATGCTGTAAGTGTAAGCGTGTGCCACCATACTCAACTTCTGTCGCATCAATTTGACCTATCTTGCTTGCTTTTCTTTCTAGAATCTTGTTGTATAGCCCCAAATGGCCCCAAATTGACACTCTTCCTGCCTTAGAATCTCTAGTAGCTGGGGTTACAGGTCCCACCATGCCTGGCCTACTTGGAACATTAAATAAGGTAATAGTAGCACAGTGCCCAGCACACAGTAGGTACTCAATGAAGATTACCTTTATGGGGGGACGTTCTTGACTATCCAGAAGCCATTTTTGAGCTTTGAGGAGAGAGTTCATTGATTGAGTTGTAGGTATTTGCAGAGGCACAATCCCCAACAGAGCTCCAGGTTGCCGAACAGAGACATGATAATTATTCTCCTGGGATAGTCCCCTCTGATGGGCATGTGACCATCTTGGGAGTTGCCGTTCTCCTGTGCCTCTGTGCTTCTCTCTATACAGTCGTGTTATGGTGTCTTAGTCTGTCCTAGCTGCTCAAAAAGACACTTTAGACTGGGTAACCCATGACCAACAGGCACTTATTTAGCATTCTGGAGGCTGGGAAATGCAATATTAAGGTGCCAGGAGAGTGGGGTTCTAGTGAGGGTTCACTCCTCATGGGAGGATTCTTCCTCTCTGCATGTTCCCAGCAGTAGGAGTGGAAGGTCCTCAGGCCACACCTCTGAATGCCATTGCACAGTATATTGCATGTCACTATGAAGATTTTGACCTGAGATTCAAACAGAGGCCAGGAAAGCCAGGGGCCTGGGGCCCATAGACAGCAGGCCTCATCTCTCTCCATCCTGGATACTGAACTATCAGGGAGTCCACAGACCATCGTAAGAAACACCAAGGAGGAGAGCGGACATACTGTCCAGGACATCAAATAAGGGAAAAAATTCCCTTAGTACAGGAAGAAGTGCCCAGTGAGAAGACATAGTGGATCTACTGAGGGTTATTTATTGCCCCTTGCCTGGAGGTTAGTTGGGAGCACCCCCTTAATAATGGGGAGGAAAGAAGCCTCATGGGGTGACCGCCCATCTACTTCATCCTACCTCACCCCATCAGCCTGGAATGGCTGAAGGCTCTAGACTCCTGTTATGGGGTCCACAGCAAGCTGAGTGGAAACCCTAACGTCATCTAGAAGGAGAGGAAGGAGAGAGAGGCTATGGAGTTGACATAGCATCCTGGATTCCAAGAAGGGTTGGACTAGAGGAGAGGGGAAGCCCAGTATGGGGTCTTACTGTCTACCTCAGTCACTTCAGGAATGCAGCTCCTGTGACTGTCTCAGGAGGAAGCCCCTCCCATCCACTCCCAAGAGGCAGCTGCTTCCACAGTCATGACTAGGAAATTACCTGAGCAAGGCCATCTTCTGTGTTAGTCAGGTTTCTCCTTATGGGCTCCAGATCCCAGTGATACTAAGGGGCAGCCTCAAGCACCTTGGGCAAGGCTATGTCTGAGGGCATCTAAAACCCCCAAGGAGTACCTAATGGGTCTTCTCTTGCTAGGGTACCATCTAGAGCTTGCTCCGCCCTGAGTACCCAGCAGGGTATCTCTCTCGATCTTCATCCCCACATCAGACTCCCACTCCTGTCCTTGAGGGATGGAGTTCATGGAACTGGGCAGACACACAGGTCCCCTGCCCACACTGGGCCATGACCACATGCCTATTACAATTTCATTACATGTACCTCAAAGGCTAACCCCAGCATGTAGAAGGCTATGGGGATTATAGGGAAATGAGACACAGGACTCCCTGATGCTGGGGCCACTGGCCTTGCCAGTGCCCAGCAGGGACCTCCTACTTCTGCTCCTTCCAGAATCTTCAGGTTCAAGAGCCCTTGAACTTTCTGCCAGCATGGTCCCCTTTCCTGGGCTCATCAAAGTGTACACTCAAAGCCTGAGGGGTATATGCAGGTGGGTACCCTCGTGAACTAGGGTCTTTCAGGGAGCACAGAGCTTGGAGAGGAAAGGAAAGACCAGCTCTTCTAGAATTCCACAGCCAAGCCCAGTCTTCTGAGTTGCTATTTGTCAACCCAAGAGCCTAGGCATGATCTAGAACCTTACATATCCAGACAGACTGTTTGTGGGCAGCCATCTGCACTTGTACTGTAGCTTAGGACGCATAGATGTCAGAGCCTGGAGCGGGAGCTCGTGGGCATTAGGCTTCTTCTCTGAGGTGGCATCTCTCAGATGAGTGAGTGAGTCAATTGCAGGCCCAGCACCAGCAGACACCAGACAGCAACCTCCCAGTGGAGCAGGATTTGAGCCCATGTACCAATGTCCATAGTCAGGGTGGCAGGGACTATCTGATGATGGATGTACCTGCTGAGCACACTCACGTGTACAAAAGCATGGTGCCAGTGTGCAGGCATGGAGGCGCTGACCCGCGCTTGTGAGTGTACCCAAGTGTGTGGATTGACAGGTTCTTTTTTTCCTTCTCCTACATCGTCTGCGTCAGGGACAATCTATCATTTCCTCTCTGTAATGATGGTGACCTGATTAAAATTTTTATTGGATTCCACAAAATAATCTCATATACAACCTCCCCCCAGGGACTCTGCTGGAGATGACAGCACAGGACAGTGGGAAATGAGGACCTGGGGGTCACTAGAAGAAGAGGGGGTGACAGGGAGCGTGAGGAAGGTTGAGTCAGAAGGGAATTCATGTGCCCCCGACACCGTGGGCAAAGCCAGCCGGGCAGAGGAGAAAGCTGTGGGGTTTAAGCTGGGCTCCTGGGAGGCTGCAGCCTGGAGCATGGAAGCGGAGCCAGCTGTGAGAGGCGTTCTGGTGATCTACTTTGTCAGGAGGCCTTACAGGTAACAGACAACAGGACGGGACCCGGGGGCAAGGACAGAAGATGCCACACTCTTGTTTCTTCTCTTCCCAGACTAAGGCTCTGGTTCCATGGCAGAACTGAGAATGCCAGAGTCTGCACATGCCCTGGAGTCCCAGGGCCAAGGGAGTCCTCCCTGTGAAAGTCGGTCCGGGGTACCCCCTGGCTGCCACAGAGCCCAGACTGTGGCTTTCCTTGGAGATGTCACGTCATTAGCCTGGTTCAGTCACCACTTTAGGAAAGTCGGTCAACGTCTTTGTCCTTGGTTTCCTTGACATCTGAGGATCAGAAGTTCAGGAAGATTCCAGACCATCACAGATGTTTTAAAGGGCCTGGCTCAGGTGAGTGTTCTTACCCAGCAGCTGCCCTTTCTATCTAATGGGAACTCAGTCCTTCCCTTATTCTTCAAGCACTCCTTCAGTTTCTCCTGTCCTCCGAGCACTGGAGACCGGCAGTGCACATTCCCCAGCTCCCGGGGCTGACAGCCCATCGGGAAATGAGCACAGTTGAGATAAGGAAGGGGGAAAAGCTTTAGAGAGTGATAGGTGGGAAAAAACAAGCCCAGGCTTGAAAAAGCCCTGGGGGGGGGGTGGCAATCTAACAAGCGGGGCTCCCTGCGTGAGCACCTGGAGTCTAGATACAGAGTTGGTGAGGCCTGCAGGTCCCCAGCCTGAGACTCTGCAGTCGCACAAGTACAAAGGCCCTGAGGTGGGAATGCTGTCAGTGTAGAGTAACATCAAAGAGACCAGTGTGGGGGAGCAGGAGCAGAGTGAGCGTGGGGAGGGCAGAGGGGCAGTGTGGCGAATGTGGTGCAGGCTCCTGGGAGGACTTGGGCTTTGCCCAGGTGTGACAGGAGCCCCTGCAGAGTTATCCTCCTCCCCATCACCTGGGTGAGGGAGTGTGGGTGGTCCTTTTCCCTTGCCTCCGGTTGACACAACACGGCCAGGCCAGGGTTAGTGGACCCTTGTAACAACCCCGTTCCCAGGCAGCTGAATTGAAGTGGAAAGGTTGGAATGAGGGTGAAGTGAGGCTGAGCAGGGCCTGGCTGGGCCCCAGGGACGCCCCTCCTTGCTGTCCTCCCGCCCCCACCTCTCCTTGCCAGACGCCCCCCCCCCCCCCCGCCTCTCCTTGCCAGGCCCACCAATTCTGGACACCCCAGGATCAAGGCTGATCTTGGCTTTGGCACATTCTCAACCAGAAGAGGATGTGGCCGGTGCAGTCCACGGGGAAGGAGCATGGGGAGGTGACTAGGACTGTGGGGCCCTGGCCATGTGCCAGCTTGGGCCCACTGTGGGGGGTGAGGGGGGCTCTGTGCAGTCAGCAGGATGGACAGCACCTGTGGCCAGGAAGGGAAAATGTAGGCCTGCTATTGGAGACCTTGGGGAGAACTCAGCCTCTCTTCCTTTTTTTGTTTGTTTTTGTTTTGTTTTGTTTTGTGTTTTGAGACGGCATTTCTGTGTGTAGCCCTGGCTGTCCTGGAACTCACTCCATAGACCAGACTGGCTTCAGACTTGGAGATCCACCTGCCTCTGCCTCCTGAGTGTTGGTATAAAAGGTGTGTGCCACCACCACAGGGTGGCGATTTCTTCCTTAATACAAACTGCTTTGGGGTACCAACCTTGTACCAATGCGGGTGGAGAGCACATAGCCAGAGCAAAATAACCTAGGGGAAATGGTGGCTCTGTGCTGATAGCAGCAGGTGCCAGGCCAGGAATGCCAGATGCGAGCATCCGAGACGGTGCTAGGAGGACCATCCAGATACCAGAAGGACAGAGAGGGGTGTCGCCCATGGTTCAGACCTAACAAGGGGGGTGTGGATTAGACAGCCACAACTGCCTGCAACGGTAGGAGTCTGGGAAGAAAAGCGTCATAGGTGCCCTGCTGAGGGGGGCGTGATGGTGGGGTCAGAGGTTATGTAGGCTCTGTACAAGTACTTGGTGGGGATCAAATCTACGTTTCTTTTTTTCTCTTTGAAGATTTTATTTATTTATGATGTATATAGTGTTCTACCTACATGTGTCCCTGCAGGCCAGAAGAGGACACCAGATCTCATTACAGATGGTTGTGAGCCACCATGGGGTTGCTGGGAATTGAACTCAGGACCTCTGGAAGAGCAGTCAGTGCTCTTGACCTCTGAGCCATCTCTCCAGCCCCCAAATCTGTGTTTCTAACAGGCTGTCTAACTCTAGAGTGGAGACTGAGTTGGGGGAGCCAGAGGCCCACTGAGGTGCTCGTGAGAGAGATGGGACTGAGGAGTACAGCAAGAGTGGGGGCGTGCAGTGTGAGCACTGCTGGGACAAGGAATGTTCTCGAACAGGGAGGGGTGAACAGGGTTCTGGCAGGGGTGGTGACAGAGGGTGGTGCAGGCCAGGGATCTGAAGAGGGGAACGATGGGCGCGGCAGAGCAGCTCTGAGGTGTGGTGCAGTGCCTGGTCAGCTTTGGGAATGTAAGGCTGACACCTATAGGGGCCTTTGAAATCCATCACCGGAGAATCAGGAGCATGAAACCTGGACCTTGTTGTCCATGCCTCTCAGTCTGTCTACCCAAATGGCTCACCCATCCAGGCCCTTAAATAGAAAGCCTTGTGGAAAGGGTTTTGCCCAGAAAAGTTATTTTTTACTAAGTGCCCAAGTATTTTAAAAGAGGGCAAAGCCAATGTGCTGCATGCTTCCTCGGGTCCCAGTAAATCAAGGATGAGGGCAAGGGCCAGGCTGGTTGACCCAAATCTGTGCTGCGTTGCTGGGTAACCGTCCGTCAGCTCTGCAAGCTGGCATCTGTGGAATGGAGGACTTGGAAAGAAACACACACACACAGCCACCTGGGGCCTGGAACTAGAAACTACCAGGCGGAGCGGGGAAGTGCCCCCAAATGTCTCCTGAGAGAGAGTGTGTGTCCAGATCCTCTGGAAGCTGCTCTTTAGGAGGCAGGGAGGTGAGAAGGACCGGGTGGCTTCCCGGGGAGACCCACATGGCTGCAGGAGCCAACCCCACAAGGAGGCTCAGCGGTTCCTGGCGCAGGCTGTGTGGCAGGTGGCAGAGGCCAGCTCCCTGCTCCAGGGTGGGACCCTTGCCTCTTTCTCCTCAGCTCTTGCTTTTGGCAGCTGCCATGGTGAGCTACAGTGAAGCACTGACTGTTTCTATGGGGAGCCAGCCTCCCCTGGGCTCCTCACTCGCTGTATGTTCACTGAAAACTTGAGGCAGGGAGAAGCATACACAGATAGGCAACCCACGCCACAGTGAACTGGGGGATAACCCCCCCACACACACACACATACACACACACATCACTAGCCTGCCAGAAATTCCTCCATCGAGGCAGGTTGTGGCAAGATAGCTCAGGGCATAATGCCATTAGCAGCCAAATTTGACGACCCGAATCTGACCTCCTGGACACATACAATGGAAGAAAAGAACTGCCTTCTGCCAGGTGTCTTTTGATCTCTATGTGCACACCGAGGTTGTGCTTGTATGTGAATGCAATTGCATCTGAGAGTGCACGGGAACGAACACACACACACACACACACACACACACACACACACACACACGCTACATAAATAGATGTAATTTTAATATTAAAAACAAATAAAGCCGCTTGTTATCTTAGAGGCAGAAGTGACGAGAGAAAGTTCCAGAACCTGAGCTTGGCTCTTCCCAGGAGAAAACACCAGTCACAAATCAGGTTGCAAGGCCCCCACATGGGCTTTCTTTCTTCTCCGCAAGCTTGTGGAACACCCCTGCCCGCCCCCCACCCCCACTTTGAAGTATGATCTAGAGCTGAAATTGGCCCTCTGTGTACCTCAGACTACAGGCAGCAGGAAGTGGTAGCAGTGGTGGTTGGGTGGGGGGCAGGGGATGGGATGGAACATGAAGGGGGGACGCAGCAGGGGCAGCTCCAGACCCAGCACCCCTAGTGGGGAGAACTGGAAGCGCATCTGGATAAGCCCGGCCCAGCATCAGCACCACAGGGAATACAGAAGAGGAGCCTCAGGGACTCTGTGCTTGTCCCCTTCCCCTACCCAGATGGCCTCTGCTCCGGCCCATGCATGGCCTGCTCCCTCTGGTATCAAAACCCCTACCCTTCCAACTGAAGTCCTTCTCAGGTCAAGACAGGCTGTTCTGCTCCCTCTGACCTGGGCAGCTGCCCCATCCACCTGTGGTGCTCACCAGAAGCCTCATCCTTTGCAGCCTCCTCTCTATGACATAAGGCCCAGCTGACCCTCTTCTTTCGCACATGCCCACTGCCCAAGCCTTGGGGGCTACAGGCTCCTGGCTCCCTTGCCCCTCACTGGCAGCAAAGACAAGATGTAAAGGGCACCCTGCTATCTGAGGCCATGGTGACATCCAGGCCCAGGCTGCTACTGGGACCCCATGTCTGGATCCATGGTCCCACCACAGTCAGGGTCTGAGCTGATGTCCATGGCCCATGGTAACACCAAAGGCCACACAGATGCCTGGAGTCTAGGTGGAAACCTGTAGCCATGTTGGTGTCAGAGGGCCATGCCACCACAGGGGCCATGCTGAGCTGGATGTCCTGCGTTGTCACACGGTGCCATGATGTTGTCCATGCCTGGGCTACTGCCTAGGGCCTTGTCTAAGTCTATGCCTCAGCAGCAGCCAGGATCTGAATTGATGTCTGTGGCTCTTGTTACCACCGAGAC
Organism: Peromyscus maniculatus bairdii; assembly: GCF_049852395.1. Lineage (NCBI taxonomy): Eukaryota > Metazoa > Chordata > Mammalia > Rodentia > Cricetidae > Peromyscus > Peromyscus maniculatus. The sequence continues at coordinate 53,721,959 of NC_134858.1, read as the reverse complement.
CTATGCAGATGCCTGGTGTCTGGACAGCCACCTGAGACCGTGTTGGTATCAGAGGGCCTTCCTACCACCAGAGCCATACTGATCTGGATGTCCTGTGCTGCCACCGGTGACGTCCAGGCCTGAGTGAGCTGCTGTCAAGGGCCATGTCTGGGTCCGTGGTCCTGCTGCAGCTGGGGTCTCTGATGGTATCCATGGCCCATGTTGCCAGAGGGGGTCATAGGAACTATGCATGTTGAAATCCAAGGGCTGTGCTGAGGTGGCCTGGCCCTGAGATAGTTGACCCTGCCTCTTGCTGGTCACTGCAGCAGGATAGCTGACCCCGCCTCCCATGGAAGAGCTGGTCCCATGGAGAGATGGCCATGATGGCTTGGGCCTAGGCTCTGCCCTTTGCCTAAGAGGGGAGATCACAGTGGCCCGGACCAACCAGCTCAGCTACTACCCAGACCCACATCCTGGGCCTTGGGGTGCCTCACCCTAACATCCACCCCATCTGTGACCTGCTGGAGTGCGAAGGGACTGGTCCTGCAGAATGATAACCACAGGACCTCCATGACTTGGGGCAACAGCAGGACATCAGAGAGGAGTTTTGGTGAGGGTCCAGTGAGGAAGGTGTGCCAGAGGCCTTGAGCCAGACCAGTGACTCATGGCAATGAACATTTTGTGGGTGGGGCTGATTGGACAAAGGGGTCTGTAGATGTAACCAACCGTCTTATTAAATAAGAAACACAGAAACAATGTAAAAGAGAAAGCCGAGAAGTCAGAGCTCAGAGCTAAAATCTTACCCTTCCTCCTGTTGTCCCAGCTTCGCGAAAAGAGACCTACTTCCTGTCGGTTCGTATTTTTAAAGTATGTTGTTCTGCCTTCTCATTGGTTGTAAACCCAAACACATGACTGCCTCGTCACTGTCTGAATGTACAGCCCCCTAGGTCTTAAAGGCATATGTCTCCAATGCTGGCTGTATCCCTGAATACACAGAGATCTTATGGGATTAAAGGCGTGTGCCGCCACCGCCACACTCTTGCTATGGCTCTAATAGCTCTGACCCTGAACACACAGATATCTATGGGATTAAAGGCGTGTGCCACCACCGCCACACTCTTGCTATGGCTCTAATAGCTCTGACTCCCAGACAACTTTATTTATTAACATACAATCAAAATAATAATTCAGTACAATTAGATTATCATCACATTTCCCCTTTTCTATTTTAATAAAAAGAAAAAGAAAGCAAAAGGTTATAACTAACAAAAGAAAAACTATATACAAAAGTACAATAACTATATACAATATATACAAGTAATAAATACCTAAACAGGTATTTGACAAATCAGAGAAAATAATTTTATTATCTATCTTATTTTGGTAAATCCAAGATGTATCTAATGTACTTTCTATCCTAATTAATTTTCAACTATAACTAACTAATCTTTAACCATAACTAACTAATCTTTAACTCCCTCAGAGACCCAAGAAGGGAATAATATTAGCTAACAAAAATAAAAGCAGGAAGTGCATGCAAGCAACTTCCAAAAAATTTTGTGAGTTGACAGAAACAGCCAGCTGCCTGGACAGTCACCTGAGGTTTCTCCGCAGTGTTGGGGCATCATCTTTAGCCTATAGGCTTAGTGTATCTGACAGACTCATTTGTGAAGTAGGATGTACACAAGGTCAACAGTTCAACCTCAAATTGGGTGAGAGCAGTCCACGTACCAGAAATACCTGAATTCCATTAGTGTCCTGTCATGATTCAGGATTTTAAATTCTGGAAATTGTTGACAGTTTTTTAATTCAGCTGTCCATTCTTCTTGGCTGTGTATATATGGCTTCATCTCAGCATCCCCTTCTTCTCCACATCCCTCTATTAAATGTCAGTTTGCTTTTGAGAGGCATGAGCTTTTAGCTGCTGTTCCATTGTACAACAGAATCCATCGGCCCTCTGCCTGTTAAGCTGTCTTCGAAGAAAAGGGCACCGTACCTTTTCCGGATGCGAAGGCCACTTTAGGGATGGGGCCATATTGTCCTGGCCTCAGAAGATGCCTTTTGATAAAGCCATAACCACACTTGTTTTGGCAAGAATCAGTAGTCCCTTGTTTCGTGATCTGTCTGTCTATTTTGTCCTGTTGATTCGAGGATACTTTGTTGTCCAGTGGCTAACTTTTGTCAGAATGAAAGTTGACTCCATATGCAGTTTCTTTAATGCCCATATTTTCTCTAAAGTAGATTGGTACTGCCAGGAGCCGACATGTCTCAAAAAAGAAAAATTTTTTAAGTTATTAAAACATTGTAAATGCCATATTCTGTAGATCTCTGAAGGGTTTGAAGATGACATGTCTAAAACATCTCTGCTCAATTTTTAAAACATATCTAATATGACTACAAGTTCTATTGTAATGTCTAACTACTAACTTTCATTTTTTTATATCCTAATAGTTGATAATAATAACATTCAAGGATCAGAAATTTGCATTACATTGTTAAATGAATGGTATAAATACAATTAGAAATATACATATAGCATTTTTTAACAATGTCAATTTCAAATTTGTATACAATATAAAACAATCCAATCCAATGTAAAGTATTTAAAATTAGTAATTGTCTTTTTTTTTTCTTTTTTCTTTTTTTTTTTTTTTAAACAAGAACCTTAAATCTAATCTCCTTTGTTTAGCCTTTTTCCTAACCCTTGACAATAACTTGTAACCAACCCCCCTAAACACTGAAAATTATCCCAGACCCAAAACCCATTAAAAAGACCAAAAAACCACCCGCCCCACACCACCTCTTTGGGAATGTGGGCGTCGTATTCTTAAAATTGTTTTCTGCTGGGTATGGGCGAAGTTTTCTTTATCCTGAAAGAAAAATTTTAGGTTAATTGTCAAATTCTAGGAGAGGTAACTATATCCTTCATTATCCAGTCTGTGTATAATGCCAAAGTTCAGGGTTTATCTCAAGTCCTTATTCAAGTAGTCTTTGAGACTGGATCATCTCAGCTAGTCATCTCAAAATTGCTCTGAGCACCTTGTAGTTCAAAGCTGATCTGTGGATGATGTTTGTCAGCTTAATGATATTATTATTGTCCACGTGGAATTGTTGTTGTTGTGGGGCCCCATCTTCTTTCTGGAGACTTCAGTTGATGTTAGGCCTGGCCGTGATTTCCTGCAGAAAACTGATAAGAGACTCGAACACAAAAACATATATATGCAGCTAGCCTTTTTTCTAGAATTAGTTAGTACTCTATGTGACCATTCATATCTTAACAAAGTTTAAAATGTATATATATATATATATATTAATCTTGTAAATTTTGATATAAAATTTATACTTTGAGAAAAGTTTAAAGAATCAGAATAGAATCAAAGAGTTGAGATTAGTAATAGAATAGTCCCTTAATTAATTTTGCTTTTGTCCTGTACCATAGCAGAAGATGGCTCTTATTTTGGCATGATACAGGGAGTTTGCATTTACCTTTTAACAACATGCTTGATTTTAAAGAAGGAGAGAGCCATTCTCCAACTCTAAAGTCAGCTTTAAATTTTAATTGAACTGGGACTGTTAGAAGACCAATAGTGTTAAATCTTTAGAGAAAAGCAGAAACAAACATTTAGGAAGACATAAAATTTTTTTAGATAATATATACCCATACATCGTTTCACTCTGTTTCTTGGGATAGATGATTTGACACTTTTCTTTAGTTGTCTCATTTGTCCAGTGTTTTTCAGATTCCTTAATCTTCATTCTCCTAAAAGACAAAAACAAAAACCTTTCCCCAAGACTAATTTTGGGGATGTTCCTTTTTGGCAAGTTATTATCTGATTAAATGAAAAGGCATGTGTTATTGATACAAGTTAGTTTAAATTGGATGTTCATGTTGGTTGATGAACTATTACCTCCTCAATTAAGAGGTCTGTCTTGTTCAAATCGAACCTTTATCAATTTTGATGGTACCCACAGCTTATCTTCTCCTGTAGAAACAAAAGCAAAACCTCGTCCCCAATGTAATACATACCCTGGTTTCCATTCTGAGGTCAGCACATCCTTAAAGTATATAGGCTGATTTAATTTTGTAGTTTTTTTTATTATCCAATGTCTCTCTGCAGCTGTTGTTCCTTTCTCATTGGCATTCAGAAAATTCAAAGTTAGAAGAGCATTATGCAGTCTATTTCTGGGGGTTTTTGTTACCCATTTCTGTTTATTTAGCATATCCTTTAGAGTTCTGTTTGATCTTTCTATAACTGCTTGACCTGTAGGATTATGTGGTATGCCTGTAATATGCTTTATATTGTAATAAGCAAAAAACTGTTTCATTTTAACAGAGATATATGATGGAGCATTGTCAGTTTTGATTTGTGCAGGTATACCCATGATGGCCATAACTTCTAGCAAATGAGTGATTACAGAATCAGCTTTTTCAGAACTCAAAGCAGTTGCCCATTGAAATCCTGAATAAGTATCGATAGTGTGGTGTACATATTTCAATTTTCCAAATTCTGCAAAGTGAAACACGTCCATCTGCCAGATTTCATTTCTCTGAGTACCCTTTGGGTTACATCCTGCTGGTAATGGCGTTTGATTGTAGAAGGAACAAGTAGGACATTTCTTTACTATTTCTTTGGCTTGTTGCCAGGTTATGGAAAAATCCTTTTTTAAACCTTTACTATTGACGTGATGTTTTTTATGAAATTCTGAGGCCTCCAGCACATTTCCTATCAATAATTTATCAATCTCATCATTGCCTTGTGTTAGAGGGCCTGGCAGACCAGTATGGGATCGAATGTGAGTTATATATAAAGGATGATTCCTTTTCCTGATTGTATCTTGTAATTGAATAAATAGTGAAGTTAATTCTGAAGCATCAGGGATAAATTCTGCAGTCTCAATATGTAACACCACTCTTTCAGCATACTGAGAGTCAGTTACTATGTTGAGAGGTTCTGAAAAATCCATTAATACCAACAGAATAGCATACAATTCTGATTTTTGAACTGAATTATACGGACTTTGAACCATTTTACTTAAATTTTTTGATTTGTAACCTGCCTTTCCTTCTTTGTTGGCATCTGTATAAAATGTACGAACTCCAGATATGGGTTTTTGCCGTACAATTCGAGGCAAGATCCAATCAGCTCTCTTTATAAGATCAATTCTATTGTTTTTGGGATATTTGCTGTTAATTTTTTCCAAAAAATTACTGCAAGCTCTTTGTCAAGGTTCACTTTCTGTCCATAATTTTTCAATGTCCTCCTTAGTTAATGGTACGACAATTTCTGTTGGGTCTATGCCTGCTAATTGACGAAGTCTCATTTTTTCTTTGTAAATCAAGTCAGAGATTTTTTTCACATAAGTTTTTAATTTTTTATTTGGTTTATTTGGTAAAAATATCCATTCCAATATAATATCTTTCCTCTGTATTAATATTCCAGTAGGAGAACGCCTAGAAGGTAAGATAACCAAAATGCAATCCAGCTTTGGATCAATACGATTCACGTGTCCTTCATGCACTTTCTTTTCTACCAAGGCTAATTCTTTCTCAGCTTCAGGTGATAATTCTCTTGGACTATTTAAGTCCTTGTCACCTTCTAAGGTTTTGAACAAATTAGTCAGTTTATCATTTTTTACCCCAACAATAGTTCGTAGATGAGAAATATCTCCAAATAATCTTTGAAAGTCATTAAGAGTCTGTAGTCTATCTCTCCGAATTTGTACCTTTTGGGGTCTAATTTTTTGTAGCTCTATTTTATATCCTAAATAATTAATAGAATCTCCTCTTTGTATCTTTTCAGGAGCAATTTGTAATCCCCAGCGAGGCAAAATTTTCTTTATTTCTTTAAACATTATTTCTAAAGTATCTGCATTTGAGTCAGCTAGTAAAATATCGTCCATATAATGATAAATTATAGATTTAGGAAATTTTTTACGTATCACTTCCAATGGCTGTTGTACAAAATATTGGCACAGAGTTGGGCTATTTAACATTTTCTGTGGGAGGACCCTCCATTGAAATCTTTTAACCGGTTGAGAATTATTATAAGTAGGCACTGTAAAAGCAAATCTTTCTCTGTCTTTTTCTTGTAAGGGTATTGAAAAGAAACAGTCTTTTAAATCAATAACTATGAGAGGCCATCCTTTTGGTAACAGAGTAGGCAAAGGCATCCCAGATTGTAGAGAACCCATTGGCTGAATTACTTTGTTAATTGCCCTAAGGTCTGTTACCATTCTCCATTTACCAGATTTCTTTTTAATAACAAATACAGGAGAATTCCAAGGGCTGGTTGATTCTTTAATATGCTGAGCATTTAACTGTTCTTTTACCAGCTCTTCTAAAGCCTGGAGTTTCTCTGTTGTTAAAGGCCATTGCTGGACCCATATAGGCTTGTCTGTTAACCATTTTAAAGGTAGAGCTGTTGGTGTCTTTGGAAGATCATCAGTTATTGTGCCCTGTTCTTGTATAATATGGATGGCTGGTGACCACTCATTAGAACAATATCTTCTAATATTTCTCTCAGTAACATGTGCTAGTTTATGATTTGTTTCTGAGATTGGAGGGATGTTAATCTGAGTATTCCATTGTTGCAACAAGTCTCGACCCCACAGGTTCATAGTTATGTTAGCCACATATGGATTCTTGTCACGTTGGGCGCCAGATGTAGATGTAACCAACCGTCTTATTAAATAAGAAACACAGAAACAATGTAAAAGAGAAAGCCGAGAAGTCAGAGCTCAGAGCTAAAGTCTCACCCTTCCTCCTGCTGTCCCAGCTTCGCGAAAAGAGACCTACTTCCTGTCGGTTCGTATTTTTAAAGTATGTTGTTCTGCCTTCTCATTGGTTGTAAACCCAAACACATGACTGCCTCGTCACTGTCTGAATGTACAGCCCCCTAGGTCTTAAAGGCATATGTCTCCAATGCTGGCTGTATCCCTGAATACACAGAGATCTTATGGGATTAAAGGCGTGTGCCGCCACCGCCACACTCTTGCTATGGCTCTAATAGCTCTGACCCTGAACACACAGATATCTATGGGATTAAAGGCGTGTGCCACCACCGCCACACTCTTGCTATGGCTCTAATAGCTCTGACTCCCAGACAACTTTATTTATTAACATACAATCAAAATAATAATTCAGTACAATTAGATTATCATCACATTTCCCCTTTTCTATTTTAATAAAAAGAAAAAGAAAGCAAAAGGTTATAACTAACAAAAGAAAAACTATATACAAAAGTACAATAACTATATACAATATATACAAGTAATAAATACCTAAACAGGTATTTGACAAATCAGAGAAAATAATTTTATTATCTATCTTATTTTGGTAAATCCAAGATGTATCTAATGTACTTTCTATCCTAATTAATTTTCAACTATAACTAACTAATCTTTAACCATAACTAACTAATCTTTAACTCCCTCAGAGACCCAAGAAGGGAATAATATTAGCTAACAAAAATAAAAGCAGGAAGTGCATGCAAGCAACTTCCAAAAAATTTTGTGAGTTGACAGAAACAGCCAGCTGCCTGGACAGTCACCTGAGGTTTCTCCGCAGTGTTGGGGCATCATCTTTAGCCTATAGGCTTAGTGTATCTGACAGACTCATTTGTGAAGTAGGATGTACACAAGGTCAACAGTTCAACCTCAAATTGGGTGAGAGCAGTCCACGTACCAGAAATACCTGAATTCCATTAGTGTCCTGTCATGATTCAGGATTTTAAATTCTGGAAATTGTTGACAGTTTTTTAATTCAGCTGTCCATTCTTCTTGGCTGTGTATATATGGCTTCATCTCAGCATCCCCTTCTTCTCCACATCCCTCTATTAAATGTCAGTTTGCTTTTGAGAGGCATGAGCTTTTAGCTGCTGTTCCATTGTACAACAGAATCCATCGGCCCTCTGCCTGTTAAGCTGTCTTCGAAGAAAAGGGCACCGTACCTTTTCCGGATGCGAAGGCCACTTTAGGGATGGGGCCATATTGTCCTGGCCTCAGAAGATGCCTTTTGATAAAGCCATAACCACACTTGTTTTGGCAAGAATCAGTAGTCCCTTGTTTCGTGATCTGTCTGTCTATTTTGTCCTGTTGATTCGAGGATACTTTGTTGTCCAGTGGCTAACTTTTGTCAGAATGAAAGTTGACTCCATATGCAGTTTCTTTAATGCCCATATTTTCTCTAAAGTAGATTGGTACTGCCAGGAGCCGACATGTCTCAAAAAAGAAAAATTTTTTAAGTTATTAAAACATTGTAAATGCCATATTCTGTAGATCTCTGAAGGGTTTGAAGATGACATGTCTAAAACATCTCTGCTCAATTTTTAAAACATATCTAATATGACTACAAGTTCTATTGTAATGTCTAACTACTAACTTTCATTTTTTTATATCCTAATAGTTGATAATAATAACATTCAAGGATCAGAAATTTGCATTACATTGTTAAATGAATGGTATAAATACAATTAGAAATATACATATAGCATTTTTTAACAATGTCAATTTCAAATTTGTATACAATATAAAACAATCCAATCCAATGTAAAGTATTTAAAATTAGTAATTGTCTTTTTTTTTTCTTTTTTCTTTTTTTTTTTTTTAAACAAGAACCTTAAATCTAATCTCCTTTGTTTAGCCTTTTTCCTAACCCTTGACAATAACTTGTAACCAACCCCCCTAAACACTGAAAATTATCCCAGACCCAAAACCCATTAAAAAGACCAAAAAACCACCCGCCCCACACCACCTCTTTGGGAATGTGGGCGTCGTATTCTTAAAATTGTTTTCTGCTGGGTATGGGCGAAGTTTTCTTTATCCTGAAAGAAAAATTTTAGGTTAATTGTCAAATTCTAGGAGAGGTAACTATATCCTTCATTATCCAGTCTGTGTATAATGCCAAAGTTCAGGGTTTATCTCAAGTCCTTATTCAAGTAGTCTTTGAGACTGGATCATCTCAGCTAGTCATCTCAAAATTGCTCTGAGCACCTTGTAGTTCAAAGCTGATCTGTGGATGATGTTTGTCAGCTTAATGATATTATTATTGTCCACGTGGAATTGTTGTTGTTGTGGGGCCCCATCTTCTTTCTGGAGACTTCAGTTGATGTTAGGCCTGGCCGTGATTTCCTGCAGAAAACTGATAAGAGACTCGAACACAAAAACATATATATGCAGCTAGCCTTTTTTCTAGAATTAGTTAGTACTCTATGTGACCATTCATATCTTAACAAAGTTTAAAATGTATATATATATATATATATTAATCTTGTAAATTTTGATATAAAATTTATACTTTGAGAAAAGTTTAAAGAATCAGAATAGAATCAAAGAGTTGAGATTAGTAATAGAATAGTCCCTTAATTAATTTTGCTTTTGTCCTGTACCATAGCAGAAGATGGCTCTTATTTTGGCATGATACAGGGAGTTTGCATTTACCTTTTAACAACATGCTTGATTTTAAAGAAGGAGAGAGCCATTCTCCAACTCTAAAGTCAGCTTTAAATTTTAATTGAACTGGGACTGTTAGAAGACCAATAGTGTTAAATCTTTAGAGAAAAGCAGAAACAAACATTTAGGAAGACATAAAATTTTTTTAGATAATATATACCCATACATCGTTTCACTCTGTTTCTTGGGATAGATGATTTGACACTTTTCTTTAGTTGTCTCATTTGTCCAGTGTTTTTCAGATTCCTTAATCTTCATTCTCCTAAAAGACAAAAACAAAAACCTTTCCCCAAGACTAATTTTGGGGATGTTCCTTTTTGGCAAGTTATTATCTGATTAAATGAAAAGGCATGTGTTATTGATACAAGTTAGTTTAAATTGGATGTTCATGTTGGTTGATGAACTATTACCTCCTCAATTAAGAGGTCTGTCTTGTTCAAATCGAACCTTTATCAATTTTGATGGTACCCACAGCTTATCTTCTCCTGTAGAAACAAAAGCAAAACCTCGTCCCCAATGTAATACATACCCTGGTTTCCATTCTGAGGTCAGCACATCCTTAAAGTATATAGGCTGATTTAATTTTGTAGTTTTTTTTATTATCCAATGTCTCTCTGCAGCTGTTGTTCCTTTCTCATTGGCATTCAGAAAATTCAAAGTTAGAAGAGCATTATGCAGTCTATTTCTGGGGGTTTTTGTTACCCATTTCTGTTTATTTAGCATATCCTTTAGAGTTCTGTTTGATCTTTCTATAACTGCTTGACCTGTAGGATTATGTGGTATGCCTGTAATATGCTTTATATTGTAATAAGCAAAAAACTGTTTCATTTTAACAGAGATATATGATGGAGCATTGTCAGTTTTGATTTGTGCAGGTATACCCATGATGGCCATAACTTCTAGCAAATGAGTGATTACAGAATCAGCTTTTTCAGAACTCAAAGCAGTTGCCCATTGAAATCCTGAATAAGTATCGATAGTGTGGTGTACATATTTCAATTTTCCAAATTCTGCAAAGTGAAACACGTCCATCTGCCAGATTTCATTTCTCTGAGTACCCTTTGGGTTACATCCTGCTGGTAATGGCGTTTGATTGTAGAAGGAACAAGTAGGACATTTCTTTACTATTTCTTTGGCTTGTTGCCAGGTTATGGAAAAATCCTTTTTTAAACCTTTACTATTGACGTGATGTTTTTTATGAAATTCTGAGGCCTCCAGCACATTTCCTATCAATAATTTATCAATCTCATCATTGCCTTGTGTTAGAGGGCCTGGCAGACCAGTATGGGATCGAATGTGAGTTATATATAAAGGATGATTCCTTTTCCTGATTGTATCTTGTAATTGAATAAATAGTGAAGTTAATTCTGAAGCATCAGGGATAAATTCTGCAGTCTCAATATGTAACACCACTCTTTCAGCATACTGAGAGTCAGTTACTATGTTGAGAGGTTCTGAAAAATCCATTAATACCAACAGAATAGCATACAATTCTGATTTTTGAACTGAATTATACGGACTTTGAACCATTTTACTTAAATTTTTTGATTTGTAACCTGCCTTTCCTTCTTTGTTGGCATCTGTATAAAATGTACGAACTCCAGATATGGGTTTTTGCCGTACAATTCGAGGCAAGATCCAATCAGCTCTCTTTATAAGATCAATTCTATTGTTTTTGGGATATTTGCTGTTAATTTTTTCCAAAAAATTACTGCAAGCTCTTTGTCAAGGTTCACTTTCTGTCCATAATTTTTCAATGTCCTCCTTAGTTAATGGTACGACAATTTCTGTTGGGTCTATGCCTGCTAATTGACGAAGTCTCATTTTTTCTTTGTAAATCAAGTCAGAGATTTTTTTCACATAAGTTTTTAATTTTTTATTTGGTTTATTTGGTAAAAATATCCATTCCAATATAATATCTTTCCTCTGTATTAATATTCCAGTAGGAGAACGCCTAGAAGGTAAGATAACCAAAATGCAATCCAGCTTTGGATCAATACGATTCACGTGTCCTTCATGCACTTTCTTTTCTACCAAGGCTAATTCTTTCTCAGCTTCAGGTGATAATTCTCTTGGACTATTTAAGTCCTTGTCACCTTCTAAGGTTTTGAACAAATTAGTCAGTTTATCATTTTTTACCCCAACAATAGTTCGTAGATGAGAAATATCTCCAAATAATCTTTGAAAGTCATTAAGAGTCTGTAGTCTATCTCTCCGAATTTGTACCTTTTGGGGTCTAATTTTTTGTAGCTCTATTTTATATCCTAAATAATTAATAGAATCTCCTCTTTGTATCTTTTCAGGAGCAATTTGTAATCCCCAGCGAGGCAAAATTTTCTTTATTTCTTTAAACATTATTTCTAAAGTATCTGCATTTGAGTCAGCTAGTAAAATATCGTCCATATAATGATAAATTATAGATTTAGGAAATTTTTTACGTATCACTTCCAATGGCTGTTGTACAAAATATTGGCACAGAGTTGGGCTATTTAACATTTTCTGTGGGAGGACCCTCCATTGAAATCTTTTAACCGGTTGAGAATTATTATAAGTAGGCACTGTAAAAGCAAATCTTTCTCTGTCTTTTTCTTGTAAGGGTATTGAAAAGAAACAGTCTTTTAAATCAATAACTATGAGAGGCCATCCTTTTGGTAACAGAGTAGGCAAAGGCATCCCAGATTGTAGAGAACCCATTGGCTGAATTACTTTGTTAATTGCCCTAAGGTCTGTTACCATTCTCCATTTACCAGATTTCTTTTTAATAACAAATACAGGAGAATTCCAAGGGCTGGTTGATTCTTTAATATGCTGAGCATTTAACTGTTCTTTTACCAGCTCTTCTAAAGCCTGGAGTTTCTCTGTTGTTAAAGGCCATTGCTGGACCCATATAGGCTTGTCTGTTAACCATTTTAAAGGTAGAGCTGTTGGTGTCTTTGGAAGATCATCAGTTATTGTGCCCTGTTCTTGTATAATATGGATGGCTGGTGACCACTCATTAGAACAATATCTTCTAATATTTCTCTCAGTAACATGTGCTAGTTTATGATTTGTTTCTGAGATTGGAGGGATGTTAATCTGAGTATTCCATTGTTGCAACAAGTCTCGACCCCACAGGTTCATAGTTATGTTAGCCACATATGGATTCTTGTCACGTTGGGCGCCAGATGTAGATGTAACCAACCGTCTTATTAAATAAGAAACACAGAAACAATGTAAAAGAGAAAGCCGAGAAGTCAGAGCTCAGAGCTAAAGTCTCACCCTTCCTCCTGCTGTCCCAGCTTCGCGAAAAGAGACCTACTTCCTGTCGGTTCGTATTTTTAAAGTATGTTGTTCTGCCTTCTCATTGGTTGTAAACCCAAACACATGACTGCCTCGTCACTGTCTGAATGTACAGCCCCCTAGGTCTTAAAGGCATATGTCTCCAATGCTGGCTGTATCCCTGAATACACAGAGATCTTATGGGATTAAAGGCGTGTGCCGCCACCGCCACACTCTTGCTATGGCTCTAATAGCTCTGACCCTGAACACACAGATATCTATGGGATTAAAGGCGTGTGCCACCACCGCCACACTCTTGCTATGGCTCTAATAGCTCTGACTCCCAGACAACTTTATTTATTAACATACAATCAAAATAATAATTCAGTACAATTAGATTATCACCACAGGGGTCTACTGCATGACACACCAAAGCTCCCAATGCCTCTGGGGTGAATGAAGAGGTATTGGAGAGATGGAGAAATGAAGGGTTTTGTTGTTTGTTTGTTTTTAATTGATTTGGGGGGGATGCTACAGGGGTGATGGGAAAATACAGAAGGACTAGGAATTGAGCAGGATTGGGGTGCATGATGTGAAATTCCCATAGAATCAATAAAGAATTATGTTCAAAAAAAATAAAGGGCACCTGCTTAAGCCTTCTAAAGACTCACTTAGTACTCATCTACCTCTGACAGCATAGGACCCAGGTGACATTTGGCCCATTGAACAGATAGTGGGACTAAGACCCAGGCAGAGTAAAGGGTGCTACACAGTTTAAAGACCCTCAAGGTCTCCAATCCCCTATTATTTGCCAGTGTACCTACCTTAATCATGTGGCTTACCCTCTCAGGATCTCAGATCCTAATTTATAGCTCAGGGAGGCAGCTGACAATGAAACCCCTAGCCTCCTGGTGGCGCTGTTGAAGATTAATAAGCAAAGCTCTTAGCCCAGCACTGGCAGTCCAGAGTGCTGCCCAGGAAGCAGGTGACTCTCCCTGGGAGCACAGTCTTGAGAAGCAGGAGCCCACTCCAGTTCTGGGCAAAGATGGCAGGATCGGCGGGTTGCCTGGCAGCATGGAGTGGGCACAGCAGGAGCTCAGAATGAGTCTAGACTGGGCAGCTGGGGGGCCTGCAGAGCAGGACAAGTGCCAAGCTTGTCCCTGGCATCACTGGAGACTCAGCAGTTCTGACACTCATGGTGTGGGTGGAGCCTGGACCACTGCTCAGGAATTGTGTTGAAGCGGGAGTTTCTTGTGTCTATAATGCCTCTCTGCCTCTCTGCATCCCCAGCATTGAAGAGATAGGCTTGTTGTGTGTGGTGGTTTGAATGAAAATGGCCCCCGGAAGCAGCCCACAGGGAGTGGCACTACTAGGAGGTGTGGCCTTGTTGGAGTCGGCGTAAGCTTTTTGGAGGAAGTGTGTCACTGAGGGTGGAGCTTTGAGGTTTCAGATGCTCAAGCCAGGCCCAGTGTCTCACTCTCTTCCTGCTGCCTGCTGATTCAGATGTGGAACTCTCAGCTATCACTCCAGGACCTTGTCTGCTTCTCACCACCATGATAATGGACTGAGCCTCTGAGACTGTAAGTCAGCTCCAATTAAATGTTTTCCTTTACAAGCGTTGCTGCGGTCATGGTGTCTCTTCACAGCAATAGAAACCCTAACTAAGACAGAGTGTTTCTTCCTTCACAGTTCCATGACACTGTCTCTGTCTTTTATCTACATGGCCTCCACAGTCTCTTCTATAGCATGGCAGTCATCCTCTTTGCTTTTCAGAGGCCAGGTGGCTCAGGGTCCTGGTCACTAGGAGGCCAGAGCATCACACCCTATCTTGTAACAAGGTACCTGTGGGGCTAAGATTCTGCCTAAGTCCTGCCTTAGGACGCCGAGGAGAGAGAATGGCCGCTGTGAGGCACTGTGCTCCTAGCCACGGCCTCACCCACCTCCACCTGCAGTTCTTCACACGGGGAATCAGATTCATTCACCAGGGAAGAGGTCACCTGACCCCAACACTCTCCCACCCCACCCCCACCTTCTAAGAGTGGCCCCTGACTTGCTCTAGGGAGCTGTCCTCCCCACTCTCAGTTCCTGGGTCAGGACTGATGCTGTCTTTGTCTCCGGGCTGGAAATGTGGCCTGAGCCTGGCCAATGAGCGCTCACATGTGCTTCAGGGCACATGACCTAAGTGAAATCAATAAAAGTGATTCTGGAATGGTGGACTCTTGGACTTAGCACCAATAGAATGTCACTGTAGAACTTCTGGGGTGAAGGCTGGGAGTTCGAGTCACCCCAAGGGAAAGACAGCAAAGAAAACATCTTCACAGTAGTGTTCGCACCCCTAGAGTCAGATGCGCCGGAAGTCCCCATGTCCCCTTATGGCTCAACTATGTGAGCCAAGGCATTGCTCACCCCCCCACCCCACCCCCGCATCCTTCCTTTCTTCTTTTTCTTTCTTTTCAACGTCTGGGGTTCTAATTTAGGGCCTGGTGCATTCTAAGTACATACCCTGCCACTAAACTGTACTGTAGCCAGCCTTTTTTGGTTTTCTTAAGCTGTGTGGAGTAAAGTTGGTATTACTCATACCCAAGAGAGTCTTCACCGGCCCAAGAATAAACATGTTGAGAGAGCAGTCCTCCATAGTGACAGTGGGGACAACTGCTTGGACAGCCAGCCTCTGAGCCTCAGGGCACAGTCCTAGCCTTACCATCAAGGACAGAAGCTAAAAGCCTTGCTAACCCAGATGCATCTTGCCCCCTCCTCCACCCTGTCAGGAAAGAGGGCTCATCCTGGATCCTGACCCACTCTTGGTGAACTCTGTAATCCCTTCTCAGAGGGCTGACTGAGGCTGCTCTCAACAGTTGCATGGGCCTTTCTCTGGGGATTGAGAAAGCCTTCGAGGTCCAACCTACCACCCCAGAGAGGTGGGCAGAGGCAACAGGACCTGACAGGCCAGATGCGGAAGAAAGGAAAGCAGAGAGGGGGGTGGGCAGAAGAAGAAAGGGCTACTTCAAAGCTCATAAAATCACAGCGCGCTGACTGCCCAAGAGGAGTATCGGCTGCTTCCTAAATTATGCAGATTTGTGCAAATGTTATGCAAATTAGCCATGCAAAGGTGGCAGGGGGCACTTGCTGACAGGCTAGCTCGGGAGCCTTCTCATCAGTCAGTCAGCCTCTGCTTCGGAAGTAGAGGAGCTGTCACCTCTGCCAGGGAGGGGGTGGGGGGCGCGCAGGGTCTGGTTTATTTGCGACTACAGCTTACCTTTCCCTCCTGGAGGTCCCTCCCTCAAGGGACCCTCCAACTCACCTTCCATACCTAATTTCTTCTCCTCAGGGGTGGCTACTTACAGTCAGGACTCTTTGGTAACCTGATCTAGCCTCCCCTTCTCTGGTTACAGATGAGAAACTAGAGGCTCAGACCTGCAGAGACACTGTCCCTGAAGATCTGCGGTTGACTCAGTCTGAGTCCTCTCCCATCACCCGCCGGAAGAGGTGGTCTTCTGCACAGTCAGAATAGGCAGTCCTCTCCTGACTTCCAACCCCAGCCCCACATGGTTCCCTTGATCCTGCCTCTGCCTCTGGGATTCTTCCAGCTGTATGCTGACTCTTTGCCCTGGGGTCTGCTTTATACAACTTAGGTTTAAAAGCTCATAGCATTTGGTCCCCAGGATATGGGTGTCAGAACTGGGAACTATGCAGCCATCATCTTGAAACTCTAAGGACGCCCCCTTGTGCACAAAAAGGTAAAGCCTCCTTCTAGATGCTCCCAGTGGCCCCTCACAGCTGGCTGAACTGCCCCCCCCCCCCGCCACTTTTCGTAGTCTCTCATCCTTTAATCACAATGATGGAAACAGTAAAACATGGCCCGTCTTTGTTGAGTGCTCGCTTTGTGCCAGGCACCATTAGAAACATTTAACATCCTCAACCACAGCCCTCTAGGTCAGAATCTATTATTACCCTCATTTCACAACGTTACCAGAGAGCAGAGATACCAACTCAGTCATTCATGGCTGTCCATCTGATAGGTGAGGTGGTAGAGTTCTACCCAAGTATGCCTGGTGCCAGAGCACAAATTTAGGAGGCCCCCTCAGTGCAGACTCCCTTCTCCGTCTCCAGGAAGCCCATATGTGATACTGTGATATGAAAGACACCTGCCAATTTCAAAGCATCATTCCTAGACTGCTATAGCACCCAAGGCTGCTTTCTTCTTGAATCCCTACTGCCCCAGAGTCCAGTGGCTTGATCAGGAAGTTGCTCATGAGGTCTTTCTGGCAAGAGTTTGCTAAGGACAGGGCCGGTCTCCCTTCCTCCATCATCCACTGTGGGCCAATTGGATATAGAGCCTGGAGGAGGGCAGCAGAAGAGTCCAGGGAGCCCAGGCCCAGACAGCTTTCCCAGGGCTCCCCAGGCCTGGATGCTCTATTCCATTGTAAGTTCTATTTGTACATGTGGTAGAGAAGGACAGGGACTTCCTTGACCTCAGACCACCCTTTCCTCTCAACACCTCCTGCTCCCCAGGGTGTCCCGCTCTTTTATTCTTTGTCCCCTGGGACCCAGGGACCCTCCAGCAGCCCTTCTCCTGGGATAAAGGAGAGGAGAGCTGAAGCTGCCAGGAGACCATTAGGGATGTGCAGGTCCAGTCCCTTAGAGTGCAGATGAGGGCAGAGGTGAGGTTCAAACCCCGAGTCCTGAATCTTCTCATTGCTCCTGGAGACTCTGCTTCAGTCCATGGACTTGGAATCTCTTAGGGCTACAGACACTTTTGAGTCTGGAGATTAATGGATGAAGGTGCAAGGAGGAGGCCCTAGAGTCTGTATGTGCCTTGGCCTCAAAGCTCAGAGTCCGTGGCCTAGGCACCCCTGACTCTCCAATGCTAGTCCATTTCCTAAAAGCTGCTTCTTGCTGACATCTGGGACTCTCTGGACAGACAGCTTAGCCAGCAGTGAGCTTCAGGCTCAGGGAGAGCCCCTGCCTGAAAAAAAAGCGATGGAATGTGACTGAAGAAGACACATTAACCCCTGGATGCTACACACATGTGTACCCGTAAAGGTCTTGAACAACACCATCCAAGGCTGTCCTCTGACCTTAACATGCATTCATGCACTCATATGCATGCACAAACAAGAGCACATGTACAAAAGATATTCCCAAGGATCCTTTGTCTAATAGCACAATACCAGAAACTGCCCATCTCCCATCAATACGAGAACTGTTTAAAGAACTAAGGAGTACCTTGAAGCAGCTAAAAGGGGTAAAAAATCAATTTCTAACATGAAAGACTCCCCCAAACTTATGGAGAAAAGTAAATTCCAGAATGAGTTCTATGAAGTAGTATTCTATTTAAGTCATTTAAAAAAAAAAAGGCAGTTTGGGCCAGGTGTGGTAGCTCATACCTTTAACTCCAGCACCCCAGAGGCAGAGGCAAAGATCTCTGTGAATTCCAGGTCAGCCTAGACAGGGTCTTCATAGTAAGACCTTGTCTCAAAAACAAAACACAACAATGAAATGCAGCTGTGTCCACATGCAGATGTTTGGCTCACTCTGCAAGGGGTGGAACCGTCTTTGAGGCATCCGGCCCAGAGCTAACAATAGGAGTGTGGCTGCTCAGCTGAGGGGAACCTGTGTTGTAGGGTGGCAGGCTGCTTGAGTTGTGTGGTGAAAATAATAAGCATAGCAATCTTTGAGTATATTCCAACTTCCTTCTCCCCTCCACACCTCTGAAGGCCGCGTGGGGGTGAGGAAGGCCCGTGCAGTGCGTTCCGACTGGCTCCTCCTGGCTCTCCCTCCCCTGCCCCATCACAGCCAAGCTCATTTGGTCTTGGCTGCCCTGGCTCTGCCCTCAGGGTTATGGAACTGTCAGCTTGGTCTTCACAACCCTCCATCAACGGGGCGGGTGGCCATCCCTCAATCCCGATCAAACTGGATGCCGTCAGCTTTGTAACATCCGCTCCCTCGGGCCCCAGCGAGAAGCCACGAGGTAGGGACAAGTTCCAAAGATGCCCAGGCTCTCAGGCCACCGCCTCCTCGGCTCCAGGAAACAGCTCCCCATCAACAAGCAGGAAGAAGGAACCCAATCCAGCGCTGCCTTGTGCCCGGACATGTTGGAGAGATGGAGAGCCTCTGTGGAAATGGGAGGGAGCTCAGAGACTGGCCGAACTTCCCATTCTAGACATCAGCTGACAGGCTCAAGGAAGGACACTGATTTTCCCAAATCCCTCCTGTGAGTCTGTGCGGTACTTCTGCCCACCCCAAAGCTCCCATAGAGAGGCTTGGCCTCGGTATCCTTTCTTACCAGCCTGCCATGGCAGAAAATTCAAGAACCATCTACAAGAAGCTGACAGGGCAGGAACAGCCAGGCCCAAGGGGCCAGAAGCAAGCCAAGAAGGCTCACATCTCGGTCAGTCATCAGCGGCCCAGGGAAAATATTGACCTTCTAGCTCCTAATGCCAAATTCCATGAAAGCTACAACTCCAGACTGAGAAAAATCTGCCAGGGTTTCATAAATATTTGAAAGTGTCCTATCGATTATCATCCCGTTAGGGCTGCAGCCCTGGGTTTGAGGGTGGGCAGGGACAGAAGGCTGGGCCCTCCCCACACCACAAGATCCCCCAAATCATTTAGTCATCCATTCGGAATCTGTTCATGTTTGTACCCACAGGAAGCCAAGGAAGGCTTAGACTGGGAAGGAGTGGCTGGTGAGGGGTGTGGGGGAGAAAGATTTCTTGCTTTATTCTGGGCTAGCTTTTCTAATTTTTTTAAACATATAAACATGTTCTCTTTTCAAAATAATAAATACAATGTTTAAACTGCTCCTGGGGCGACCATCTCCCCGTTCCTGTTTAGATACATCAAGGAGATGACAAAATAGGAAATTGGACTCTGCCTAGGGGTATCCAGCTGGGGCCAGGGGTGATCCAGTTGTCTGCACCAACTACTGCGTCAGCATTTGTCTGTGACTGTTTATACTTGTCATCCTAAGAGTTCTGAGATGCCCAGAGCTCATGTGAGCATAACTGCTAAATGATGCTGAGCATGTTTGGGACAGGCTCTGGGCACTACATACACAGAACAATGACAGGTCATGGAGTGTATTGGGGGACAGTGGGGTCGAGGCACTGCTTTCTACCAATGCGCCAGGTCTCTTAAGGCCGAGGAGAGCGTTTTCAGGCCCTACCATGCTGCCGAGGTGACCTTGTCAGTGGCCAAGGGTTGCTGCCCTGAACTAGGTGTTGCTGAAGCAGTGGCTCCCTCAGCAGCCTTGAGCTAGCATGGTTAGTGTTCCAGGAGCTTTTCCTCTTTAGGTCCCAAAACCTCAGGCTTCTGCCCCAACGTAACCCAACTTCTCAATAGCTACTGTGTACAGCAGGCTTCCTGAACAGCCCAATAAAAATAAGAGTGTGGAGGCGTTGCTATGCTGAGGCCCCCAGAGAGCACCTGGAACTCAGCCCCCAGATAGTGGTTACAAGTTCAGCTGCAGGGATCATGAGGACAGAGGAGCTGTGCACACAAATCTTCATATCTGTACCTGCACATCTGTATGTACACATGTGACACATGAACACATCATTTTTTTGTAAGATTTATTTATTTATTATATATACAGCGATCTACCTGCATGTATGCCTGCATGCCAGAAGAGGGCACCAGATCTCATTATAGATGGATGTGAGCCACCATGTGGTTGCTGGGAATTGAACTCAGGACCTCTGGAAGGGCAGTCAGTGCTCTTAACCTCTGAGCCATCTCTCCAGCCCTTAAGGGTTGTTTTTAATTTTAAAGATTTGCTTATTTTTTGTGTGTGAGTATTTTGTGTGCATGTACATGTGTGTACCACTCATGTGCCTGGTGTCTACAGAGGTCAGAAGAGGGCATCTAATCCTCCGGAACTGGAGTTTTGGGTGGCTGTGAACCATCATGTGAGTGCTGGAACTCAAACTTGGGTCATCTGGGAAGAAAGCCAACACTTTAACTGCTGAGCCATCTCTCCAGCCCGTCGGAGGGGTTTTGTTATTGTTTCTCGTTATTGTTGTTCAGAGACAGTCTCACTGTGTAACTCAGGTTGGCCGTGGAACTTGGGATAACCTTGAGCTCCTACCTTAGCCCTCAGAGCACAGATATTACAAATGTGTTGCCGCCATGCTCATCTTGTGCATGTTTTTCCTGTGTGCCCTGACATGCACAGGGGTGTGAAACATACATGTCCTCCAACACACACTGGTGGACAAACAGTGGGGTGCAGGAAGGTTTGGAGTTGGAGGGGCTTAGCTACCTCCCAGGGTCCAAGAATCCTCAGACAGGGAACCCCTAGCCATCAGAGTTGGGGATCCTGGTAAACCTTGTCCTCATGTTCCCCAGCTCCACCTGCACCCCAGGTTTCTTAAGGCAGAAGAAAGGGGAAATTTGGTGCCTGTGTTCTTACCTCTAGCACATGCTCTTCCTCTAGCACATATCCTCTCATATTATAGTGCAGATTCAGTCATACATGTGGTACAGACACCCAGGGTAGTTATGACATGGGTAGAAAGAGCTACCTCAGTGTCAGCTTCTCAAGGGGTCGGATCACACGCTGACAGTGTCTACATAAAAGACTCCAGTGAGTGAGGCCCAACTGGGTGAACCCTTGACACCTCTGTTTCATCCTCTTGACCAGCTGTGACAGGATTTTTGATTCTAATTAGTGATGTCACAGAGTCGCATTCAGTCCCAGAGTGAAGCTGGGAGTCACACATTCCCAAACACCTCCGTTTCTCTTAGGCAACCTTGACAGTTCTCACGGCCTCAGGTGCCCTCTGTGTCTCAAGTGCCCCAAAGCTGCCCACCCTGTAGGAAAGGCATCTCCATCAGACACCCCACACCCCTGCACTCCGTGTCCCAGTCCTACCTGCCTCCGCCTGTTCCTGCCTACACTATGACTGCCCTTTCCAAGGCCAACGGAGCACCTTCCGGGGCCACAGCCGCAGCCTTCCTGCTTCTTCTACAAGCTTCCCCTCCCTGACCCCCAGCCACACAGGAAGTCCTCCCCAAACCCAGAATCAGCTCTCCTCTACTCCATCCTTCCTCTGACTCTTCTTGTCCTTTCCTGGCCCCCAGGGGTGGCCTACCACACCTGCGTGTCTCTCCGGGCCAGTTTACACCCCAGCCCCAGCTCCCAGGGAAGCACGGGCCTTCCTGCCGCCTCAGGGCCTTTTGCTCATGAGTTCCCTCAGCTTAACTTTCCTTCCCCTACCTCCATCCCAGAAGGCTTTCCTAAAATCCCCATCTGACCATTTCTTGCTCATTCTGGTTTTTTTTTTCTTTTCCTAACCTGTTGTATATTCATTAATTTCTTTTTTTGTAAAGGCTTTCTATGGCTTATTCCTGGCATCTAACAAAGGTATATTACAGAGCACTTTTAAGAAGTTTAAAGATTTAAGTGTGTGCATGTTTTGCCTACATGTATGTCTGTGCACCATGTGCATGCCTGGTGCCTGTGGAACCAAAACAAGGACATCAGATCCCCTGGAACTGGAGTTACAAAGATTATGGGCACCATGTGGGTGCTGGGAACTGAACCCAGGTCCCCTGCCAGAGCATCCAGTGCTCTTAACTGCTGAGTCATCTCTCTAAACTCCGTTTTTAAGTCATTTAAAGCAGTATGGAGCTATACCCTTAAGGAACCAAGATCTCAAACTTTTCTTTTGTTAATGTGCGTCGGTGTTTTGCCTGTGTGCATATGTATGTAAGGGGTCAGGTCCCCTGGAATTGCAGTTTACAGACAGGTGTGAGCCACCATGTGGGTGCTGGGAATTGAACCCAGGAAGAGCAGTCAGTGCTCTTAACCGCTGAGTCATCCCTCCAACTTCTAAGATTTCAAACTTATAACCAAATTTTATTAATAGTCAATAAGAGGATCAAATCTGGATTCCTGTAAGTCACCTTGAGAAACTGCTGTCCTGACTGACATCTGTCCATCATTAGGCAACTTTTGGATATGGCCACCCATGTCTTTCTAACCAATCGAGTGACTTACCATTTAGTGCATATCATTCAGGGTATTGTTCTGTTTTGTTTGTATGTTTATTCCTGTGTTTCTTTTTCTATTCTCTGTCTCCTGAGCCAGACGTCAGTCCTGCAAAAGATCAACGTCTGCGTTTCACTGACCACTCAAAGACAAAAGAGCCTGACCCAGTAGCTGCCCATTAAATGAATAAATGAATGATAGCCTAGCGGTTAGCTTACCAACTCTGCCTAGTGAGAGAGAGAAGACTGTAGGTACCTGACCCACAGGAGAAAGGAAATCAAGATGGGGAGGGCAGTTTGGCTTGCCAAAGACTAGGCTAGCCCAATCCAGAACCTGGTTAGAGGGAGCCAACTGGTGAGAAAGGGCCCTGGGTTAGCCCTGCAGACAGGCAGCAGAAGCATGCAAGGGTCACGTGCCCGTCACGTGCCCTTGTGCATGGGTAGGGGGAAGAGAGCGACACGCACATGCGCCTGAGGGCTGCTCCCCGCTCATTGCTGTAGATTTGTATTCCTGCCGACTTTTATTTCAGGCCTTGTTTATTTCTCCTTAAAACGCGGCTGCTATGCCAAGAGTCGTACCCGAATTAGCTGCGAGTGTGTAATTTTACAGCTATTACCCGGGTGTTTCTGTGACTTGGATAATAATGAGAGAAATATAAACAAACAACAGCTCGGTAGTTTAGCAGGGAGGCCTCGGAGCTGCACGTGTAGGCTTCCAAGGGGAGGAGTCCCCCCCTTCCCTGTCCTCATTTCTACCCACCCCCACCTAGTCACATCAGCCCCAGGAACAGGGTGTAGGCAGGGTAGGTCATGGAGCACGGGCCCTAAGATGTTTGTGTCCCCAGAGGGACAGTGCCCACCCACAGCCATCCTCCTCATTCTCCCCTCTACAAAAGCTAACAAAGGCCTGGCCTAATTATGGGACATTTCCCTTCTCTGGTGGCTAATGGCAGCAGAGCATGTGTGACATTTTGCTCTCTTTCCTTTATTCTTGCTTTTTATCTACTGCTGCTAAAGGCTCCAGGCTGAGGCTGGTACAGATGCCCATCCCCCGCCTCCTCGAGTTCGGTCCTTCCACTCCTCACAGCCCCCCTCCATACTCAGAAAGAGAGAGCTTGTACAACCAACCCTCCGGGCCACTCTTAGGGAAATGGGACTCGGGGGTGTCTGGGCTGGTCTTGGGCTCCAGAGATAAACAGAGACCCGCGTCTCGCATCAGCTCAGCTGAGGACTCACAGAAGCCTTCCATGTGTCCCTGTATCTTCTGTGCTCCGGTTTCCCTAAATCTGTGCCAGGAGACATCTGATTCCCCCAAGTTCTTCCTGCTGTAACACCAGGGTAAACGTCTAACGGGTTGAGAGCCATCAAGGGTCAGAGAGGAGAGTCTCTGAGGGCATGAGGTGCTCAGACCGTAGGGTTTTGCTTCAGGAGGAGCAGCACTCGGCTCAGGAGAAGCCGCAGGGCCAAGGAGGAGAAGGAGGGAGAAGCTTCATGAAGCAGCTGAGCCTTGGTTTCCACAAACACAGTCACCGAAAACACCAGGCTTCGTACAGCTTTTCAAAAACAAAGCGGAAACATCACCCCAGCAGCTGCTTCTCTTGGTGACCAGGTGAGAAGAAGGGGATCCTAGAGCGGGTGTGATGTGACAGAAGGAGTTACTGCAGGGTGACAGGTCAGCAGGAGGGGGCAGGGGGCGAAGTGGGGGAGTGCAGA
Organism: Peromyscus maniculatus bairdii; assembly: GCF_049852395.1. Taxonomy (NCBI): domain Eukaryota; kingdom Metazoa; phylum Chordata; class Mammalia; order Rodentia; family Cricetidae; genus Peromyscus; species Peromyscus maniculatus. The sequence continues at coordinate 53,697,566 of NC_134858.1, read as the reverse complement.
GGGGGGGTCCACAGAAACGACATGTATGAAAATGCCCAAATGAAACCCATTACTTTATATGCTAATTTTAAAAACATTGAAAAAAAATTACAAAACCAAAAACATCGAATTCCTCCTTGTCACCCCCAGCGGCAACCTCTGTGAAGTCTGGCACCCCTGACAACTTTGGCTAAGGTAGATCTGCTCTATATACTCACACACAGAGACTTTTTTTAAAGAATCAAAATGGGGTCATGGCTTATATATTGATCAGCCACTTGCTTTATCCCTCACCAATATATCACGGGCTTCTTCTAGGTCAGTATATTCGGATCGAACTCATTTTTTAATGGCTATGGGGTGCTCCAATGTCCTGCTGGACTGCCATTTATTTCTCTAACCTTGCATCAATGGTCATCTGGGTTGGCTCCAATTTGGGGCTAGATCAGTTTTTTTTGAAACCATAAATAATAGTTACTTGACAGTCCCAAAGCTTAGTGTCTTAATTGAGGCATTTATTCTGCTCACAGTCTGCAAGGGCAATCTCGGGCTGGGCTGGGCTGGGCTCACTCCCAGGTGGGCTCATTCACAGGCCTGTGGTCAGCTAAGGAACGGCTGTGGCTGTAACCTGGGAGGACTCTGGTTTGGGGTTTTCATAAAGATCTATTTACCCTTATTTAAGGAATATAAGTATTTTGCCTTCATGTATGTATGTGCACTGCATGTGTCCTGGTGCCTACAGAGGCCGTAAGAGGGCATCAGATCCCCCTGGAACTGGAGTTACAGGCAGTTACAGCCATGTAGATGCTGGGAACTAAATCGGGGTCCCCTGGAAGAGCAGCAAGTGCTCCTGACTGCTGTACCATCCCTCCAGCCCCCAGGACTCTTGTGTCATAGTCCAGGCTCATGCTGCAGCAGGCTTGCAGAGGCTTGTTCCCACGGTGGGAGCCAGGGAAGAACTAGTCCGTCTGCACCTGGAGTCTAGGCAAGACCACATCCACTGCAACATCCCCTTAGCCAGTGCTAGCAGGGAAGTTAATCCAGGGTTAAGGGAAGAAAAACCTAACCCTAACTGATGGGGGATTGGCAAATTGAGGCCATTTTGTCGAAGAGGCTCTTGCAAATAATTTTGTACCTGCTGCTTTCCGTTGTTTCCGGCTGGCATTTCTGCACATGCCAAGGGAGGTCTCATGGAATGCTAACGCTCTTGCATTCCTTTGAGGGGGTGGGTAATACCCACTACAAAATCATTCCTCTCAAAAGTTTACACCCATGTCTACTCTCACCGACTTCCAAAACTGATAAATTGAAGGAGAGATGGAAAATGTTTACCAGGCACTTCCTGCCTCAATGGAGTCTCTCAGCATCTGCTACTTGCCAACCTCAAAAGCCTGGGAAAAGGATCACAGCGCCCAGTGTGGAGACCTAGATACCCAGGCTGGCTACTAATCCAGTGCTCTCTGGCTTGGGGCCCTATTGCTTGACCTTTCCCAGCCTTCAACCTTGTGTTTGGATCTTTGGTCCACATTTCTATAGGAAAGGACTCCAGCATCCTTCTTTTGTTATGGATAGTCAGTTGTTCAAGCCTCTGTGTTGAAAAGACTATTCTTTCCCCCATTGAATTTTCTTGGCTCTCTGTTGAAAATCGATAGACTGTAAATGTGAGAGTTCATTTCTGAACTCCCATTTCTGTCCCATTGATCCATATGTCTTATCTCATGCCAGTACTACACTGTCTTGATTATTGTAGCGTTGTGGTAAGTTTTGAGATCTGGAAATATGAGTCTGACAACTTGGTTATTTTTTAAGATGATTTTGGCTATTTTAGCTCCCTTAAATAGATTTTATTTTTTTCAGAGCAGTTTCAAGTTTACAGCAAAATTAAAAGAACAGAGTTCCCATATGAACTCTGCTTACACACATACAACCTCCCCTATCATCAGAATCCCAAGCCAGTTCGTTTGTTACAGTCACTGATCCTACACTGACACATCTGAGTCCATAGTCGACATTAAGGTCTTACTCTTGGTATTGTACATCATACGAATTTTGGTAACCGACACATATCCATCATCATAGTACCCTCCAGGATAGTTTCACCCTTGTTAAATTCCATGCTCCATCTACTCATACCTCAACCTCCAGCAAGCACCATCCTTTTGATATCTTGACAGTTTCGCCTTCATCAGAATGATGTCACCTGATTGTAATCATCAAGTCTGCAGCCTTTACAATTGGCTTCTTTTGCTTAGCAACATGCATTAAACATTCTTCTGTGATTTTACATGGTTTCATTGCTCACTTTTTAAACATCTACGTATTTATGGGGTGGGGGTTGACAACATGTCATGGCAAGGTCAGAGGACAACTTGCTAGAGTTGGCTTTTGTTTGTTTGTTTTTGTTTTTCGAGACAGGGTTCCTCTGTTTAGTTTTGGTGCCTGTCCTAGATCTTGCTCTGTAGACCAGGCTGGGGCTCTTCCTTATACCATGTGTGTTCTGGGGATCAAACTTAGGTCATCGTGATTGTCAAGAAATACCTCTACCCACTGAGGCATCGCATTTCACCATCCCTGATCACTTCTTCTTCTTTTTTTTTTTTTTATTTTGTATAGATGGATGTTTCGTCTGCATGTATGTCTGTGCACCACATGCATGCCTGGTACCCATGGAAGCTAGAAGAAGGTGTCAGATCTCCTGGAACTGGAGTGACAGACAGTTGTGAACTGCCATGTGGGTGCTGGGAATAGAACCCAGGTCCTCTGAAAGAACAAGTGCTCTTAACCACTGAACCATCTCTTCAGCTTCTCTGGCCATTTATTTTTAACACTGAAAATATCCCATTGTCTGGTGGTACTATGGTTAACTCATCCATCTACTGAGGGGTACATTGATTGCCTGCAAATTTCCTTAGTTAATGCAGAGAAACCTGCATTAGCTGCCCATGCGCAAGTTTCCTGTCTGTTTCTGCTGTGCTGTTGCTGAGTTTTGTGTGCGCAGTGCTAATGACTGAGCTCGCATGAACTAAGCAAGTGCTCCACTGTCCCCTCAGCACTCTGTTGACTTTTGTTTTATTTTATTTAATAATTTTATTTTATTTAATAATACTTCAAATGTATTCTTTGAAATTTTCAAATGTGTACATGACATATTTTGATTACGTCCATCCCACACTACCTCTTTCCAGCTCCCTCCAAGAACGCTCAGTACGTTCCCCTCCCAATTTCATTTTTTTTCTTTTGAAAATTAATATTCCATCCATGGAGTCCAATTAGTCCTGAAAACATGCACATGAGAATGGGGCCACCCGGTGGGGTGTGATCAACCTACCAGTGGCCACATCCCCAAGGAAAAGTGACTCTCACTCCCTTAGCAGATACTGTTGTTGATAGCTCACCAGGAGGGTGGGGGTGGGGGGTGGGGGACCTTGGGAGCTCCTCCTCCATCCATGCTGGAATCTTGACTGGCTTAATCTTTTGTTTGGTTGTTTGTTTTGTTTTGTTTTCTAGACAGGGTTTCTCTGTGTAGCTTTGGCACCTGTCCTGGATCTCACTCTGTAGCCCAGGCTTGGCCTCAAACTCACAGAGATCCTCCTGCCTCTGCCTCCCGAGTGCTGGGATTAAAGGTGTACACCACCACCGCCCAGCTGACTGGCTTAATCTTGTCTGGGTCTTGTGCAGGTAACCATAGCTGCTGTTGAGTGGATGTGTGCAATAGCCAAGTCACTTTGCTTTTACTTTTTGAGACAGGGTCTCACTATGTTGCCCAGACTGGCTTTGAACCCAGGCTGCAGCCCATGCAGGTCTATGAGCCTCCAGATTCAGCCTTCTCAGCAGCTCCGATTACAGACTTGCAGCCATTGACCCAGTTCCTTTATGAGTTTTTGTGTACACACAAGTGTTTTGTTCACTGGAGAAAATGCAAGGGAGCCAAACTGCTGGGTTGTGTGATAAAAGTATGTTTAGGTGTGTAAGACTACCAAACTGTCTTCTAAGGTGTTAGCTCTGTTTTCCATTCTTACAGCAATTCCTTGCATTTTTATTAAAAATTTGGTATCGTCTTGTCAGTTTCTTTAAAAAGCTGTGTGAGGTCTTTCTTGATGAAGACAGAGTTGCCCATGTAAACCAGCCTAGGAGTATTGCACTCTTAGCATACTGTCTTCCAGTCCATGAATGTGGGATGCCTTTACTTTTTCTCCAATCTTCCTTCATTTTTTTAAAAGATTTATTTATTTATTATGTATACAGTATGTATGACTGCAGGCCAGAAGAGGGCACCAGATCTCATTACAGATGGTTGTGAGCCATTATGTGGTTGCTGGGAATTGAACTCAGGACCTCTGGAAGAACAGTCCGTGCTCTTAACCTCTGAGCCATCTCTCCAGCCCCCTTCCTTCATTGTTTTTGAGTATAGTTTTGGTTCCTGTCCTGGATCTCGCTCTGTAGACTAGGCTGGCCTCAAACTCACAGAGATTTGCCTTGCTCTGCCTCCCAAGTGCCCCCATGCATGCGCCACCATGCCCGGCTGAAGTATTTTATTAATGTGTATGTATTTGTGTATGTTCTGTGTCTGTACACAAGCCCACAGAGGACAGAAGAGGGCACTGGATCCCTTGTAGCTGGAGTTATAAGCGGTTATAAGGCACCAGACATGGGTGCTAGAGACCAAAGTTGATCCCCCCTGAAAGAGCAGGAAACACTTTTAACTGCTAAGCCATATCTTCAGCGCTAACGGATTCTTCTTAAAATTTTCTTTAAAATTTTTTAAAAATTGTGTTGGGGATAGAGGTGGGTGTATGCCATGGCGTATGTTGGAGGTCAGAGGACAACTTGTGGGGTTCGGTTTTCTCTCTCTTCCATGTGGGTTCTGATAATTGGACTCAGGTCATCAGGCATGACGGCGAGCGCCTCACTGTCTCCTTCCTTTCCTCCTTCTCCTCCTCTTTCTTCTTATCTTTTCTCCTGTTTGGTGGCTAGTTTTATATCCACTTGACCCAAAGTAGAGTCATCAGAGGGGAGGGAACCCTGATTAAAAAATGCCTCCATAAGACTGGACTGTATATAATCTGTAGGACATTTTCTTAATTAGTGATTGATGGGGGAGGGCCCAGCCCATCATGGGTGGTGCCATCCCTGGGCTGGTGGTCCTGGGTTCTATAAGAAAGCAGACTGAGCAAGCCATGAGGAGCAAGCCAGTAAGCAGTGCTACTCCATGGTCTCTGCGTCAGCTCCTGCTTCCAGGTTCCTGTCATGTGAGTTCCTGTCCTGACTTCCTTTGATGATGAACTGTGATGTGGATGTGTAAGCTGAATAAACCCTTTCCTCCCCAAGTTCCTTTGGCTGTGGTGTTTCTTCATAGCAATAGTAACCCTAACTAAGACACAATAGTGATGCTAACTCAGACACTGTACAAGGCCTAGTATAGTTCCAGGGCTAATGCTACCCAGCTCAGTGCTCTGTCCATATCTGTATACTTGACCAAGCATCTAGGCACCTTAATCGCTCTAGCCTCTTGACTCCAGCCAGAAGAAACTTCTGGAGGGGCCCAAAGGGCTTCCTCTCCCATGACTAGCACTGTGGCCAATCTGGTGTTTGATTCTATCCTTCTCTGTGTCTCTGAGCTCCACCATGATCAGAGTCTGCAGTCAGTCCTGAGAGTCTGGAGGCATAGAGAGGATGACAAGGTGTCCCCACCTCTACCAGACAGAGTTAACCAACATGGGGTGAGCACTAATGACAGAAGCCCAGGGTACAGGAGCTGGTGATGCACTGGCCATGTACCTGATTGCAGCTCTCGTGTCCAAAGCCCTCTCTGAACTCATTTAGGAGCCAGCATGGAGAGATCCTCAGGCCACGTGGCCGCTGACCAGCCCCCTTCTCCATCTGGGCTGGCTTCCTTCCACTGCTTCCCATATTCCCGCTTCTTCAGAAGCCCTCCTCTTGGAGCCGGCTCCCAGGAACCCTGCCTGCTCTGAGCACAGCACCCCAATCCTGCCTTTCTCATGGGGTCCCAGAAGACAGAGCTAGCATCTTGTAGGCCCCGGTTTTTGTTTTAGGCACACTGAAAGATTCAGGAATTGTCAGGGGAGTTTGATGTTCCCATTGCTGTACACTGTGAGGGACAAGAGACCTTGTGGGACCGTGAGATGGCTCAGTGAGTCAAGGTGCTTGCTGCTAATCCTGACAGCCTGAGTTTGATGCCCGGGACTGACAAGGATATAGTGAGAGAACCAACTCCTCCAAGTTGCTTTCTGATCGCCACACTCATAGGTACATAACTGACTAATCAATTACAAATGGAGACACTGTCAGTGTGCACTACCTGTGAATCAGATAGTAAAATCTTTATGTGGTTAACTCGCTTTCAAAAGTCTTTATATCGTCATCTCATTACCCTTGAAATATAAGGCTAGAGTCATTGCTATTCCCATTTTATAATAATAATAATAATAATAATAATAATAATAATAATAATAATAAATAAATAAAGGCTCAGCCCTTGGGGGTCACTTTTTCAGATTTCAAGGCCAGGACTCGCCTCTGTATACATTGCCTTCAAACTACAGATTTCCAACCTAGAATGTGATTGGTCTCTAAAGGTCAGGAAGGTTGGTCTCCAGAGTCACTGAAGAGAGATCAAAGGACTAGTTAAGTGAGGTAATCTGAGTTTCTCTGCCCTTGAGCCCACAATAGGTACTCAATACGTGCTGGCCTGCAAGCATCAATGTGAAGAAAGCGGCAGGCTCTGAGGGTATAGTCACTAGCCCAGGGTAGAGGCGGGGTACCTGGCATTGAGGATGAACGGAGTGCTGGCCCAGGGTGGCCATGCCCTTGCTGGCCTCTTGTTCAGCCCTGTACCGCCCCCCACCCCCATCCTGCCCTGTTAGATTAGCCCTGGGCCAGTTAGGGAGTTTGGCAGCCGCCAGGCCAGCCTCCCGATCTCCCTGTGCAAGGCTCCCTGGGATGTGGCCTTTCTCACAGAAGCTGCTTGTGAAAGCCCAGGCTGTCAAATATGGTCCCTTGAAAGGGGACCGAAAGGCGGGGCGTGCTCACCCTGCTTTGCCCCTACAGGCTCAGCTGGCTCCTCATGATGGCTGGCGGGTGTGTATTTTAAAACATCTAAATGCAGCTGAAGATAAAAATTATTTACAGCCCCCAACCAAGCTGGCAGCGCTTTAGAGTGTGCTCTGACGGCGCCTCTCCCGCTCGCCTCTCCCCAGCTGATAAAGGGCCATAAACAAGGCTGACACGTTTATAATAACCTTTTTCTTCCTCTCCTTCCTCCCTCTCCTGGGCTCTCAGCTTGTCCTCTCACTGGCATGCTATGAGGGATAATTTTTTATTATTCTGCCATTAGCAGAGAATAGAGAGTTTGATGGGGGAGAATAAAACATCAAATCATTCAGAAAGAGAAGGAGACAAAAACAAGTGAGCAACTTTTATTTTCCACGTCAGCAGGGGCCGTTGGGATGTCACCATCACAGGCAGGGTTTGCAAATTCATTTTCCAGTGTCTACCCATCCCCCATTCTCTACTTTGCTTCCTCCTTTCTTTCCCAAGGGGTTAGTGTGACTGGGGCTGGCTCTGTCCACCAGGTGGCTGGCTGAAGGGGCCTGGGCCCAAGTGGAAGGTGGTATGGAGTTTCTCGAAAGAACACAGTTCAGTCTCGGCCCTACGGCCTAGGGCTCTGGGCCTGTCCAGTGAGCGGGTAAGCACACTGCAGTCTGCAAGCTGCTGTCTGTGTGGAAAGACGGGGGGCCACCAAAGGTCTTTGGGAAACCTTGGCTTTGCCGACACACGAACGAACATGGACAAAGCCTGCAAGAGCTGGAGTCCCCAAGGTGGAGCTCCAGAAGCAGATACCAAAACAAAGCACAGCAGAGTTGGGGGTGTAGAGACCCAGAACCCCATGGATCTACACAGAAGAATCTTGGGACTAGGAGAGACAAGGCAACTGGGGGGGCAAAGGAAGCCAGGTCCCCCACACAAGATCTGCCTCCTCTGGGGTACCTCTCCCAGGCAGAGATCATTTCCAAAGAGCTTTGGTGAGAAAGCCCGAGAGGCTGACATAGTTCCGCAGAACTACGGCAGGCCTCTTCTGAACACTTTCTCCTGAAGACACTTCCAGGTGCAGCAGTGACATCCCAACCCACACATCAGCGAGGCCGCGGATGCCGCCTCACAGGACCAAACCCTCCTCTGTACCCCAGGGCCCTGGGTTTCCAGTGAAGCTGTGCCTGGTTCCCCAAGTGTACCTTCTCTGGAAAGTGGTAATGTAGTACGGGGGGGGGGGAGTGTCCTAGGGGAGGCCCATCCTTCCCCCCACCCCTCAATCCAGGCTCTTGGATGATGCACCTGGCCACCTCTGCTCTCACCAAGCTCTGGCCACAGGCTCTAACCGATGGGTTGCGAAAATCTCAGGTAAGAGCCTCTTGAGGGCTTCAGGGAGGAATGTGTTAGACAAGGACCAGCTAGAGGAAGGGTAGGACAGGACCCACATCCTCACCTCACATCCACAGGGCATCCCCAGGGGTATCACTGATTTTGTCTTCAGCCTGGATAGCACAGTTCTGTGACATTGCCCGCAGGTCACGGTGATAGGGTTGGAGAAAGGGATGCTTTGTGGGAATGTTTTTTTAACATATTATGTATTGTGTCAGGGAACAACTAATATGTGTGGGCACGCATGCCGTGGCACTCTTGTGGAAGCCAGAGGACAACTGTGGGGAATCATTTTCCTCCTTTCAACTTTCTGTGGGTTCCAAAGATTGAACTCAGGTCACCAGGCTAGAACAGCAGACATCTTTATCTGCTAAGTCATGACTACGGCCTGCTTGTTAGCAATTCTTATGAAACCGTCCTACAGTCTTAAGGGGCGTGTGGGCAGATGAGCTAGACAGAGACACTGTAGGAACCTAGAGAACAGTTAGGGGCACACAGAGACCCGGGGACTTGGAGGCACACGTGCCTTCTTCTTACTAGGGGGACCAGGAAGACTGGGAGTCAGGCTGGAGTACACAAACATGTGCTCGCAAGGCATTCTGGAGACACCTCACTGAGCACAGCAGCGTCACATGAAGGAGCCAGAGGGTATACCATGCAGCTGTCCGACCATGGCAAGATGAATCACCCCCATCCGACCAGCAGGATATACCTCCCCCTTGGAAACCAGTGGGCATGGCTTCACAGATCCTAGAAAGTAGAGGATGTGGTATTTATGATGAACTCCCTAGTTCCTTGATGGCCACAGGAAGGAGATCCATCTCCCCTGCCCCTCCCACCCACGCCTGTACAGCTTCCTTTCTTCTCACCATCAAAGGGACATCTGTCTCTCCCTAGGAGGGAGACTAGCATCCTGGGAATATACCTAGGGCTTTGATGTCCAGCACTGCCTTCTCGGCCCTGCCTCCGGCAGCGGTTCCTGCTCCCTCTTCACGGCCTCGGGGTGCTGCCCATCGGCTCTCCTCCTCTCTCCCTGCACCTGCCCAGCTCTGCTGTTCTGAGCCTTGGGATCAGCCTAGACGGGGAGCTAGCTCCCCATTGGCCCACCCTTTGATCTAGATATGCTTCTACCTTGTCCTTGTGCTTACGCTCGGTAAGGCTGGATCTGCTCATGCCCACGAGCCCTGCCCGACTCATTTCCCCACTGTTTTATTGTGTAGCATGTGACTCTGCGTTTTGTGTCTCTCCTGGTGCCCCCATCACCAAGGGAGAGACCCACAAAATCAGGGCCTGGATTGTTATTTATTATGCAGCGCAACGTTTACCATGAGAGAAAAGCCACAAGGTACAACAAAACCCACTGTAAGAGTTTATTAAGGGAAAGGAATAGGAATGACCGTGCAGGAAGAAGCGGGGATGGGGTGGGGGATAAGTGGAACCTGCTTTTATAGGTCTCTCTCCACCCCCACCCCCTCCCGCACATGCATATGGGTTTACAGAGCTACACCAGGCATGGGCATAGATCACGCTGCGCACGAATTATGTGATCATGCAGCACACGGATTACGTAGGACGTAAGGTCCTGGATGGCTAAGCATCTTGCCAGGTCATGTAGCTGGGGGTCTGACTAGGAATTCGAACGTGGATCCTCCCACCCCTCTCCAACTCAAGGGAGATCTCTTTGCATGAAGACCTCCTTTGTTTTCTTGGCATATCTCCTGCAAGGCTGGTCAGGGCCAGGTACCAGGGGGTGAATGATGTGGAGGGAACCAGAGGAAACCTTAAGAACTGGGGCACGCCAAGTCACAAGAGCCATAGTCACCCTGCTTTGCAGACCAGCCCCAGCCATGTTCCTAGAATGGAGGCAGCTGACTTGCCATGGCCAGGGGTCAGGATGGCAAGGGTGGGGGACGTGAGATGACCGTCTGCCTGCCTCCCAGCCGTCGTCTTTCCAGGGAGGCAGACAGCAAGCAGAGGCACGGGGTGCTGACTAGGAGAGGGATGGAGCAGATGGACAGTCACTTGAAAGGCAGAGGGCTCCAGGGTATCCTGGGATGAGTCGGACCACTTCCACTGAGGTGGGAGTGAGCAGCCTCCTTGAAGGCCCTTCTTGACGGCTGGATGTTGGTCATTTCCTGAACACATTCTCCCTCTCCTCCAGCTCTCTGTTGCCTTTGGGGCAATGAGGCCAGGACCCTTTCAAAAAGGTTTCCTGAGAGGGCTGTGCAGGGTCTTGGATGGGAAGATAGAGGATCACCCAATAACCTGTGCTCCGGGGACATTTCCAGCATTCACCATGTACAGTCCAATATAGGTCACATAGCCATCTGTACATATATAACATATGTATATGCACATACATTAGACACACATGCTCACACACAAATGCACACAGGTATATATACACACTCACATTTGCAAAACATACATTTAGCACCCACACAGCACACTACACACACACACACACACACACACACACACACACATGCGCGCGCGCGCCACTTGTACCCTCAGGCTTGAATTTCAGGACTCACCTATCCTTGCCTTTGCCCATAAAACCTTCAGCATCTGTGGTCCCTGATGCAGACACAACCTCCATCATCTGTGGTCCCTGATGCAGACACAACCTCCATCATCTGTGGTCCCTGATGCAGACACAACCTCCATCATCTGTGGTCCCTGATGCAGACACAACCTCCATCATCTGTGGTCCCTGATGCAGACACAACCTCCATCATCTGTGGTCCCTGATGCAGACACAACCTCCATCATCTGTGGTCCCTGATGCAGACACAACCTCCATCATCTGTGGTCCCTGATGCAGACACAACCTCCATCATCTGTGGTCCCTGATGCAGACTCAAGCTCCTTTGCAACCTTCCATTGCCTCCAAAAGCCAGGGCGACTCAGTCAGGACACAGCAGTCTGGCACCCCGTTCTAGGCATCCTTATCCCCTCGCACTAACCGAGGACCACAAGTGACCAGAGGAGAAAATGGAGGTGAGGTAGCAGAGAAATGGTTTGGCCTTTGGGCTACCTCCCATTTGAGAAGTCATTGAGAATCCAGCAGGGCAAAATCCTGTGTCTATGCTCACTGCAGACCAGCCTTTCCCAACTCAAGAGGAAACCCAGGGCCCCACATCTAGCAGCATCCAGAGAGAAGCAACAGGATGCAGCTCCATCCGGGGCTTGTTGGATGGAGAGGATCAGAAAAAGTAGTGACATCAGGGGCGGTCCCTGCAGGAGGAGGTGACAGATTGAGCCAAGGCAAGAGGTGGTAAAGCACAGAAGAGTAGACCCCGCATGACCTCACGTCTTCTCTCACCTCCTGCTCTTCTGGGGACCCAGATGGTTGTGGTATGGCTCTGGGCGGGAGTCCCGGTCACAGAGGCACCCCCATCCTTACAGCCCAGGCTAGACAACCCTTGCTGGCTCCCTGATGGTGAGCAGTTCCTGGGGAAGGAGCATGGGTCTCCCTCACAGGACAGGCTTGGGAGAGCCAGGCTGATTGGCAGCAAATGGGGTGGAGAGGCCGTAAATCCCAGTGTGCAAGCCTACCCTGCCCTGCTCTGCAAGGGCACTTAATTTAACCACTGCTGTCACAACAGCTTTGCGAACCTGCTCACCAGGCCCCTGGAATTTATGACCCCAGGGAGACCTTGTTCTTCAGGCATCGAAAGCCTGTCCCATGGAGCTCAGGGTCTGTAAGGGGCTAAAATCTTGCCCTTCAGGGTGTTTCAGACAAGATCAGTTTCCCCTGCTGAGACACCTCAGACTCTCCCCAACTCTAACCACACTGTCACGACAGGGCTGAGGCTAAGATGAGGTTCAGTCAGATGGCTCTGCTAGACTCCCGTCTTGGGGCACATGGTGTGTGGGAGTCCTCTCTCATCCCCTCCCAAGCTCCTGGATGGGCCTGGCCTCCCTCCCTGTCTTGATTCTCCGCTTCAATGTGGTCCTCCTCAGGGGCTGCGGACCCTTGTCATGCTGGGTCAGGGAGCAGAACATTCATTGACTGCACTGGCAGCCTGGGGCCCGCAGCAGCTCCTCAGGCATCCAAATGAAGTTCCACCAGGCCTGCTAATCAGGCTGGATTATCTACATAATCCTCTCCATCCCAAGGCCCCACGCCTGCTTCTAAATGAGGAACAATGATGTCTCCTGACCTTGGGCCACGACAGAGAGACCAGGAATACTAATGCTTTGCTGGTCTTCCCTAAAGTCACGTGAGGTTCCCGACACCGTCCTCCCCACGTGACATCCTGTCTGTGGTACCCCTGATGAATAGTGTCAGCATGGAGCCGGGCCTTGCAGAGCTTCTGTTTGAACTAGGCAAGCTTAGATGTGCATCCCAGCTCTGTCTGTCTTCTGCGGTGTGACCTTGGACAAGATGTTCAGCTATTCTGAGTCTGTCTCCTCCCTTAGGGAATGGTGGCTTAGGACTGCTGGAAGGTGAGGTTTGTAGTGAGGTGAGAAGGGGCTAGGATATCATAGGTGCTCAGTGGACCCTGCTCCCTTTCCAAAGTGTGATGGCATTACCAGGTGGGCTACTCCCCAGTAGACCACCAGAAGCAGCTGTACCCACTTCTGGCTGGCTAGGTGGCCACGGCCATTGTTTCCCAGGAGGGGAGCCTAAGGAGCTGACAGAACTTGGAGATAATTCTGGAGGCCTCCAGGAAGTCAGCTCTTCCTGGTTTCTCACTGTCCCCTTAAACTCAGCAGGTGGGAGTCCTTGTGGTGGGAACCTGGGCTGTCTTCTAGCCACCCCCTGAATCTATTAGTTGGACCTGTAACTTGAAGCCCTGTGAGACCAGCTCTGTACAGGCTTCTGCAGGAGCCAGTGGAGGGAGTGGGCAGCGTCTGTCTTGGACCCCACATAGGTACAGGCCACCTCACCCATGGGCCACACTGAGGGCTGAGGGACCCAGAGGACAGATATCCTGAGCCAGCTTCCATGTAAAGGCAGAAAAATTAGAGGACGCCGACAAGACAAGATCTGAGAATGGGAGGAACATCAAGAAGTCTCCCTGGGGAGCCTCCCACCCTTAGGGAACAAGATGGATGGGCTTCTCAGAGAGGACAAAACATATCCATACAGTCACCAGCTGTCAAGGGACAGGACCAGGACACCTGAAGCACAGCTTGAGGGACAGCACAGGGGATGTCAGTCCCTGTGCTGAGAGAGGGATACAGGGAAGGTGGAGATGTGGAAGGGGCAAAAAGGAGTCTGCAAAACCCAGCTGGAGGCCGGCTCTGCCCTTCCCTGCCCTTCACATGGGAAGGAAGGAAGCAGGAAGCCCTGGGAAAGACTTCGGGTAGGTAGGTGTAGGTGGGGGTGGTTCCTGAAGGCCTGGCCTCCACGCTCTGGGAGGCTGGGAGGGAGGGGCCCCCCACCCCTCTAATAGATTCTTCTTTGATCATGTTTTTGTGACCTTTGTAAAAGGCAATTTAAATTCTAATTGTCCTGTGAGCACCAAAGGAATCAATTAGAGACAAGAGCGGCTAATTGTGTGGGGGAAGCAAGTCCAGGGCAGGAGGTACAGGAAGGTACAGTGCCTCCCCACATCCCCCGCCCCCAAATGTCTGCCTGACGGCCTCCCATCAGCCTCTCTTTCCCAGTATGAAGATACATACGCCCAGCTCAACTCAAGTACTCACAACGTGCCGGGCACCTAATCCAATACTGTGATGAGCAAGCTCCTGCCAGTGCTTACGACAGGCCTGTGGCTAAGTGCTGATCCCACCCCCATCACACAGATGCCACGACTCAGGGCCTGCGATCTCACAGCTGGGAAGGGCAGACCCCAAGGTTTGATCTGTAGGTAGTCTGGTTGCAGAATCTAGCTGTTTTTCACATCATGCTGGTCTCTCCAGGGAACATCGTGTTCTGTCTGCATCCAGTAGGCTCAGGTGAGCTAAGCAGGTGACAGGAGGCAGTAACCAGGGACCAGCACAGTTAAGACAGCAAACAGTTGTACCCAGAGGCCACTTGTCCTGAGGATTTCTGCTGTGACTGGGGAGATTTGGCAGGCCTGGGAGACCCTGATGCCACAGTGGTGACTAAAAGGCTTTGACACAGCTGTTTTAGGGAGATTCTGAGACCTTTTTAAAATTGGCCACTTAAAGTTCCAGCATTCACACTGTAAGGAAGCTGAGATTGGCTGGGCTGGTGCACCGTGTGTGTGTGTGTGTGTGTGTGTGTGTGTGTGTGTGTGTGTGTTCCAGGCCAGCCCTCTCTGACATGCCTAGCTGCCCTCCATCCCCAGGGAGAGGAAGGGGCATGGGGGCAAGATGGTCCTTCCTGCACAGTCATCAGCCCCAGAGGCCAGCAAGACCTGGACAGGGTCCAGGGCTCAGTGTGTGATGAAGGCCTACCTCCAGGCATCATCAAGACCTGGCCCAGTGTGTGAACAGGATCAAGCTCGATGTGTGAATCAATCAGGTCTCAGTGTGTGACTGGGCTGGATACTCAATGTATGACCTGGGTTAGGGCTTAAAATGTGATCAGAATGGAGACTCGGTGTGTGACCAGGCTAGGTGCTCAATGTTTGAGCTACCTCAGGGACCTGCCAGTTTCAAGGTTGGGTGTAGCCAGTCTCTGGTCCTCCCCTACTCTCCAGTTGGCAAACAGTGCACTTGGTGTCAGCTTTGCCCAGCACACCAGGGATGAGTTGTGAGGTTTAACGCTCCTCCCTCCCCCTCGTCCTCTTGATGGTCTGACCTTCACCCGTGCATCCTCGCATCATAACCCAGCCCCAACATGGAGTCACTAATGGCCTCCTTGCAATACAGATCATCCACCTCCCAAAGGGAAAGACCACATATTGGCTTTAGCAGTTTGGGCAAATCAGCTACCTTCCTTCTATCTCATTGCTCCTGAATGTCCTGTAGGTATCTCAGCCTCCACCCCACAGACTGACTGTTCCCTGGATACCTGCTTCTCTCTGACATCACCAACATGAGCCAAAGACACCTGATCGTCCACCTTGAAAACGGCCCTGGCCTCGAAGCCCTGCTTGCAAGGCCTCCCCCACCCTTCTGCAGCGGGTCTATTTTTTCTCTTAGACTTTGCTGCCTCACAGGCCGCCATCCACCATTGTCCTCTGCATGGCAGCCAGACCACCCTTTCCCAAGTGTTCATCTGACCGTGTCACTCCCTGGAGGGACCCAAACAGAACTAGGCTAACTCACCTATCTGGGACACATCTTCTCTAGAGGGGGCCTCCCCTAGGGAGAGGAGGGTGGGCAGCTATATAAGTGAGGGAAGGGAAGGGAGGCAAGGTAAAGCTTCAGGACATGCCCTGGGGCTTTTTATCTCAATCACTTCATTACTGCATAGTAAATGTGTAAAATAATTGGTTTCATATCATACATGGAGGTAATAAAGCCATCATATTTACCTCCCTTACAGTCATTTATTCCCCATTTTTTCCATCTGTTGGTCCCCTTCCCAATTTGTTCCCCTTCCACTCTCATGCCGTATACATATCCATAGGAATATCACACACACACACACACACACACACACACACACACATACATACACACATACATATATACATACACACATACACATATACACACACATACATACACACACATACACACATATACACACACATACATATATACATACACACATACATACTCACACATATACACACACATACATACACACATATACACACACACATATGTGAAAGAGAGATGTAGATGCCTCAAAGCAGAGAAAATGTATGATACTGTCTTTTGTCTTTCTGAGTCAGGCTTATTTCACTTATCATGATTTCCAGTCCCAACCATTTTTCTGCAGATAAATGATTTTGTTCTCTTTTTAACCCAGCTCTTGAGGTTCAGAAGAGGGGTGCAGCTGTGAAGGAGAGTGAGGAGGGAGAGAAACCGTGCAGCAGGAGCCAGAGGCATGGCGGCCGAGGAGGAGGCGCGGGAGGCAGGCGGAGTCCCTGCCACACTCTCTGCTCTCTGTGGCATCTCCAGTTTGCAGATGGCCTCAGTGGTAATTCGTTAGCCAGACCCATCAAGCGTGGCAAGGAGAGGAGCGAGCTGGGGCTGGGGCAGGGAAGAAGCCAGTCCAAAGGCAGGTCTGGCCGTGGCAAAGAGGCAGCAAGGTTAGGGGAGGGCGGGCTTCCCTTCAAATAAGGTAGAGCCGGTTTCACCCGTGGACTCAGTCCTACGTACCTGCAGCGTGTCTGCCCTGATCGCTCTCCACCCCCCTCAGTGCCCAGCTCCCACCTGTGCGCCCTTGAAGGCTCATGCTGGGGGAGGTGACAGGAAGTGACATGAAACAGATGGTCAGATTCAGAGGAGGGATGCCAGACTAGCTCAAGGTCACCTGACTAGCTCAAGGTCACCCATCTGCCAGTAATTAATCCAGGGTTAGCATGCTGGTCTCCTGCTCTGGGCTGGTAGCCTATGCTCCAGCGGCACACGGAGGAGCAGAGACTGAGCAGAGACTCGGAGGGAGCCCGAGGTGACGATGGAGGACACCAGCGCGGGGGGGGGGGGGGGGGGGGGGGCACTGTTTATTCAGCTTGGTTGCCATCAAGGTCCAGAGCTGTGAAACCCTGACAGCTCCAGGTCCCAGACCTGCCCCCACCTCGCCAAGTGATACTGGGCCCTTCCTTGTCACATCCAAGCCTGCAGGTGTGACAGAGGAGACAAAAATGAGCCGCTCCCAAGGGCCTTCCTGCAGCATCTTGCAGGAGATCACAGGCAAGGGTCAGCGCAAGCCTCTCAGGACAGAGCAGAGCTGGGAGCCAGGGCAGTGCCAAGCCGGCACGCTGGCAGCCCTCGCTTGCCACGCTGCAGCCCTTCTGTCTGTGTGGAGGACACGGCTATGAAATGTAAGTAAGACCCAAGGCTAATTTCCTCGGTCAGAAGGAGGAGGCACTGCAGCGTTCTCAGACCCTAATTAAACCCACTCGGGCGGTGGAACACCAAAATCAGTTCCAAGATCAATATTGCTATTCATTTAGAAGTGTAACAAGGTTAGAGAGGTGAGCAAAGGAAATAATTAACTCATTTGCAGCCTTTTTAAACAGAAACAGTCATTTTAATCTCCAGGATAATTAGCTATGCTCTGTCCATCAATCATGACCACCACCATTATTTTAAGTATTTGATTAATTAAGGAGGGAGGGGACTAAGGCATCCTTCTAGCCCCAGTACTGTTTCCTGAATCTGGAAGGACCCCTGAGCAGGCACCACAGAGCACTTCACAAAGGGTCAGTAAAGACTGTGCTGAAAATGACCTACAGAGGCCGGGTGGTGGTGGCGGCGGCGGCGGCGGCGGCGGCGGCGCACGCCTTTAATCCCGGCACTCGGGAGGCAGAAACAGGCGGATCTCTGTGAGTTCGAGGCCAGCCTCGTCTCCAAAGCGAGTTCCAGGAAAGGCGCAAAGCTACACAGAGAAACCCTGTCTCGAAAAACCAAAAGAAAAAAAAAAAGAAAAGAAAAAAGAAAAGAAAAGAAAATGACCAGCAGAGAAGGGCCACCACATGGCAAGTGTCGCCAAAGTTGAGGCAGGTTGACAGGTACAGGGACTCCCCATCCTAGGCTTGACTCTTGCCAAAGAACAGTGCCCCATCCAGAGACTGGAAGTGTTGGGGTCTGGGATCTGGTAACTGCTCATAATTTCCTGAGTGACAGCAACAGGCCCCTGCCACTCCTCAGGCCTTGCATTACTTTAGATGTTTGTGAAGAGCCAGAAATTGAGGATTCTAAGTGCCCGGGGCCTCCAGCCACTGGAGGGCAGCAGAGCCCCAGGGACCCCAGAGCCCAGGGCTGGGCCGTCTCAGGCTGTTCCAGACCCCACAGCCTCTGTTTATCTCTCGCTGTTCAAGATCCCATTGCTCAGCTCTGGGACCTGGACAGGAAGCTGAGTCAGACAGTCCTCTGACCCTGCTAATAGCCCAGACGTGGTCACCCTTGCTATTCAATAGGAACCACAGGCCCTGGCCCATCTCCCTCACATTCCAGATGGGAAAACAGACCCGGAGGGAGGCAGGGTGTTGTTATGCTGGTCTTCCTGTTTAGTTATCGTTAGCCAACACGGAACACAAAATTCCTGGCCCGAGGATCTTCCAGGTGCCCTCAGAAGAAAATTGTAAACAAACTGTGACTACTGAGAAGGACGAGAAAGCTGCCAGCCCGCCAGCTTGGGACAGGAGGCTAACAGAAGCAAACCCCAGGCAACCTGGACAGTCAAGGAAGACCTCCTGGAGGAGACACCTCTCAGCTGAATCCCAGTGAAAGGCAGAGCAGAGCATTCCCCAGGGGAGGACTAGGCAGTGCCGAGGCCTAGGCAAGAGTGTGAGGAGGTTGGGGGTGGGCGCGGGGAGACACAGATACATCGACCGGCCGTGCAGGAGACCTGGGGTGGGGGGAGGGGGGCAGGGCTGCAGGGCAGCTATGGCTGTCTCAAGATAAAGGAGCCAGGCAGGAGAGGCTGGGCCTGGCGGCCACTGCCTTGCAGAGCTCTGCTGCATCTCTCTGTGCCCAGCACTGGACTTGCCCCGAGGTTGATGATGTCGTTTTCTCCAAGAGCCTCTCCCTAATGCTGTCATCTGGGGTGTGTGGAGCCTCTGGGAGGGGAGAGAGTGGAGAAAAGGGAAGCTGTGGGGACAGACAAAAAATGCCTAGGCTAAGAGAAACAGCCAGGCAGGTCAATGCTGCGGCTCTTACTGCCCTGGGCCACACCAGCACCATCCTCATAAAGCCTGCTCCCGCATACCTCCAGCCCTAGGGGAGCTCACCCTCTCAAATAGTTCTCATTACCCCTGGAGTCACCTCCTCTCTAGTTGCTGACTCTGTGCCTGGGGTGTGCAGAGAGCTCCACTTGAAAGTCTAGTACGTCCCTGGTACCTCCAGCACTCAGTCTCCAGCTTGCCCAGTTCCAATTCTGCTAGGCAGGTAGAATACTGACAGACTATGTTCACTGGTCACCAAGCAAGCCAGGAAGGCCAGGGAGCTTGGCTGGGCCACCCAGCTGGCACATGATCTTCTGCGGGAGTTCTGGGTCTGGGCACTGGCTCCAAGGTTGGGGGGGGGGTGGCAGAGAGGAAGAAGAAAGCAGAAGTCCAAAGGAGAGGGGGAGGAGGATCAGGCTGGGCCTGGAACTCAGTTGCTAGGGGCAACAGCATTGCATCCTGAGGAGGAACCAGATGCTGAGGAGGGCAGCAGATCCAAGGCTCTGCAGGCTTGGGGGTGAGGGCGGAGCATGAAGCCAAAAGTCCAGGAAGAGGCTGGGACATGCGTGGTGTGTGTGTGTGTGTGTGTGTGTGTGTGTGTGTGTGTGTGTGTGTGTGGTATGTGTGGTGTGAGTGTGTATGTGGTATGGGATGTGTGATGTGTGTGGTGTGTGTATGTGGTATGACATGTGGGGTATGTGTGTGTGGTGTGGTGTGTGTGTGTGTGTTGGTATGTGGTATGAATGTGTGTGTGTGTGTGTGTGTGTGTGTGTGTGTAGTAGTGTAGTATGGTATGTGGGGTGAGTGGAGGGTGGTGTGTGTGTGTGTGTGGTATGGTATGAGTGTGTGTGTGTATATGTGGTATGGTATGTGTGTATGTGGTATGGTATGTGGTGTGAGCGTGTGTGTGTGTGTGTGTGTGTGTGTGTGTGTGTGTGTGTTATGGTATGTGGTGTGTGTGGGTGGTGTGGTATGTGATGTGTGTGTATATGGTGTGTGGGGTGACTAACCCCGAGGAGGGTGGTACGGTGTGTGTGTGTGTGTGTGTGTGTGTGTGTGTGTGTGTGTGTGTGTGTTGGTGGGAGCTCTTGAGTACTGTGCTGACCCAGGCAGGCATTTCCAGTGGGGAAGAGGACAGAGAGCCTCCCCTCCACGTTTGTAGGGTCCTCTTTGCTGCTCATGCTTTCAGGACTACAGTGTCTCTGGGTCTCTAGAATTCAAGAGGTTGCTGAGGGGCTGGGGCTGGGGAAGCATGCTTGATCCTGCACAGGTCCACACCAGACTCCAGCCTGAGCGCCTGCATGCCAGCCCTCCTACTGCTCAGATCCAGGAGAGGACAGGCAGTTGTGGAGAGAGACTTAGGGACACAGCAGAGGCAGTTCTCTGAGGCCGTGGCTACTCCCAGCCCTTTCCCACTTCAGTCTCTCTGTCTACAGGGTGATGCAAACAATCTTGTCCTTTATTAAAACTGGTCAACACTTAAGTCCTGTACATGGAAGGATCCCTCATTAAGAAAATAAAAACTGGGGCTGCAGAGATGACTCAGCGTCTAAGAGCACTGGCTGTTCTCCCAGAGGACCAGATTTAATTCCCAGCACCTACGTGGCAGATCACAACTGTCTGTAACTCCAGTTCCAGGGTACCCGACACCCTCATACAGACATACAGGCAAAACACCAATGCATATAAATAATTTTTTTAATTAAAAAAAAGAGAATAAAAAAGGACAAAAATGATAAAAAGAAGAGAGGTTACTTTGCCCTGGCATTTGCCAGATCTGCAAACCAAGGCTTAGAGACAGCTGGCTAAGGGGAGAAAGATCATGCACGCACGCGCGCACACACACACACACACACACACACACACACACCACCACCACCACCACCACCACCAGAGCCTTTGGGCAGCTTCTCGTCCCCACCCGAGCTCCCCCCAACATCCAAACATCACCCACATCCCTACCCTCATATGCCCAGTCCCTGAACATCAGGGCCTGCTCAGCCTGATTCACCTCATCTGCCTGATCCACTGACCAGAAAGTCACCTCTCCCCTCCCCCAGGCTTTGAGTCTCCATCCCACATCCGGTTAATGCTAGGTCCCCACCACTGCCCACAGACCGGCCTGTTTGCTTCCTGCCTGTTTCCCGGTCACTGCACCCCAAACACAGTGGTGTAACCAATGCTCCTTTCCTTGTGCTCATGGGTCCTGTAGGTCAGGCGTTTGAACAGGTCACAGAAGGGACAGTTTATTCTGTTGTCAAGATCAAGATCATGCAGAAAGTCATGCATACACTCATCTGGCTGGGAGCTGGGCTGGATTTCCCCCAGAAAACCTGCCGAAGGCTTCTTCACCCAGCTGACTTCCTCGGGGCACAGCGGCTTCTGTTCTAGAAATCACGGACAGGTTGGGCTCCCAGGGAAGTGTCCCAGATAAGGCAGAAGCCACAGTGCATTTATGGCCTGACCTCAGAAACCCCACGTGATACCTCTACTGCCTGTCCAGCAACTTCAAGAGAGATACAGACCTTCATGTCCAGGAAAAGGGAACAAGGCCACGCTTGTTGAGGAGTCTGTGGGTTGGGGGCGTGAGTGGTGATGGTGGCCCTGTTTCCTCCCTCATTGCCACATTCATTTCCTTCTTCTCCAAGCCCTGTCCCCTCTGTGCCCAGACATTGCCCTGTGTCCCACGGCAACCTTGCCTAGACTGACAGCAGCCATGTTCCCACACCCCAAGGGACGGAACCAAAGGCACATTCACTATGCCTCGGCGGGGGAAGGGGGTGTGTGAGGGGGGTGGGGGTGGGGGGACACGACTTGTTTCTCTCCCCTGCTCTTCTTGTACACCCATTGGCCTTTGCTTTCCAGGGTGTTCTGTTGTCTTACTGAGAACTCTGTGAAGCTTAGCATTGCAGAAATCTCACCCCTGTCTCTTTCTGATGACTACAGTCAGTACCAGCCTCGACTTGCCCCAGAGGACCAGGGTCCTTCACCCACCTGCCAGGTGCATGGCTCTCCATCTCCCCTTACACTCAGCACAGCTCCTCCCCTTCCCACCAGCCTAGGCCACACCACCTCCTTCTTCTCTCTGCAGGGACCGCTCGGCCACCCACGCTCAAGCCAGAGCCCTGTGCTCTTCTGCCCGGGCCCTCCTCTTGCTCTCGTGCCCAGGTCCTCCTCTTGCGTTGACGGCCCCAGATGCTGGCAGCTGCACCCTTCCAGCGGGTGACACCCTCCTTGAGAGGCCATGTTTCCAAGCAGGCCCTTCACACAAGGAAAGCTGTCCTCCCTCGCCTCTGCCATCTGAGTCCTTGTCGGGGAGCTCTGTGTGCCACCTCCCTCTTCACACCCGTGCTCAGGATGCCAGCCCCTCTAAACCTTGAAGCTGTCCCCTGGGACAGGGACACCGCTCCGTGACCTCGTGGAACCGACTGCTAAGCTTTTCTGTGGCAAGGGTCACATTCTATCTCTCACCATCCAGTGAGACCACTTAAATTAAGGTCAAGTGTGGCTGAAGAAATGGAGTATGTGTGTGTGTGTGTGTGTGTGTGTGTGTGTGTGTGTGTGTGTGTGTGTGTAAAGGCCAGAGGCTGACATCAGGTACCTTCCTCTACTGCTTGTCCCCTTGTTTTTTGAGACAGAGTCTCTCACGAAACCTGGAACTCACCAATTCAACTAGACAGGCTTGCCGGTGAGCCCACACATGCCCTCCCCAGGCCTGGAGTATGAGTATGCACTGTTGAGTCCGTGTTTTCACGTGGATGTGGGGATTAAACTCAGCTTGCCACGCTCGGGCAGCAGACCCTTTACCAGTGCGCCACCTCCCCAGTCTGAGGAACTCAATTTGTAGCTTGCATTTCATTAGTTTGAATGTAAATGGGTGCATAAGGCTGGTAGCTACCACACTGGATTGTGCCACTCTGTGAGATGGCGTCTCTTCCAGGAAACCCTCCCTGGCCTCTCGAGACCAGGCTGGAAGTCCCCCTTTCAGAGTGCACTAACTCCCCTCTGGCCTGTGGCTTCTTTTGTCATAGAACCATGCTCCACCCCACTTCAGCAGTCTCACAGAACAGATGCATTTTCCTGACTCAGATCGAGGCACAGCCTGGACCTTCTACCTGAGTGTGGCTATGCACGCATATATACAGGGAGTTTGCTAGTGGGCATGTGTGTGCACCCTTCTGACTTTGGCAGGACCTGTGTGGTCTCTAGCCAGCTGAGAACCAGGGTCTCCCACACGGATGCTGGCACCCTAGTCTGGCCAGGAAATGCGCCTCTGAATTGGCCTTTGTGAAAATCAAACCCTGTTTTCATTCTCGTTTCTCAGATGCTTCATCAGCATTGCAGATGAATCCTCCTCGAGAAACCCCAGTCAACAGCTTCCAGTTTTGTTTTTTGTTTTGTTTTTGTGTTTTTGTGGGGACCACCTGCACTTCCACACGCGTGTGCAAACAGCCCCCGGGGCAGGCCCAGAAGATTGCCACTCACATGACCTCCTAAGGCAAAGACTTGGCCTGGGCTTGCGACCTGAGCTGAGATGCTGCGTTTCTTCTGGACAGAGGCAGGAGGGGGGGAAGTTTGCCCTCCTCAGCTCCCTACCTGCTGCCCTGCGATCCTGGGAGGGGCTCTTCCACCCCGCCCTCTCACAAGCCAAGGGCAGCGTCTGGGCTAGAGGAGGGGCAGGCAGAAGGGACTGGTTACCTTCCTCCATTCTCAGCCATTCCCTTGGAAAGCAGTGTCCTGATTTAAAGGAGGCTGTCCCCAAAGACCCAGACATTTGAACACTTGGTCCTGGTTGATGGTGCTGTCTAGGGAAATTTACGTGGTGTAGCCCTGCTGGAGGAAGTATGTCACTAGGGGGTGGGCTTTGAGATTAAAAGCCGCGTACCACTTCCAGTTAACGCTCTCTGCTTCCTGCTTGTGGTTGAGATGTAAGCTCTCGGTTTCCTGATCCCGCCACCAAGCCAGCTGCATATTGCCTTGATTCCCAGCCATGAAGGACAGTAGTCATGGTTCCTTCTGGGACTGTAAGCCCAAACAAGCGCTTCTATAAGTCAAGATAGTTTATCATAGCAATAGGACTGTAACTAAGATGAGGAGAATCTTAGGAACCAGATGCTGAACAAGATTTCAGAGGTCAGATCCAGGTCCTATAGCTTGGACAGACAGCCTGAGGTCAGGGGGTGCTGGGCCCTGAACAATAGAATGGGGTGGGGGAGCCTCAAGGTAAGTCTCAGTCAGTCAAGGGTTCTAGACGCAATGGCCATGGCCCCGCCTTGGACCCCTCTTTCGTGTCCTCCACCCATCTTGTGGGGAGGGAGTCCCTGTCCTACCTGGCACTTTTTTGGTGAGTAGTTGCCCTCAGCTGGGGCTTTGCTATCCAAGGAGGACGTCTTAGAAAAAGCAACGGACCCCCAGGGTGTCACTCAGTGGGAGAACACTTGCTTATCATGTAAGAGGCCTGGGTCCATCTCCATCTCCAGTAACCACCCCCTTTCAAAAATAGACCATGAAACTTTGCCCTTTGCAAGGCAATGACAGTCCCCATAGAGTGCAGTGACCAGGACAGCAGATGCCACCTCTGAACTGCCATTATTTTCTGAGTTTCAAAATGTGAGTGAACGAGGAAAAAGGGAAAGAGAAAAATAGGGGGACCCGAGAGCCGAAAGAAGCCCCTACCTGGGACCTTTTATGCTGGACTGAGAGTCAAGGAGCTTCTACACAACTGAAGGGAGGGGCAGGGCTGCCTGCAGAGTGTGTGTGTGTGTGTGTGTGTGTGTGTGTGTGTGTGTGTGTGTGTGTGCTTGCTTGCCTGTGTGTATGTGTGTGTTCCGTCTGTCTACATGTCCAGATACATGTGTGTAAATCATAGGCATATATATATATATAGGTCTCACTATACAGCCTTGGCTGGCCTTGAACTCACAGAGATCCACCTGCTTCTGCCTCCCAGGTGTTGTTATTAAAGGCGTGTGTCACCCTGCTTTGCTACAGTGTGTTTTTTGAGACAGGGTCTCTTGCTGAACCCAGAACCCACTGATTCAGTTAGATTGGCTAGCCAGGGAGCTGTAGGGCCCTCCTGCCTCTCCTGTCTAATGCTGGGGTTCATATGATGTGGGTGCTGAGGAACTGAACTTAGGTCTTCACGCTGATGCAGCAATCGCTTTGTTTACTGAGCCATCCTCAGCCCCATCCCCACATCTTAGGAGAGGGGCTCCGTGTGGCAGCCCTACACTTGTGAGCCAAGCCCCACCCACAAAAGCTGTCTCTAGGATCTCCTCCTATCCCAGACAGTTCTGCTGGCCTTGTCCCCAAATTAGCCCTCCCCTGCCTAGCGCCGCCTCCCTTAGATACCCAGGGACTGAAATCATCAGTCATCCAGAGCTCTAGAACATCTTCGGTTGTTTTGTTTGGATTGGCCTGCTGGAGGCAGAGATCCACCCTTAGCCACCCAAACAGAGCCTTTGGGTTTCACTGTTACATCCCATTACTTTTTCAGAAGGCATTCTCCTTGGACAGCAGAGCCACAGCCAAGGGCAGCCACTCACCAGCTGATGCCAGGCAGCTCAGAAACTGCTCCCTCTACACTGGGTGGAGGAAAGGAAGGGGAAGGTCTAGAATGGGGTCATGGCGACATTGTCCAGCACAATGGCTTTCTTTTTCCTCCTAGCCTAAAGATTGGAATCTACCTCTGGGTGGAGACGTTGTCTCCTTCCCTAAGAATTAATCCAGTTGGCAGGTCAGTCACCAGGCCAAGGGTCTGTAGACAATCTGTTCGGGTGTCAGATTGGCCTTGAGTCATGCATGCTGAAGACATGGAGGGGGGCTATATATCCCTTTAATGAGATAATATGCTTTTCTTACCAGAATCCTTGCCCTCTGTGTGGTTACTACGAGGCTGCATGAGGTTCTGTTAGGTCTGCACAATTCAGTAGGCATAATGTTTTGGGTTTTTTTTTCTTTCTTTTTTTCTGCCTCTTTCTTTCAGATGCTGGCAAGAGCTTAAATATATTTTCTCTGATACTTTGGGGTTTTTCACTCTTTGTTCTATGAAGTTTCCATTTACAGACAGACAGACACACACACACACACACACACATTTACAAATGACATAGCTTTCTCTCTTCTTTTCCATTTTCCTTCTCTGGGCATTTTTGAGATTTACAGTTTTCCTGCCTGGGTTTATTTGTTTGTTTTGGTTTTTGGTTTTGGTTTTTTGAGACAAGGTCTCTCTATGTAGTTCTGGTTGTCCTGGAGCTCTCTATGTAGACCAAGCTGTCCTTGAACTCACAGAGATCCTCCTGGCTCTGTCTGGAGTGTTGGAATTAAAGGTGTGTATCACCATGCCTGACAGTGGGCTTTTCTTTTAAACTCTAGTAAAATTGTCTTTGAGCTTCCTTTTGAGTCTATTCTTAAATTCTTTTATTAATGAGACTTAGACTCCAAAGAGAGAACCTGGGTAACATACACCCCCAAGTAAAAGTCCCCTGAAATTTCCAGTGGCATTATTCTTTACATATAGTTATTTTCAGAGTTGCTTCATTTCAAAAATGGCTGCTGGGCCCCAACCTGCCTTCCTTCTAGGGAATCAGCAAGAGGATGGAAAATGGAAAGACCCCATGTTCTTCATGTTATGATTTACACGTGCTGGTGGGTAGTCCTGGTGGGTAGAGCCAAGGTGTCCCATGGTGGGTGGGAGACAGAGATGCCACGCAGACATCGCTCAGTGAAGAGTTTTATTTGGTGGGGGGAAGAGAGGGGAAAGAGAAGGAGGGAAAGAAAGAGAGAGAGAAGGGGGTGAGGGATTCGAGAAGTGCGCACCTCATGGGAGGAAAGCGGAAGAGGGAGAAAATGGGCGGAGTTTTTGCTTAAGAATAGGCTTTTATGTCATGGCATAGAGTGGCACCAAAGGGCAGGATCAGAATATTAACACTTCATCTGTCTCCCCAGGAGCCCTATCCAATCAATTCCTTTGCCAGTTTCTCCTTGGCCTTGCCTGGTTCAAAGGAAGCTAGGACGTGTAGTCTTTTAGCTGGGTCAGTTGCCCTTAGAATAAAATTAGGGTTCTGATAGTGTGGTGTTTTGGATAAGAAGGGCTCACAGATTTGAATGCTTGGCCACCAGGGAGTGGCACTATTTGAAAGGATTAAGAGGTGTGGCCTTGTTGGAGGAAGTACATTACTGGGGGTGGGCTTTGAGGTTCCAAGAGCCCAAGCCAGGCTCAGTGACTCTTCCTGCTGTCTGCAGATCTGGATGCAAAACTTTCAACTGCTTCTCCAGCACCATGTCTGCCTGCATGTGGCCATGCTTCCTGCCATGCTGATAATGGACTAAACCTCTGAGACTGTAAGCCAGTCCCAATGAAGTGCTTTCTTTTATAAGAGTTGCCATGGTCATGGTGTCTCCTCACAGCAGGAGAGCACTGACTAAGACAGATAGCAAAGTGAAAAAATAACAAAAGGCCTGGATGAAAGGTTTCAGGCTTGGCATTCAAGGACGACACTGAGGGAGATTGTCTTTTGGGTGAGATAGCAATGCAACAAACAAACATCTGGATGGGGTGGGGGCTCTGAGGAGAGTTCAGGCCCACATGGCAGACAGGAAGTCCCTTCTCATAGGTTTCAGAGGAACGGGGCTTCTGTCCCATGTGGTTGATGAGCAGTCCATAGTGCAGGCTGTAGTCAGGCTGGGCCGCCCGGAGAATGGAAAGACTGTGTGACCTTGAGGGTCGGGGTGGCATGTGAGGAGAAGTGGCCCACTTAGTTAATGTGAATCCGTGGGTCTGGGGTGTGACTGTTGACAGGATCTGGTAGCCAGGCACCCGTATACACAATCTGCTGTGAGAGAGGAAAGATAAACCATTGCAGGGCGGGTGGCGTAAGCTGCCTCTGGTCTGGATTCTAACACTGGAAAGTGCAGTCTGCCGTCACTTCCTTATTCTGCTGGAACCTGGGAACCGGCTGGAACCGGGAGTAATCTGGGCCCAAGGTTGGACAGGCTCCCTAACTTCTGCAGTATTCTCGTTTTTGTTGTGAGGTGCCTGCATTCCCACCGCTTGGAAGGTAGAGGCAGAATTCAAGGCTATTTAGTGAGTTGGAGGCCAGCCTGGTGTATACATGTGTGTGTGTGTGTGTGTGTGTGTGTGTGTGTGTGTGTGTGTGTGTACACTATTTATATATGGTAGCTATGGTGAGGGTCAAATTCGTCTGCATGGCCTCCTGCAGTAGACAGGTAACACATTTCAACTGGAGAAGAAACGGGTTCAGAAATATGGATTGACTTCTACAATGACAAAATATGAGGCTTGATTTGTTCATGAGCTGAACTTGATCCCAGGCCATACCTGAGACCTGGCATTGCTTACAGAGCCATGATCCTGACATGAGCTACACATTAGATCTCAATGTTATCTTTCCCCTTTTTTCTTCTTTAAAAAAAAGATTCATTCATTTTACTTATCTATTTATTTTTAAGTGTCTCTGTGTGTATATGGGTACCCTTGGAGGCCAGAAAGGGTGTCAGATTCCCCAGACCTGTAGTTACGGATGATTGTAAGACACCTAATGCAAGTGCTGGGAACAGAACTCGGGTCCTCTAAAGAGTAGCAAGTGGTTCTCTTAATCACCGAGTAATCTTTCCAGACCTATTTTTGGTTGGTTGGTTGGTTTTGAGACAGGTTCTCTCCATGTAACTTACGTCATGGAACTCAGTATGTAGGCCAGGCTGGCCTCAAACTTACAGAGATCTGCTTCCTCAACTCTGGAATTAAAGGCATGAGCCACTATGCCCAGGTCAGACATATTCATGTAGTTAGTCATTCATTCATGCATTTATTTTTGAGATAGGGTCTTGTGTAGCCCTGACTGACGATGATTTTGAACCGATCTTCCTGTCTCCACTTTCCAGTGCTGAGTTGGCATGCATCACCGCACCTGATTTTTTTTTTTAATTTATTTTTATTTTTTCCTTTTATTTTATTTTACAATACCATTCAGTTCTACATATCAGCCACGGGTTCCCCTGTTCTCCCCCCTCCCACCCCCTCCCCTCCCTCCCAGCCCACCCCCCATTCCCACCTCCTCCAGACCGCACCTGATCTGATCTTAGTTTTAGAATGAACTTTGACTCCCTCTTCCAGACCAGTCTGAGCTCTGACCCTGCTCTCTGAACTCTAACAAGGAGGTCCGATTTCTGGACTTCTGGGCTCTTGGAGTGCTTGTATGAACAAGGCTGAGTTTCAGGCCGGAGGGCTCAGTCCCTCCAGACCTTGCAGAGCAGCGCAAAGGAGCAAACCCCTCCTGCAGACCCAGCCGACAGTCAAGTGGATGCTTTGCGAAACAGAAGGAGCTGGCCAGCTTCTCCCTAGTAATTTTCCCAGTGCAGACAGCTGTAATAGGGAAAGTATTGAAATTTAAATCCAAGCCCAGCCTAACCTCTCACCGCCTGCCCGCAGCCGCCCGCCTGTAATCTCGAGCTGGCTATCTCCTCCTGGGGAGAACGACAAACCGACTCCGGGAAAGTGATAAATTTTCAATTTTATTTTAAAATATACCAGATGGGAGATTTTATTGGAGCCATAAATATGTCAAGAGCAATGTTGGTGTGCGCTGGGCGATGCCCCCTCCTCAGGGCCTCTCTCCCTGTTTAGAAATTCCATCAGATTCTTAATAAGGGGCTCGAGTTGGGCTGCAGCAAAATAGTCTGTATATTAAAGCAATTGAATTTCCATTTGCCAGACTGCTGGCGCTCTAAGCTTCCAGGTTCCAGGGGTGTGAGGTTGCTAAGCTCATCCTAAATGAACCTAAACTAATAACTTTGGGCTGAGGTGGGGGAGGAGAGAGGGAGGGGGGGAGTTGGCGACACCAATCCGGACTCTGGGGAAGGAAGGAAAGATCCACTTTCATCTTCCCTGCCAGGATGACATCCAGGGATGAAATTCCTCACCAAGCTGAAGGGCCAGCTCCCTGCGTTCTCAAAGGGGAAACTGAGGACCAAAAGTGCAGTGATGTGGTTGGATTGGTGGCCTCTCGTCACCAACCCCCAATGCTTCCGCTGATGTCGTCATTCATCTGATTAATTTGCTAACCTGGTGTGGGGCACGTGGCCGTTCAATGTGTTTAGTGGACTGTCGGGGAGGCTGCTGCATCTCCAGGGCTGCCCCTCTCCCAGCCCCTCCAGCATAAGCATCCACTGGGGAAGGTTGTTCTCCATTCTGGGTGTTCTCTTTCTTTGTTCCAGCACCCCTTTCTCCAGCTCTTTCTTGGCACCCCCAGAGACCACAGGCTTTCACTCACTTTCAGGCACCTGGATCACAAAAGATCGTTCGGCCCAGAGACGTTAGAGATGATTTGATAAAAGGGTAGGGAAAATGAAGTTCAGAAAGGGCACCAGGAATATGATTCTAGAACAGTTTAGGAGTGGGGTCTACAATCTGCGTGCTCAGCTTACTGTGGCCAACTTTAGTCGTGGCTCAGCGGCACTTACTCAGGTTAGACAATCTCCCGTGGCCCGGGCCAGAGGCTCAGCCAGAACACAGCCTCGCCTCTCAGCTCGAAGCCTCCTCTTTCAAAATGGGTTCACACTGCCAAATCCCACCAATTAGTCAAAATTGTGGGTGTACACACCACTGCTGACACTCCCAAATGTTGGAGATGAGCCCCACCAAACATTGGGCCTGGTGTGGCTCCGAGCAAGTGTTCTAAAAACTTTAGCTCCCACACCTGTCACCAAGACTCATGTTCCTGGATATGTCCTGTGCTCACTGTCCCGCCTCATGGGTCTGGGTTTACCTGTTATTACATCTGGAGACAGCAACCTCTAATTAAACAGAGATTTTCTTCCCATTGGGAAGGATGTAGACCCCGGGCGCTATCAGAAGGTGATCAAATCCTGGCTTTTGCTTCCTTGCTGTGTGTACCCAGGGACTGCTGTGATGACGTGCTATGAAGTGTCCCCCCCAAACCTCACTGGCTTGGTTCCCGTGCAATGCTGAGAGTTGAGGCTCCTGGGCAGTCTGTGCATCACGAGAACTCTGTCCTAATCAATATATTATTCTGTTGACTGCTTCAGAGCTCAGCGGAAATATTGGAAGGTGGTGGGAACGAGAAGGTGGGGTCTCATGGAGGAAGTGAGTTGGGTTGCTGGGGTTGTGACCTAGAGGGATGTACATACTGCCCTAGTCTTTTCTGCACACCCTGGTCCCCACCATGAGACAAGCAGCTTTTCTTCATGACATCCTCCTGCGGTGATGCTCTGCTCACCCCATCTACAAGCGACTGCACCAGCTGACCACGGATTGAGATCATGATGCAAAACTAGCTCTTCCTTCTTCTTCATGCTGATCCGCTCAGGGATTTTGTCACAATGACTAAAGTGACTGACACTTCTCTGTGTCTCTGCTTCTTCACTGTGAGTGGCAGACCATTGCTTTCCCTATATGCACCCCACTCCATGGCGGGAAGATGAATGAATGTGGACGTGTACCCCAAATCTCTGGTACTCCAGAGCAGACTTAGGACAGGGCACACAGAGAGCCTTGTGACAGAACCTTCCAGAAACATGTCCAATTCACAGTAGGTACTGGGTGTAAAGGATTCCTCACACCGTCGGAGTCGCCTTTCCCTTTCTGGGCCTCCAAGGTCCCTGCTATTTCTGTGGACCTCTGCTTGAGTGGTCCCTTCCTCCTCCGTGAGAGCTGGCCAAGGACAGTCCGGAGCTGGAAGTCGAGTGAAGGAGGCCATGTCCTAAGCACAGTGCCACACGCCAGCTTGTTCACACAGGCCCCACCTGTGGAGAGGGAGCTATGGAGGGCTGGATAAGGCACGTGTACCCTTCCTGGCTACAGAAACCATATCTGCTAACTCTGTAGTCGTTGAAGAAGACAGGGCATAGGTCTGTGGGGAGCTAAGCCTGTGAGAGCCCGCGACCTGCTTTCAGGCGCCCCACAAGGACAAGGAAGAGGTGAGGCTCTGGCCTATGTCTTCCTACACTTTGTCTTCTGGCCCTCAAGACAAGGCTAGCTTATTCTACTTTGAGACTCCAGCAGCCGGTCTCCTCTGTTTACTGCCTCATCCAGCACCTACCTTAGGCATCACACGTTCCATGCCGGAGAGTCCATGATGAGCAAGGCCGTGAGGTCCCAGGTCTCCTAGAGTTAGACTTCAGTGGAGAAGAGAGAAAGAGTGCAAGGGAGCCCGTTTTACGGCCAGAGTGACGCCTCTGTGAGACACAACGGACTAGGAACGAGGTGGGGGGTCAAGAGGAAGCAGTGTGAAGTGCAGAGGTTGGGGCAGGCTTTTGTGAGGAGGGGAAAGTCAAGCCGAGACTGACCCCAGCAGCTCATAGACAGGTGTGGTGGTCTAGGCCTATAACCCCAGCGCTCTGGAGGTAGATGAAGGAAAGACAGGAGTTCAGAGTCATTCCTGGTGACATGGAAAGTTTGAGGTCAGCCTGGGATACAGGAGACCATGTCAAAAGAAAAAAGAAAAAAACTCCACAGAACCATATATATATTATTATATATATTATATAATATATTTTACATATATATATTATAGCCAATATAGAAACACCTAAGTATGTCTCTCTTCAGAAGCCCTTCCCCCATGCTTAAATCCAAATCTAAAACCTGTAGTCTATGAATGTAATGTCAGATCCCAGCCCCTGCTCAGGCTTCCACACAGCTTCTGACGTCACTCTGCTGGGACACCGTGTGAGTCTCTGAGATAGCCCACTTGCTGCTGTAACAATGTCTCACCCTGAAAGTGAATGCGCATCCAAGGGGTACCAAATCCTGCTGCCCTCTCTGCGAATTCCAGAGTCTGACTCCAGGCTTTTGCTGGGAACCCCCCTCAAAAGGCGTAAGAGGCTCCCTCTGCCACGTGGGCTCTGCCTCTCTTCAGCGCCCTACCGTGCTGTCTGTCTCTAGTTCCCACCATGCCTTTGCCCTGTCTGTCCATTGTGTTAATAATTCTTCTAATAAATCCTGCTGAGTCTCTTCTCATCCGAAGCCTAACACATACTGTATCTTATCCTTATAAACGACTGACTTTGCTTTACTTCGACTCATCTTGGAATTCTTTTCCCCAGCATAGTCAAGTACGTGGTGTACGAGCAGGCGGTACCTAAGATATCTCTTCCTACTTCTGGTGGCAGTGTTGGGCTGTCTTCCTACTGCCCCTGACCTCCTCGCCCATTCACTGTGTGCCCTAGAGTCCTGCCATAACCTTTCTGACCCTTAGTTCTTTATTTATCATAAAGACGATTGAGTCTCTCTCTCTCTCTCTCTCTCTCTCTCTCTCTCTCTCTCTCTCTCTCTCTCATTCCCCATCGCTATGAAGATGTTATCTTTGTCAACTCCCATAGAGCAGCCCCAGCCAGTCCCAGCTACTTTCCTGGGTTCCATTGCTCCTTCACTGGCTGTGTGGCCTGGGATAAGTTATTGAACCTCTCTGTGCCCCGTTTCCCTGGCTGCAACACAAGATGGGTGGTAACTCTGTTTTGTACAGCTGCTGGGAAGACCTTAAGTGAGTTCACGCACCTGACACACTTGGACTCACGCTGGGTCCTGGCTCAGAGTGACTCTTGCCG
Organism: Peromyscus maniculatus bairdii; assembly: GCF_049852395.1. NCBI lineage: Eukaryota > Metazoa > Chordata > Mammalia > Rodentia > Cricetidae > Peromyscus > Peromyscus maniculatus. Next base: position 53,663,856 of record NC_134858.1, on the reverse strand, counting down.
CACATACACAGCACAGGAGGTGCCTTTCAGAGACACACTGTGCAATGCTTGGCTAGCTCTACCCGGACCATTTTGTCTTCCCCCCATGGCCATGCTTGTTCTAGAAATATATGAGCGAGAAGCCGCCAGGTGGTCCCCTGGGCCTGGATCCTCGGGGTAGGTCCACTCCCACAGCAGAGGCTTGTCCCTGAACTGAACTAGCCCTCCGGATCCGCCATCCATCGATCGCCGGCCACGGAGGCAGCCAACCAGACATGCACTTTTAACAGCTTCTTAATGTGATGGAGCTCAGTGAGCTTGGAGAGAGGAGGCATGCCAGGGGCTGCTGGAAGCTTTCAAGGTCACCCAGCACCAGCCTGACCTTGAAGCCTGTCGCTGGCAGGGAACAGCCCAGGGGCTGCTGGGACGGGGACCATGAGTGCCTTTCCTTTTCTGCTTGTCAAGGAGGCCCTGGGGGCCTAAACTGAGGAAAAGCATTAAAAAAAAAAGAAAGAAAGAAAAAAAAGCAAAAAACCAGGAAGAGATGTTAAAGAACTTAAAGAGGCGGACTGGGGACAAGGGGAAAAATCATGCTGGGGACAGCGACAGAGTCACCCCCTCCCTGCCCCCCTCCCTTCCATACACATTTCTTTGTCAGTGACAAAAAAAAAAAAAAAAAAAAAAAAAAAAAAAAAAAAAAAAAAAGGCTATGACCGTGGAACAGACTGGCTGGGAAGATAAATGACAGCCTTCCCACCACCCACCAGCCTGTCTTGTAAGGACCTGCTATTTCCTTTGTCCTGTGTAGATGGATAAAAGTCTGGGCAGTTCCTATGAAGACACGTGGCTCAGCTGCAGACCAGACCGGGTGGGTCTTGCAATGTTGGGGCCACCAGCCAGACCACCCACATCCAGTGTTTCCTAGAGAACACACAGCACTCAGTAGCCCCTCCTGGCTGCCGCAGCCTATCCAGAGATGTCAGGATTCTGGTCTCAGCTGCAGCTTGGGCAGGTGGATGGCACAGCTCCCACTGTGGGTCAGGCCAGGGGTGTTATGAGCCCATTTTACAGATGGAGGGCTGAGATGGAGAACTGGCATGGCTTTTCAGTGGCTGCTCAGCTGGCCCGCAATGGAGGTAGAATTCAAAGCCACAACTGATTCCCCAGACCTGAGTGCAGCCAAGACAACTTAGGGAGGAGCCTTGGGGTCCTTTCTGCTCTGGGTAGGGTCTCAGGGACTAAAGGAGCATGGGCCTCATCAGGCCCCATGGAAAGGTCGCCTCCCTTTCTGCCCACTCTCCTTACTTCAGCCCAGAGAGATGTCTTGGGAAACTTGAGGCCCAGGGTCTCTCGAAGTCTACCCCAGCTCAGGGAAGCCCAGAGGGACAAGAGACGTCAGGTTCCCTGTCAGCCTTGAGCTGGGGGCCAGGACCTTGGCCCAGTTCCAGCACTAGTGCTGTCTAGGAAAGGCCTGGCGCACAAATCACCCCGATCTCTGTCTCAGTTTCCCTATCTGAGCAATTGGACATGAGTCCAAACTACAAGGTGGCTCTGGCTGGCCCCCTGGCCCCCTGGCCACCCTAGGCTGATGCACTCCAAAACAGTAGCTGGTGAGTTGAGCTCCCCCACCCCAAGAATAGGTCAGGAACAGGGCTGTGGCTCCCAGCCTTAAGTTGCAGGGCCCAGGCAGGCCAGTTCACACAGTGTCCACCGAAGCCAAGCAGGAAGTAAACCAAAAGCCGTGTCCCCAAGACCTTGAGGTCCTGGGTCCCTCACTGAGCTGTCCTGGGATGGCAGCTGTGATGAACAGGTTCTTGCCCAGCCTGTCTAGACTGGCCCTGGGCCCTGAGGGACAGCCAGCTGCTCCCCGACTCCCTCTTCCGACTCAGACCAGAGAGCATGTTCTGTTGCCTGCAAAGCAAACACCAATGGGCAGGGGCTGTGGGCAGGAGCTGTGGGCAGGGGCTGTGGGCAGGGGCTGTGGGCAGGAACTGTGGGCAGGAGCTGTGGACAGGGGCTGTGGGCAGGAGCTGTGGGCAGGAGCTGTGGACAGGAGCTGTGGACAGGAGCTGTGGGCAGGAGCTGTGGACAGGAGCTGTGGGTAGTGGCTGTGGGCAGGGGCTATGGACAGGGTCTGTGGACAGGGGCTGTGGGCAGGAACTGTGGGCAGGAGCTGTGGACAGGGGCTGTGGACAGGAGCTGTGGACACAAACTGTGGGTAGTGGCTGTAGGCAGGAGCTGTGGGCAGGAGCTGTGGACAGGAGCTGTGGACAGGAGCTGTGGGCAGGAGCTGTGGGCAGGAGCTGTGGGCAGGAGCTGTGGGCAGGAACTGTGGACAGGAGCTATGGGCAGGAACTGTGGACAGGAGCTGTGGGCAGGAACTGTGGACAGGAGCTGTGGGCAGGAACTGTGGACAGGAGCTGTGGGCAGGAACTGTGGGCAGGAGCTGTGGACAGGAGCTGTGGACGGGGGCTGTGGGCAGGAGCTGTGGGCAGGAGCTGTGGACAGAAACTGTGGGCAGGAGCTGTGGACAGGAGCTGTGGGCAGGAGCTGTGGGCAGGAACTGTGGACTGGGGCTGTGGACAGGTGCTGTGGACCGGAGCTGTGGACAGGGGCTGTGGACAGGGGCTGTGGGTAGGGGCTGTGGACAGGGCCTGTGGGCAGGAGCTGTGGACAGGAACTGTGGGCAGGGGCTGTGGGCAGGTGCTGTGGACAGGTGCTGTGGACCGGAGCTGTGGACAGGAGCTGTGGACAGGAGCTGTGGGCAGGAGCTGTGGACAGGGGCTGTGGGCAGGTGCTGTGGACCGGAGCTGTGGACAGGTGCTGTGGACCGGAGCTGTGGACAGGAGCTGTAGACAGGAACTGTGGGCAGGTGCTGTGGACCGGAGCTGTGGACAGGTGCTGTGGACCGGAGCTGTGGACAGGAGCTGTGGACAGGGGCTGTGGACAGGAGCTGTGGACAGGGGCTGTGGGCAGGTGCTGTGGACAGGGGCTGTGGACAGGAGCTGTGGGCAGGAGCTGTGGACAGGAACTGTGGACAGGGCCTGTGGACAGGAACTGTGGACGGGAGCTGTGGGCAGGAACTGTGGACAGGGGCTGTGGACAGGGGCTGTGGACAGGAACTGTGGACGGGAGCTGTGGGCAGGAACTGTGGACAGGAGCTGTGGGCAGGAACTGTGGACAGGGGCTGTGGACAGGGCCTGTGGACAGCACCAGGGGCCCTTCTGCAGGCCTGTCCTTCTCCACTGTCCTCTCTGCCCTCACAATTACCAGGCAGCTGCTGTCTCCTACGGTCTTCCTATTTACTTTTTATTTTTAAGAAATTGTTTATTATAATAAGCACTCCAGAAGTAGAGGCCAGTTAGTTCAAGGCCAGCCTGGCCTATGTAGCAATTGAGTTCCAGGACAGCCAGGTTTACATAGTAAGATCCTATCCAAAAAACAAAACAACAAAAAGCCAACAATTTTGGTGTCTTTTGTTTGTTTCTACATTTTATTTTTTGAATGTGTGTGTGTGTGTGTGTGTGTGTGTGTGTGTGTGTGTGTGTGTGTGTATACCCCCATGCATACAAAGAGGTTGGAAGACAACTTGTAGGAGTCCTTTCCTTCTACCACGCATTCCCAGGGCACTAATTCAGGTCATCAGACTTGGTGACATGTCTTTACTGAGCCATCTCACTGGCCTAGTCTTTCTTATTCTAAGGTCTTTCCCAAGTGAAGAGCTTGACCCTAGAACATAGCACGAGATGGTCAGCCAAAGGACAGCTGAGGACAGCAGGCCACCGCAGGGACTCGGTGACTGGGTCAGTCAGAGGCACCTCCGGGGGCCTTTATCCTTGGCTTCTCCCTTTACCTCTGTGTGTGTTGCTCTGTAGCTGAGGTGACCTGGGGCCCTTTCCAGGCCAGCCACTCCAAGTCAGAACTTGTGGGCAGCCACAGGGTTTGGAGTCCAGGACCTGGGGGAGGGGGCTGGCCTGGCAAGTGCAGCCAGGGGCAGAGGGTGGTACTGTGGCCAGGCTTGTGTCTCTGTGATTTCTGCAGGGTCTGATTGGGTCTCAGCATGGGCTTGTCTTCTGGCAGGTGCCAGGGAACTGAAGAGCACTGGGGACGGACAGCATGTGTCTCCCTCCTCTGGCCTCCTTACAGGGTCCTCTGCCCAAAGGGCTTTGTGTCCTTCTGTCCTCAAAGTTACAGTGTTGTAGGCTCTGGGAACACAGCTAAGTGAAGCCATGTTCCTCTACGACCTAAAGACCCCTCCGAGGCCTCTGCTCCCCTGCCTGTACTTCTCCCCAGCACAGGGCTTGCACGCAGTCCCTGAAATCGGCCAAAAGCCAGTCATGCCCCAGACAGACCCAGACTATCTCTTTATATCCATGACAGTTTGCTCTCCTGATTGAAAGCTATCCTGCTGTTAGACCAAAAGACCCTTACCAAAGAGGATGCCTTGGGACATCTTGTGTCCCATGACACATGGCCAGATCTGTTGGGATCCCCATCTGGGTTCTAGCTGAAACCTGCTCCATCTCCCTATGCACCCCTGTCCACGTGAGTACATTCATGTGAAGGATCATGCCAGGCTTCCCCATCAGCAGGACCCTCTGGGTTTAGGAGGCAGAGGAAAAAAAGATAGTAAATAGAAAGGACAGAGCAGGGCACTGCCAACCATCAGGTTCTGCTGCAGCAATCAAGAACTGAGCCTAGCCAGGCAGTGGTGGCGCACGCCTTTAATCCCAGCACTTGGGAGGCAGAGCCAGGCAGATCTCTGTGAGTTCGAGGCCAGCCTGGGCTACCAAGTGAGTTCCAGGAAAAGGCGCAAAGCTACACAGAGAAACCCTGTCTGGAAAAACTAAAAAGAAAAAAAGAAAAAAAAAAAGAACTGAGCCTGGAAAGCCAGGCATGCGGCGGTGGCATACGCCTTTAATCCCAGCAGGCAGAGCCGGGCGAATCTCTGTGAGTTCGAGGCCAGCCTGGTCTACACAGCAAAATCCAGGACAGGCACCAAAACTACACAGAGAAACTCTGTCTCGAAAAACCAAAACCAAAACCAAAACCAAAAACAAACAAACAAACAAACAAACAAAAGAAAGAACTGAGCCTGAGCCTGGGCAGTATCTGCCACTCTGTTCTGCTGTGGGACTGTTGAAAGTTGTGACCTCTCTGGACTTGGGCCTGTCTGTGAAATGGCATGTGGGCTGATCCTCTCTGGGCTTCAGGCCTTCATGACATCACTGCCATGCCCATCTGCTCTCGGGTGTTCCCCTGGTGTTGCCCACCTCCCCCTGCCCCTTAACACTTGAAACATCGCTTGGAGCAGAAGGCCTGTGTGGCATGGCTGTGTACCCAGCTCCTCCACACAGGCTGCCAGTACCTCACCCTTCTAGCCTCAGCCCATGCTGCCCTGTGAGTCAGGGTTTCTCCAGTCCACAGGACCACATGGAAACACGATCAGGCTGCCACAGGACTTCTCCCTGCGGAGCGAGCTAAAGCCTTAATCCCTTTATACAAAGCCCATAGAATCCATCCTCTGTCTCCAAGGGGCGGAGGTGAGGTGCAAATTGGCTTAGCCATTGATCTAGAAGATGCTTGCTCAGAGGACCAGTGCAGCTGGTCACTTTGGCCACACACATGGCTCTGGCTACCACATGCAAGCTCGGGAACCCTGGAAGGTTCAGGCATACAGAGACCCAGGTGAACAGCTGAGCCGGCTCTCTGGTCCCCACCTTGTCTCTTTAAATCAGTGTATTGGGTCAGGTAGCTGAGCCTAGACTGTGGGGGCTGTTGGAACACAGCCTTTTAAAAAAAAAAAATTACAATGTGTGTGCATGTGTGTGTATGTGTGTGTGTATGTGTGTGTGTGTGTGTGTGTGTGTGTGTGTTTGTGTGTGTGTTTCTATGTGTCTGTGTGAGCACACATGCACACACACATGTGCACGCCTGTTCCATGGTGTGTGTGTAGAAGTCAGAGGACAACTTGCAGGAATTGGTTCTCTTCTTACATCATGTAGGTCCCAGGGGCTCCTGTGTGTGTGTGTGTGTGTGTGTGTGTGATGTGTGTGTGTGATATGTGTGTGTGTATGTGTGTGTGGGTGTGGGTGTGGGTGGGTGTGTGTGTGTGTGGGTGTGTGTGTATTCTGTGAGGAGAGGAGGGCAGAGCTGAGCATTCACCAGTTTACCAGGAACAGAAGAGATGGAGCAGGAGCACTGCCGGATGGGAGGACCGCAGGAGCAGAGGCCTGGAAGTGAGGTGACTCTGCATGGTGGCAAGTCACCACTAAGGGTGTATGTCAGCGGGGTAGAATAAAGACAGATAAGGCTGTGGTGACAGATCAAGCCGGAAGGGCCTGCAGGGGCTCGTGCCTCTCTCCACCCTCACTGTCCAGGGCACTCCAGTCCTCTTTGCTCTGTCTACAATTTCCCCTCCTCACCGTCAGTGCTAACCTTCATTCCAGGAGACTGTGTGTCCCGTGAAGGCCCCCAAATCCCTGAATCACCCATGGGGGCCTATGGCCCCTCTTGCTACTCTGCTTCTGAGAAGTTAATCCCAGATTACCCTGAGCCTGATTAGTAACCTCCTAATCCTTAGATTGTCTGCTGTTCTCTGTAGCCTCTGAGTATCTTGGGGGTCCAGGTAGGTTTCACTCACTTCTGTGTTCCCCATTCCTAGCATAGCACAAAGCTTGTAGCAGATGGCTAGTGATTGTTTCCAGAATGAATCTGACCCTTTGCATCAAATGTGTCCAGTGTCCCTGGCTGGGACAGAGGTGGGAATATTGCTTCACCATATCAGAACTTTGATGGCACCAATGCTGCCGATGGGTGTCACACTCAGTCTCCCTTGGAAGCAGAAGACAGAATGCAGGAAAATGGTGTGTCAAATCTGAGCACAATTTCCCTTTCTGTTGATGTCTTCAAGTGTAGAATCTGGCTGCACTTTCTGCAGTTTCTGGCTGGGACTGAACAGCTGGGGCGTCATGGGAGAGGTGAGGTGGGGAGCACTGTCTGACAGGTCAAGTGGGTGCTGGGGCCAGACCCTCTCATCCCCTCCAATGAGGCTCACTCTCCTTGCCTGGCACACAGGAAGAGCTCAGGCTTGGTGGAGAGACTTATTTACTACTGGAGACATGGCTCAGTGGTACAGGTGCTTGCCGCCAAGACAGAGAACCTGAGTTTGATCTCTGGAACCCACTTGGAAGAAAAAGAACCAGATCGCACAGGTTGTTCTGACTTCACGTGCATGGAGAGGCACTTGTGAGCTACCACCACCCATAAATAAATGTGAGAGAGAGAAAGAGAGAGAGAGAGGGAGGGAGGGAGGGAGGGAGAGAGAGAGAGAGAGAGAGAGAGAGAGAGAGAGAGAGAGAGAGAGAGAGAGAGAGAACCTCTGCCTGCCCAAGCCTGGGTTTCTTCAAGCTGTAAAGTGGGGATAAGATCTCCCTGATAGAGTTGTTGCACAGCTTTCCATTGCTGTAACAAAATACCCTAGAGAATTAACTTCAGGTTGGAAAGGTTTATCATGGCCCTCAGTGTCAGAGCCTTCAGTCTACAGTCTCTTAGCTCTACGGCTTCTGGGCCCATGGTAGAGCCAAACTTCATGGTGGGGACCACATGGTAGAGTATGAAGATGCTCCTGCCCATCCCTAGTCTGGCCCTCCCTCACAAGAGACCACATCTCTGGGGCCAAGTCCTTCTGAAGATGTTGGGCTGAGCAGCTGACCCCCAGCAAGGTTTGAGTTGTCCTTTGGTTTTACATCGGGAAGGTCCACTGGCGTAGGCAAGTCTTTGGATCCCTAAAGGAAGGAGTTCAAATGAGAGACAGGGTCAGGTCTTCCAGGTTGACAGCTGGCTTAGTTTGGATGGATGATGTCGCCTTGGTACCAAGCTTCTCTTGAGTCCTAAGGTCCATTACCCAAGGGATGTAATCCCATCCTGTGGTGACTAGTCTTGACTGTCAACGCAACACATCTGGGAAGATAGCTCCTCAGTGGAGGAATTGCTTGCATCAGATTGGCTGGTGGACATTTTCTTGATTGCTAATAGATGTAGGAGGGTCCAGCCCACTATGGGTGGTACCATCCCCCAGCAGGTGGGCCTGTGCTATGTAAGACCTGGCCACGAGGCAGCAAGCCTGTAAGCAGCATTCCTCCATGACTATTGCTTCAGTTTCTGCCTCCAGGTCCCTGCCTGACTCCCTCTATGATGGACTATGACCTGAAAGTGTAAGATGAAAAACAAAACAAAACAAAACCCCTCCTCCCCTACATTGCTCTCGGTCAGAGTTTGTTTTTTAAGATTTTATTTGATATGTGTGAGTGTTTTGCCTTCAAGTATATGAGTGTACCACATGAATGCTTGGAGCCTGGCAGAGGAGAGAAGAAGGTGTTGGGTCCCCTAGAACTGGAGTCAATGACAGTTGTGAGCTGCCTTGGTGCTTCTGGGAACTGAACCCTGGTCCTCTGCAAAATCAGCAAGTGCTTTTAAACCACCGGACCATCTCCCCAGTCTTTGGTCAGAGTACTGTATCACAGCAACAGAAAGCAAACTAGAACAGACCCCCGGGCTCCCAAAGACAGTGTCCCTCTGCTTCCCTTCAAGTGGCCTGTGAACAGCCCCAGCACCCGACTCTGTCTCTGCCCTCAGCCAATCACCCAGACCCAAGACACCTTACTCTACTCCTGACCCATGTTACCCACCAACCCCGGCATGAATCAAAGGCCAACTTCACGCCGGTTGGTGTCATGTCTTACTTTCCTGAGTCCTTACCGAAGTCATGCCAAGGGCATTCCCAGCCCAGCCCCTTCCCAATGTCACACAGTGCTGTGTGGCTGCCCACAGTTCATTCAGCAGGGTTCTCTCCATGGTTTGGTCATTTTAAATAAGGCTGACGTTGGGTGTAGTAAAGCACACCATTCATTCTAGCACACAGGAGGCAGAGGCAGGAGGATCTCTGTGAGCTTGAGGTCATCTGGATCTACATAGTAAGCTCCAGGACAACCAGAACTACAGAGAAAGACCCTGTCACAAAAACAAACAAATGAACAAAATGAATAAAACATGACTGGTAGAGATATTTTAAAATTAATTAACTAGTTATTTTTTAAATTCATTTATTTTATTTTACTTTATGTGTGTGAATGTTTTGCTTGAATATTTGTCTATGCACCATGTGTGTGCCTGATGTCCTTCCTCAGAGGTCAGAAGAGGGTGTCATTGCTCTGGGCATGGAAATACGTTGTAAGCTGTCATGGGGGTGCCAAGAATCGAACTCTAGTTCTCTGCAAGAGCAAGTGCTCTTGCCGGGCGGTGGTGGTGCACACCTTTAATCCCAGCACTCGGGAGGCAGAGGCAGGCGGATCTCTGTGAGTTTGAAGCCAGCCTGGTCTACAGAGTGAGTTCCAGAACAACCAAAGCTACACAGAGAAACCCTGTCTCCAAAAAAACAAAAACAAACAAGCAAAAAAAGAACAAATTCTCTCAATCATTGAGCCATCTCTCCAGGCCCTGTTTTATAGGGCCTCACACATGTTATACAGTGGTATACCCTAACCCCTATGGACACTACTTGAATTTTAAAAAGTGAAAAAGTTATATCTTTTTATTTAAGTGTGTGTGTGTGTGTGTGTGTGTGTGTGTGTGTGTGTGTGTGTGTGTGTGTGTAGGTCAAATTTTTGAGAGTTAATTCCTTCTTGCCATCATGGGAATCCCAGGGATCAAACTCAGGTTGTCAAGCTTGGCTGCAAGTGCCTTTACCCAATAAGCCATCTTGCTGGCCCAGGCCTACCGATGCTTTTCGAAAGCCTGGTGTGGACTTGTTTTTGTGACACCCTCTGCTTTCCTCTAGCGACACACCAACCAGCTCTGCCCTTGACCTCTCACACATATGCACGGGTGGACACAGCCATGGGCTTTCATGATTTCAGGAGAGAAACTTCCTGACCCTGCCAGGGTCTTCTCTGGGAATGCCCGAGGCTGTCAGCTGTTTCTGCTCAGGTGTCCTTAGCTCTGGCGGTCAGCATTTTATTGGGAAGGAGTTTACTAAGCATCTTTCTTCTGGCCAGGAGAGACATGATAATGACTAGAGGATGCATTTTTTGGGTTGTCTATGTTCTTGCCCCTCTGACTGTGTCCCCCAAAGCCACCATGCCTGGGTCCAGGGTGAAAAGCATCTGTGTCCAAGCCTGAGGACCCGAGTTCAATCCTTGAAACTCACATGGAGGAGGTAAAGAACCTACTCCCATAGGTTGTACACACACACACACACACACACACACACACACACACACACACACACACACACACCATGGTGCATGTGCACCACCCCCAGTCAAACAAAAATGTAAAAAAAAAATTAGTAAGCACTCAGAAGGTTGATACTATAATAAAGGCTATACTTCCCAAGGGATTTGCTGAATACACAGTCTTACTAATGCTCATTAGGGGGATATACACTCAGCCAAATATAAAACAAAACCCACAGGCTTCAGGCTGGAAAGATGCCGCAGCTGTTAAAGGCCAAGACTCTCAACTAAGAAGACAAGAGACAAGGGGTCTGGGGAGTTGGCTCAGGTGCCGAAGTGCCTGCCTTGAAAACACAAGACCCCGAGTTCAATTCTCAGAACGCCTGTGGAAACAGCCTAAGGCCGGGTATGGTGGCATACTCTGTGAGTTTGAGACCAGCCTCATCTACATAGCGAGTTCCAGGCTAAGTAATTAGAGCTTGTCTGAAATAAGAACTTTAAATTAAAATTTAAAATCCTGATGTGCTTACCTACATTTGTAGTCTCACAGGTTAGCAAGAAATTATGTCTCAAAAAAAATCATTTCTTAAAATTAGTTAATTAATTAAGGCGGTGGCTGATAGTTGACAAATGACACCCAAGGGTGTCCTTAGGCCTCCTGTGCGTGTATACAGGCACCATCCTCCTACACTCCAGTCTGAGGCTGGGGTGCCAGCCAGGGGCACTGCTGTGCGCCAGCGGGGTGGATGTGGCAGCCACAGGTCACGTGGGAGCTCTCTCTCTCTCTCTCTCTCTCTCTGTGTCTGTCTGTCTGTCTCTGTGTGTATGTGTGTGTGTGTGTGAGAGAGAGAGAGAGGGGGGAGGGGGAGAGGGAGGGGAGGGGGAGGGGGAGAGGGAGAGGGAGAGGGAGAGGGAGAGGGAGAGGGAGAGAGAGAGAGAGAGAGAGAGAGAGAGAGAGAGAGAGAGAGAGAGAGAGAATGGTGAAAAGCAGAGGAAGAAGATTTAATTACTATAAACTGGAAAGAGAAATAGAAAGGGGTCCAGAGTCCCCCAAGTTCTTTTTCACGGGAACAGATATGAACTTTAGGTTTCAACAGAGGAAGAACTGAGACGGAGGACAAGAGGCATGAATCATTGAGCAGTCTCGAGGGTGCTCCTTACTCATCTTTGTCTCAGCTCAGATTCTGCAAGGTGGTCCCACAAGAAGTCGAGAAGTTGTGAATGGCTGTCACGGGAGAAGGAAAACAATCTGGTTTCCACAGATGGTCTGCTCCAGGGTGTAGCCTCATCGTCAGAGGTGACTGTCGGATCCGAGGCGCTTTGCTGGTCCCGGAACCCAAGGTGATGGTAGGTTTAGGACAATGACTCTAGGGCCTTCAGCCTTGAAGAGGAAGAAGATAGGCTGGGCAGGCAGACACCCCTGATTATCGTGTCTGCAGAGTCGAGCAGGGATCTGAGGCAAAGTGAAGGAGACAGGCGCAGACTGAGGGCAGGAATACCAGCCTTTCACCTGCTTTTAGTTACCTGTGGGTCCCAGTGAGGAGTGGGTGCTTTATAGTAAAAGCAGCCTCTGGTGTCAGCTCCAACCCGCCTCCCCAGGAGTGACACCTTCCATTGCCTCACTGTGGTGAGGTTGTGAGTGAGGCAGGCAGTAATAGTGTGGGGATGACCCCGCAGTGCCCCACAGTATCTTAACTGTGAGCAATGGGTAAAAACTGGCAGTGGTTCATGGCTACTTCCTCCCTGGAGCCCCCCTGGATGACCCAACCACACACCACACTCAGAGTCACCTTATTAGCTATAAGACTATTGACAAAGGTCCCCAAGGAGTTAGAATTTCCCCAGGAAGTTCTCGCTTGGGGAAGAGAAGGGATTGCAGCCTGGTGGCAGCCAGGGGAAGAACCTGTCTCCCAGGAAGAGATTGCACAGTTCTGCAGTTCTGACCCCTTCCCAGATCACCTTTCAGGAAAGACGGGAGCAGAGACAACCGTGGGTCAACATGGCCGGGACCACACCTCCTGCAGGACTGCTTAGCTGTGCATACCTCTTGTCCTCTGTTTAAAACTAACCCTCAGGTCAGGACTTTGGGGTGACTGCACCTCTTCCTTTGTTACCCCTTTTTGTGCCAGTGTGGCCACGTTGACTGACTCTCTCTCTACTTTTCACTGTTATTGGTCTTTTTAATTGGTGTATTGAGAATGAGTGGCCAAGACTGGCCTGGAAAGGCTGTGAAGGACCATGCTGTAACCTTAAGAACTCTGGTCATATGCATATCAGTGAAAACGTATGGTATTTGGGGTTTTTATTTGGTCTGGATTCTTTGCTCAGGAATCTGTGGGAAACTAAATCCATGTCTGGCAAGACTCTGAGTTCACTCCAGCTACTTGCAATTTAGCAGCCCCTTGTATAGATAACACCACTGTTCACGCAGTCCACTGTCAACGGATATTTGAGTCATACTACTGTGTTGTGGCCTCTCGCAGTTTGTGTCATGAAGCCCTTATACTGATGTAACTGTATTTGGAGACAGACGTTTACGGAGTTAACTGAGGTTAAAGGGTGTCATAAGTGAGTGTCCTTATGAGAAGAGGAGAAGACCAGGGTGTGCACACCCAGACTTAAGGCCCTGTGAGGACCCATAAAGAAGCAACCACGGCTTGGCCAGGAAGAAAGGTGTCATCAGAAACTAAGGTGGCCCTTTGATCTTGGACTCGAGCATCCAGAACCATGAGAACAAGAAGTCTGTCGGTTAAGCCTGTGGCACTCTGTTAGGGCAGCCCGAGAACAGCACCACAGGTAGACCTCGGGGACATGATGAGCACAGCTGCTTTAGGACATCCTCCTAGATGACTGTGGTGGACAGGAGTGCTTCCTCCTGCTGCGTTTGTCTCTAGGAGTCCGTCATAAAGCAGACATGGTAGGGACAGCAGGGGGACCATTTGAGAGCAAATGAAGTCAAGTCACGGTGTCACCCTGTTCCTGGCAGCATCTAATCCATAGACCCCTTTCCAATTTCACCGTGGTGGCCTTTCTGTGGCAAGGTTCGCCTTTGATCACGTCTTGATTTAGCTGTCAAGTGTCTGTAGTCGCCTTCAGTCCTGGGCAGTTCCTCAATCTTCACTTTCGTGACCTTGACACTCGTAAAGATTACAGGCTGACTCTTTTGTTCTCTGTCCCTCAATTGGAGTTTTTCTGATTCTGTGTGCTTCAGAGTGAAGCGATGCCCTCCTCAGTGAGGTTGTCAGGATGCGTGTGTTCAATCTCCCATAACTAATGATGTTGACTTTTTATATTTACCTATTCGTTTGTTTATTTTGAGACAGGGTCTCACTATGCAGTCCTGGAACTCACTATGTAGACCAGGCTGGCCTCAAACTCACAGAGATCCTCCTGCCTCTGTTTCCAAGTGCTGAGATTAAATGCATATGTGCTACCACACGTGGCCTGATACTGCCTTTTTAAAAAGATTGATTTCCTTTTTATTTTATGTGTATGGGTGCTTTGTCTGCATCTGTGTCTGTATACCATGTGTGTGCCTGGTACCCAGGGAAGCAACAAGAGGTTATCAGATGCCCTAGAACTCAAGTTACAGCCAGGTGTGAGGCACCCTGTGGGTTCTAGGACTTGAACTTGGGTCCTCTGGAGCAAGAGCAGCAGTGTTCATAGCTGCTGAGCCATCTCTCCAGTCCTGTCACATTAACTTTTATTCTTCTTTAAGATGGTGTATATGAGTTTCACTACAATTAACTAGGAAGCATTTTGCACTTATCGATTTATAAGTAATTAATAAGCACTTTGTAGGAAGGTAGAGATTCTGTAAAAATTGTTTTCCATCACAACATCACCTAACAGTCTTCACAGCTGTGTAAGTCACTTCATGTGCACACAATGCTGAGAAAAACAATGCTAAGGACTCGCTGTTTCCAGGGTTTCCGTCTAGGGTCACTGACCCCACTCTTCGCTGGCTTGTGGTGAGGCAGAACGGTGTGACGGGAGGACATGGAGAGGAGCCATGTAGTTCATGGAAGACAGGAAGCAGAGAGAGATTGAGAACGGAAGTGGTGAAGGGCAGGATATGCACTTGAAAATCCTATCTCTTTGCCTCGCTTCCCCTCTCCCTTCCCAGAGACATTATCCAATCATGCATCCTGCAGTGGATGAACCCACTGATGAAGCCAAAGCCCTCATGATCCAGTCGCTTCCCCGACCCCATCAGCTGCAATCAGCTCTTTAACACACGAGCCTTCTGGGGACATTTCAAATTCAAACCATAATGAACATTAATGATTCTAGCTCGAATCAAATACTTCTATAATTGCAAAAAACTATTTTTTCTACTTTTATTTTTTTCTGTATTTATTACTTTGCATTTTGCCCTAAATGAGAGCTTTTCTCTTCTTACTAGTGTGTATTTATTGCATGTGCATACATGTATGCTCCTGTACATGTGGTACACACACGTGTGTGTATGCATGTTCCTGTGCATACGGAGTATGCATGTGTGCACATATGTGCATGTTCCTGTACATGTGGTACACATGTGTATGCATGCATATCTCTGTACATGTTATGCACATGTGTGTATATGCATGTTCCTGTTTATGTAGTGCACGTGTCTGTGTGCACACATGTGCATGCATGCATGTTCCTACATATGTGGTACATATATGTACGTACATATCCCTTTATATGTGGTCTGTGTGTGTCTCTGTGTGTGTGTGTCTGTGTCTGTGTCTGTATGGAGGCCAGAGGACAACCCTGGGTGTTGTTCTTTCTCGGATGCCATCCACCCTGGCATATTTTTTAGAGAGCGTTTCTCACTAGGACCGGGGACTTGCTAATTATGCTAGCTTGGCTGGTCAGGAGCCCCAGGGATCCATTTGTCTCTAACTCCTCTGTGCTAAGATTACAAGTGTGGACCAACATGTCTGGCTTTTTACTTGGATTCTGGGGCTCAAACTCGGGTCTGCAGCAAGCACTTCACTCGCCAGCTCTAAGTCCCAGTCTCCGAGGGCTCACAGGCCCACTAGGATCACCATGCCACACTGAGGGAGGGAGCAGAGCCCTCACCTGCTGGAGCCATGGCCAATTCAGCGCCCCCTGGAGGTGTTGGGAACGGGGAGGATAAGGACGACAGAAACCTGGGTAGACATCTTCCAGGGAGGAAGGTCAGTTCTTCTAGAAGGCTGCTGGGTACCCTGTGGTTGGAGGAGTCTGAAGCTCAGGTAAACTGGGCATGGTGGATTACATCTGTAACCCCATACTCAGGAGGCAGATCTCTCTGAGTCTGAGGGCATCCTAGTGTAGATGGTGAACTCCAGGCCAGCCGGGGCTACATAGTGAACCCCCTGCACTCCCAACCCAAAGAAAAAGAAAATCCCAAATCTGGATACAAAATTAGGTAGAGGACCTCGGAGTGAGTCTTGAAGCCCGAGTTTCTTAGTCACTCAGGCACGTGTCCTCCATCTTCACCTGAAGAAGCCCTTGGCCAGCAGAGCAGAGCTGCTCGCTTTCGGCTTTCCTTGAGCTCTAAGGGCAGGTGAGATGTCTTCCTTATACCTGTCTCCAGTAGAAACAGTTAATAAGCACGAAAAACAAACAGAGGAAAGCAGGGAAGAAAGGAGGGAAGGAGTAAGATTGTAGAAGCGAAAACTGGGGAGGCAGAGGCAGGGGCCCTTTGGGCTTCACTGACCAGACAGCCTAGATGAATTGGGGAGCTCCAGGCCAATGATGGATGTGTGCCGAGCGGTGGCGGCGCACGCCTTTAATCCCAGCACTTGGGAGGCAGAACCAAGCAGATCTCTGTGAGTTCGAGGCCAGCCTGGTCTACAAAGCGAGATCCAGGACAGGCACCAAAGCTACACAGAGAAACCCTGTCTCAAAAAACAAAACAAAACAACAACAACAACAAAAAGATGGACAGCTCCTAAGGAGCAGCACACCACCAGGCTGTCCTTCGACTTCTGCTCCCTGGTGTACCCCTCACCACCACTGCTAAACACAAATTACGTGCCGGGCCACACATATGCATTGCTGTGTTCTAACAAACCCAATGGTGCTGTTTGATCGTAAAGTGTCCCCCCAAAGGCTCATGTGTTGAAGGCACTGTCCTCAGAGGTGGGCCGTATCACACTTGGAAATGAAGGTGACCACTGAGCAGTACTGTCATCCCTGGACTTCCAGCTGTCCTGGCAAGGTGCTCAACTTCATTGATCAGAAGTGCTCAGCATTTTACAGTTCACAAAGTTTGGCTGTAGATGTGATCGCCTCCAAGAACAAGTTGGAAGGGTACATGTTCACTACTTCTTAAGATGCACAGGGCCTGGCCGATGCAGCTTAACTTTGCTGAGTTAACAAGGGTGAGCCTGGCCAGTAGTAACAGCCACTCACGGAGTCCTCCTGGGAGCCATAGCTGGTCAGGGCTGTGAACCTGGAAGCAAATAAGGTACGCCTAGTGACCATAATGAAATCAAAACAAAGCTAGGCCCAAACCACAAATAAGATGAAGGAAGCCTTATGTTCAAAGTTTTTCCGTTATGACTCTGCAGAGATTTTTTTTCAAGATGGTTCATTTCTCCAAATGTCTCATTCAGGGTGTGCCCTGTTTTGCTGGCGCCGGAGCACAGCCATAGCCTGTCCAGAGACCCACCCCATCCTGTGTTGATGCCAACATCTCTTATCAATTCCAGTATGGACCCCAGGGTACAAGGTCTCGGAGGAGCAGACAGACCTTCAGGGGTAGGGCTCACCAGGTTTGGCTCCGAGCAGGACATCTGTCACTTACCACTTATCCCCTGCAACAGGTATTGGGATCAGCCACTTACACCCTGTGCTCCAGTTTTCCTTGTCTGAATAAGCAGGTTCCTAGCAGTTGCTTCATGGGCACATAGGGCACGGGCTTGGCATGTGAAGAAAGGGAGTAGGGAACTCAAAACCGGAATGTGATGCCCAGTGGTGGCAGGGAGCACCTGCTGTCTGAATGCTCTCCAGGAGCTGTGGGACCTTAGCGTCTGTGTGTCTTGTAGAGCGGAGCCCTAGGTGTCACCAAATGAGCTAAGGGCACAGTGGCTGACGTGGAATCATAGTCTTTCCCACCCACCCCTGGTTTGGCTCAGTGGCTCAGCCTTAATTCTTGGCCCAGGTTCAGCCCTCAATCCCTGGACCTGCCCCTCCCTCCTCTGGCCACCCTGGGGATTAGTCAGGAAGTATGCACAATGAGTTTATTGTTACTAGAGGAAGGCAAAAATAGCTTGGGGCTGCAGATTGGCAGGGGTAGGATGGGCACAGCCTGTCACAGTTTCAGGGAGCCCATTTTTCTGGAGGGGAACTCAGACTCAAAGAGGTGTGTTTGGAGTGGGTCATTCAAAAGCAATACCTCCTAGCAAGGCCCCCGGCTCTCCTGGCCTACACCCCAGTCTACCCCTCACCTGTCCAAGTCCCTCCTCATGCCCTCTGCCTTTGTCCCATTAGCCAGCACTTGTGTCTCTGTGCGAGGACCACTTAGATAGTCAGAACCACTCTCCCAAACAGAGTAGGCAACATGTGGACAGCTATGTCCCCTGTGGCTGGGAGGGTAGAAGGGTAAATGCCCCGGCCTTCTCACCTCTGATGAGAACATCTCTCTCTACATGCCCAGGTTCCCTGTGTCATAGGACAAAGCCACTCTTCCTGGCAGTCTGTCTGATTCCAACCCTTGCTGGGCTGTTTCCTCTTTGCTTACTTCCACTTCCCCATCTTTTCCCCTTTAAGCTTCTTCTTCTTCTTTTTTTTTTTTTTTTTTTTTGGTTTGGTTTGTTTGTTTGTTTGAGACACGGTTTCTCTGTGTAACAGTCCTGGCTGTCCTGGAACTCCGCTCTGTAGACCAGGCTGGCCTCAAACTCACAGAGATCCACCTGCCTCTGCCTCCCGAGTGCTGGAATTAAAGGCATGCGCCACCAACACTCAACCCCCTTTCAGCTTCTCCATAAAATTTTCAGTCTGTTTCAGGAGCATCTAAGATTGTCCCCAACCACAGAACAGGTGCAATGGAGGGAGGTGTCTGGAAGAGATCAGTCACATGTCTGGCTTCTGGAAGGTACTGGGGACTGGAAGGAGGGTGGAGAGAAGAGGAGGGCCTGAGTTAGTCAGGGATATCCAGAGTCATGTACATAAACACAGAGATATCTCTATGAGAAATTACTGGAGTCTGGCCTGGTGGCACGTGATGTAACCCCGGCATCAGGAAAGTGGAGGCAGGAACTGGAGCTTACAGCGAGATTCCTGTTTCAAATACTAAGACCTGGGGATACAGGTCCATAGCAGAGCACTTGCCAAGCATGTGAAAGGCCCTGGGTTCAAGCCCAGTAACACACACACACACACACACACACACACACACACACACACACACACACACGAGAGAGAGAGAGAGAGAGAGAGAGAGAGAGAGAGAGAGAGAGAGAGACAGAGACAGAGAGAGAGAGACAGAGACAGAGACAGAGACAGACAGACAGACAGATGTGGGAGGGGGGTGTTGTGGAGGCTAAAAAAAGGCCTAGAAGAACTGTGGTATAAGAGCCAGTTTGAGAGTTGGATGTGAGTGTGGAAGACCACCACTCTAGCAGGAAGACAAGCAGATTGTGCATTCCCGATCAACTAGTCTCTCCAGGCTACCTTCCCCTGTTCCTGGGTCCGTCTACCCCAAGGAGGGCTTTGGTTTTACCGAAGTCCCCATTCAACTGCTAACTCCCAAAACACATCCAGAAGCAGGGCTCAGCCAAGAGTCTGGGCACCTGTGGTCCCAGCAAGTGAAGTATGTAGGTGACCAGCTCACGGCTCCGTTATCTGCTGCCCCTCCACACCCTGTCATCACACTGTTCCTGCACAAACCTGTTCCACAGGTGTGAAAAACAGGACTCAGTGCCCCTGGGAGGCGGGAGTCCTCTCAAGCGAGGCTCTGCCTTTTAGCAGCCCTGCCCAGACCCTTGGCTTCCCTCCTGCTTAGGGATCGAGAGAAGAATGAATCATGTTAGGTGCTCATCATCAAAGGCGAAGCGGCCAAGTGGCCGTAATGAACAATCTGACAGGAGTCAAGAGGGTGAGCCGGCACCTGCAGACGGGGAGCCAACTGTCAGGAGCACGCGCTATGCTGGATCCCAGGAAAGAGCCGAGTGCTGGCCAGGAAGGAAGCGGAGTGCTGGCCATCAGGGCTGCCTGTGGAGGCCACCAGCACTAATCCAGCATGGTGGCACACGCCTACAGTCAAAGCACCTAGGAGGCATCTTACATACACATATAATCATAGCACATATGACAGGGCTGTTGCCTAAAGCCAAGGTCAGCCTGAATTGTATAATGAATTTCAGGTTAGTCTTGGCTACATAATAAGATCCCGTCTTAAAAACAAACAAACAAACAAACAAACAAACAAACAAACAAAACCAAAGAAACAAAAAAGCAAAGAAAAGGAAAAAATGCTGTGAGGTCCTGTAACCTTCCTTTGTGAGCTTCCTTCTGCAGTTCTGGAGAGAGGTTAGCTAGGATTAGGTGGTTAGACGCTCAAGAGAACACATAAGCCACCCAGTTGAAGAGGAATTTCATTTTTACAAACGGGATTTTTTTCTTTCAATTATGTGTGTGTGTGCATGTGCCAGAGGATGCCAGAGGCTATTGCATCCCCTGGAACTGGAGTTACAGGCAGCTGTGAGCCACCTGATGTGGGTGCTGGGAATCAAAACCCTGGTCCTCTGCAAGAGTAAGTGCTCTTAACCGCTGACCTTTTCTCCAGTCCCTGAATTTCATCTTCAAAAAAAAAAAAATGTATTGCCAGACATGGTGGTGCCTGCCTTTAATCCCAGTACTTGGGAGGAAGAGGCAGATGGATCTCTGTGAGTTTGAGGCCAGCCCCTGAAGGCATTCGATCAGGCTAGCCCAGACTTCACGGCCAAGTAGGGGCTCCTGTCTCCTGACTAAAGGTAGGCATGCGTGACCTTGAGCTCCAGAGAATCAAACACACACAGCGTAAAGGACGTCCAAGTACACTCAAACCTTGTAACAACCCAGCAGAGATACTTCACTCTGCCACATACTTACTCAGGCGGTAACAGACCAAAAAAGGCCTGCAGAACGGTTCGTGGCTGGTGGGTGGCAGGGGCCAACCCTGGGGCCCAGGTTCCTACCTGCAAGTTTGATGTCTTCACCCCCTCTGTCTGCAATGACCAGCTCTCTGCAGCCAGCTCCCCAACAGTCCCTGGTGTTTCTCCAACCCAAGTTTCCCTTTTGGAGCACCTCACGAGAGCTGGCCCTTCCTGCAGGCGCTTTTTCTACCCCAGGACATTTGCATCCTTGGTATACGCCACCTCCTCCACCCTCCCACCCCACCTCCACCCCCGTAATATGTCTTGTCATGCTGACCTCCCCAGCTGTGACTTCGGCCCCAGACAGGAGCACCTGCACCAGAAGGGAACCCAGAGGGCTAAGGGTTTCCTGCAAAATGTCAGGCTGTTCCAATCAAACAGAGACTGGCCCTGAGCCAGCTCAGCTGTGGCCACTGGAGAGCTGGGAATTAAGGCCTCCCCAGGCTCGGCTTTGCATCTCTTTTCACAAATATCACCCCTTCTTAGCCTGTGAGTGAGGACACTGCTCATTAGCCACTCTGGAAGCTGTAGACCAGGAGCCTAGCTGCCTTTCCTCACTCCTTCGGGATGAGGCTAGGTGTGGGCCTTTGGCCTCCACAGGACCCCAAGCTGCTCAGATGCCTCCCTGTGTCTGATCTAAAAATAGGCTAGCTGGGGTTGCCTGCCTGGCCAGCAGAAAACTTTCCCCTTCCAAGCTTCCTCTAGACTCCCAGGGAGTCACACTCCCACCAGGGAAGCGCTTTTGACCAGTCCTAGCTCTCAGCCTTGTAAATACAGCACCCGAGTCCGAGGACCTAAACTGAAGTCCCGCCTCGGTTGCTTCTGAGATGTGTGTGTTAGGATCATCAGGGAAGACCGCACAGGCTGTCCGCCATCTGGCTATTAGGAGTGGGTCCCAGGATGGCAGCCCTGTACCACCCAGTGGAGAACCTCCTTACCACTCCAGAGAGACTGGGTAAGACTTGTCTCACAGGTGAGCTAAACATCAGAGTTTCAGAATCACTGAGGTGTTACGACCCTAGGGCCATGGTGTGGTGGCTCCCCTGGAATCCTGGGATACTGGCTCTCCTTTGTTGGGAAGAGTCACTTTTCTCTGGCTCTTATTTCCCTGCCTGTCAAACAGAGGTAACAAAGCCTGCCCCTCAGATAAGGGCTGGGTTCAAGAGGCCTGGTTGACACAGCCTCTGTGGAGGCTCAGAGGGGTTGACAAAGCCGCTCCCCCTAAGAGGTGAGCCCTGCACACCTCTTGACCCCAAGCACTCACAGGAAAAGACTTAGACTGTGAGTCTGGAGAGGATCTTAGTGTACTAAGTAGATACCGTTTTTTTAAAAAAATTTAAAAACATTTATTTTATGTGGGTGAGTGTTTTGCCTGCATGTCTGTTTGTCTGTACACTATGTATGTACTGGTGTGCACAGAGGCCAGAAGGTGGCACAGGACAGATGTGAGCTGCCGTGTGGGTGGGTGGGGAATCAAACCCAGGTCCCCTGGAAGAGCAGTTGGTGCTCCTAACCACTGAACCACCTCTCCATCGCCAGATACCAGCTTTCACTCAACAGTTTTGCCGATGATAAAATCAAGGAAAAGAGATGAAATAGCAAAGCTGATGTCAGTGTGAGCCCAGCCAGGGCTAGTCTTCATTCCCATCCGTCCCCTGCAGATTTACTAAAACTGTCCTTGCAATTTACCTGCCTCTGTCTTGTCTTCAGCACCCTGTGGGGATAAAGGAGAGGGAGCTTGAACAAAACCTCAGAATAGATCTCCCTTGAAATAGAATACCTACGATGACAGGGTGGCTCATGGAATCCCCGCCCTTGGAAAGCTAAAGCAGGGGGATCACCACGAGTTCCTGCGCTACAGTGAATCCCAGACTCACCTGGGCTAAAGAGTGAGACTTTGTCTCAAAAAAGAAAACAATGGAACAAAAGCAAAAGTTAAGAACAGAATATCCAAGTAGATTCTGTGCAGGGGCTGTATGGGGCAGCCCCTTCTCAGACTTAGGAGTGATGGAAAAGAGGAGATGTTCGGAAAGGAATCTCTCTCTCTCTCTCTCTCTCTCTCTCTCTCTCTCTCTCTCTCTCTCTCTCTTCTTTTCTTTCCTTTCTTGGTTTTTTTGTTTTTTGTTTTTGAGACAGGGCTTCTCTATGTAACCCAGGCTGGCCTGGAACTCACAGAGATCCACCTGCCTCTGCCTCCCGAGTGCTGGGATTAAAGGTGTGCGCCACCAACCCCCTCCTGGAATGCTTTTCTGAGTGATGTGGTGGTATGTGATGATATATTCCACTTATGGGAGCATAAGACACCAGCCCTGTCCTCATATTGGTCACCACTAGAGAGGTCATGTGACATATGTACCCAAAAAGCTGACAACAACCAGTACAAGGCCCTGAGGGTGAGCCCACCATCTCTAGGTGTTACTAGAGGGGCCAAGATAAGCATGAGGAACTTCTGGACCGAGCAGTAGAAGATTCTAGAAGGGATTTGGACTGAAAGAACTGGAAGGTGCTGAGCGTGCTTGGGAAGGGGACTGGATTGGAGCAGGGCTCGCCAGCTTTTTTTATGGAAGCAGGCTCTAGAGTGACTAGTTGGGCTTTGCAGGCCATGAGGTTTTTGTCTCTAGTCCTCAATGTTGCCCTTGCAGCACAGAGCAGAGATGGTGACAATGGCCGAGGCTGTGCTCCATACTTTACAGACACTCAAGGGCCACATCTCATCATTTCATGGGTCACTTTTCCAATCATTTAAAGAATCAGGAAGGATGTAGAAGCGTCATGTGGTACAGTGGTACACACCCATAATCCCAGCACTCAGGCTGAGAGAGCTGGAGCATGAGGCCAGCCTGGGCTACACGGTGAGGCTCTGTCTCAAACAAACAAACAACAACAAACTAGAAGATAAAAATAAATAAAGAAGAGTCAGTCTTTGCTTGTGAGTTGTACAGACCATGTACCGGATCTGGTTCAAGGAACTTCACTTGCCCATTTCTGACCTAGGAGCCAAATAGAAGCTGGTCTAGGAAGGTTGGCTGAGGCTAGAACCTTCTGGGCACCTAAGTTCAGTATATTAAAAAAAAAAAAATCTAGTTTTGTTTTGAATCCAAGTCAGAGGTTAGAATCTATAGTATTTAATTTGTATGTTTGTGCATGTTTGTTTGTGTGTGTGTGCACATGTGTGTGTGCACATATATGGAGGCCAGAGATTGACACTGGGTGTCTTTCTCAATTGCATTTCACCTTGTAGATTTGAGGCAGGTCACTTGAACCCAGGGTTTGCCAATTTGACCTAGTCTAGCTAGCCAGCTTGTTCCAGAGTTCTGTCACTACCTCCTGAGAGTTGGGATTCCCAGAGGGTTGCAGTGTCTGCCTAGCATTTAGGTGTTGGGGATCTGAACTCTGATCCTTAGGCTTGGGAGGCAAAGAAGACATACCTCCATCTCCTGGGAGTTTTAATATTTGGATATCCCTGGACTGGACCCCTCTTCCAAGAGATTGGCTGTCAAGACGCCAGGGAGCGTGTGTATGAAGATTGTGCCTTTTACTGAAAGAAAAGACTGAGGGAGGAGAGGCTTGGGGTAGGGAATTAAACTTGAGCTACCTACAGGACATGTAAGTGAGATGTCAAGTAGACCACGGACATCTGGACCTTGAGCTGAAGCTGAGGCTTGAGGATGCAGAGACAGGAGCAGCTGAGCCTCACACAGGGGATCAAGGGAGCCGGAGACGTGGGGACACAGGCAGCAGGCTGCTTGATGGAAGCCAGGAGGAAGGCGCCATTTCTGGGCCCCAGCAGATGAGCACTGGGGGTGTTGGGAGATCTAGTAATATAGAGGACTGTGGTAGCCTCACTACCAGCAGCTTGGTGGGAAAGGGGGTGAGGAGTCACAGAGGAAAGAGGTGACGTCGGCAAGTCTTTAGAGACATTCAAACCTTTGCAAAATGGTCGGAATGAAGCATTAGTCATAAAGATGAGGCACTGGACTAAACAAACTTGTAGTGAGCGCCTACTGTGTCCCAGGCACAACGCCAAGGCCCACGAATGCAAAGACAGGGAGACAGGCCTGAGTAACCACACTCCAATGTGCTTAGCCCAGAAAGGCATAAACAGTAAGTGGGTCGGCAACAGGGATGTCAGTGCCGATGGTTCAGGACCGGGAGCCCAGAGTTGGTACTGTGGGACCCCATGCTTGCAGATACCGAGAAATAAAGAAAAGCCTTGCTCAGCAATGGGACAGAGGCTTCCAAAAACCACAGAGTTGTGAAAGAAAGGAGGGGGTTAGAAACAGAATGTGGTCAAGTGTGGCCTCACAGGGCAGAAGAGAGCTGCAGAAGCTGGATCTGAGGAGTAAGGCGGCTGCCCCCTTTGGCCCGTGAGCCTCTGGGCTTTGCTCCAGAGCAGTGGTTCTCAGCCTTCCTCATGCCGCGACCCTCTAACACAGTTCCTCGTGTTGTGGTGACCCCAGCCATAAAACTTTGCTACTGTTATCAGAATCAGAACGTAAACATCTGATACACCAACCCCTAAAGGGGTCGTGACCCACAGGTTGAGAACCACCGCCCCACAGTCCCACTTCTAGCCAAGTGTAGCTGTGCATCCTTGTCACTCCGGGGTTTGGGAAGCAGAAGCAGGAGGGTCAGGAGTTCAGTCATCTTCAGCTAAATAGTGAGGCTAGCTAGGACCACATAAGACCTTGTGAAGCAAGCGGGAGCGGTGGTAGGAAGGGAGGGGGGAGGGAGAGAGGGGGGAAGAGAGAGAGAGAAAGAGACAGAGAGGGAGACACACACACAAAGAGAGAGAGAGAGAGAGAGAGATTTCTTTTTCTTTCTTTCTTTCCTTTTTCTTTTTTTGTTTTGTTTTTCGAGACAGAGTTTCTCTGTGTAGCTTTGGTGCCTGTCCTGTAACTCACTCTGTAGCCCAGGCTGGCCTCAAACTCACAGAGATCCACCTGGCTCTGCCTCCCTAGTGCTGGGATTAAAGGCGAGTGTCACCACTGCCCAGCTGAGAGAGAGATTTCTAGAGGGAGGAAGGAATACATGGAAAACAGCATGGATCCATCAGCTGCATTCCAGGTACCAAGCTTCCTATCTTAAATATTTTTTGTTTGTTTTGAGATATTGTCTCATTAGTAGCCAAAGTTGACCTCAAACTCTTGATCTTCCTGTCTCAGCCTCCTAAATGCTGGTGCTCTTTAAATACTTTGAATGAGTGTTTGAGGTATAAGATAGACATGAGTTTCTATTCTGAATCTGTAAGGTGTAATTGCTTGAGTGACCTTGGGTCCTTTAACATAACTCAGTTTCAGTTCGTCTGCACAACATGGAATTTTCCAAAGGCTTAAATTCGATGGCAAAGGTAAAGCAGGGTGGGGCTGCAGACCATGGCTCTGGTATGAGCAAAGCTGGGTGTTCCATGTCCAGCACAGGGGGAAAAAGTAAAGACAAAAAGCCACAACTATTGTCTTATTTGAAGCAGAATGATGTTTGAAGGCATCTTGCATCTTAGAAATGTGGCTTGTAGGCTGGCGAGATGGCTCAGCAGGCCAAAGTGCTTGCTGCCCAGCCCGATGACTTGGGTGTGATGGTGGGGTCCTGCTGTGGAAAATTAGTTGAAGATGTGTTACATTTGTTTATGCTGTGGAATATTTGTTTGATGATGCAAAGATGTGCTGCATTCTTTCGTGTTGCCTCTGTTTAACTCTGTGAAGCTGTGTTACTGAGCCTGTCTAGAACACATGATTGGTCTAATAAAGAGCTGAATGGCCAGTAGCGAGGCAGGAGAGAGAAATAGGTGGGGCTGCCAGGCAGAGAGAATAAATAAGAGAAGAAGAGAGAGAGAGGAGTGAGAAAAGAAGGAGAGGAGGATGCCAGGGGCCAGAGTAACAGAGTAAGAAGTAAAGAAAGACATATAGAATAGAGAGGCAAAAAGTAGACATGATAATTTAAGTTAAGCACTCGGGAGGCAGAGCCAGGCGGATCTCTGTGAGTTCGAGGCCAGCATGGTTTACAGAGTGAGATCCAAGACAGGAACCAAAACTACACAGAAAAAACCCTGTCTCGAAAAACGTAAAAAAAAAAAAGAAAGAAAGAAAGAAAGAAAGAAGGAAAGAAAGAAAAGAAAAGCTGGCTAGCAACAAGCCAAACTAAGGCCTTATTCATAAATAAGAATAAGGCTCCATGTATTTATTTGGGAGCTGGGTGGTGGGGCCTCTGGAATCAAAGAATAAAAACAACAACAACAAACAAACAAACAACTGCAGGACCCCACATAGTGGAAGGACTCCTGGAAGTTGTCCTCTGACCTCCACATACATGCTACGGCATGTGCATGCTCCTGACCCACATAAAATAAATAAATAAGTAGTGATGAAAATTTTTAAAAAGAAAGAAATATTGCTGTTAGCTTGTGTGCATGTCTGAAATGCTAACACTTGGAAGGGTGAGGCAGGAGGATTGTGAACTGGGAGGCAAGCTCGGGATACAGAAAGACCCTGTCTCAAAGAATAAAAATGAAAATCTTTCCCTTTAGTGCTATACAAGACATTGTCAAGGGTCTGGGGAGGGAGAGAAGAGCTTCCAGGGCTGCATGGGCAGACTCCCTTCTGTGAATGGATTGAAGGGGGCAGAGAGCCTGAGCAGAACCAGGGGGATGTGTGCGCAGGGACTCACGTTCTCCAGCCCCCGCGCACAGCGGCACTCTTTGCTAGGCTGTCAGATCCAGGAAAAGAGGTGGGTTTAGGGAATTTGTTTTTCGTTTTGGACAAACTGAATTGAGGAGTCTTCTGGACAACAGATGGAAACGACCTGAGGGAGACAAACAGATGAGAAACTCCAGAGAGGCAGATCCAGGATGTCCACACGTGGGAGGAGAAGCTGGATGGTCCAGATGATGGCCCTGTTGTTGGAGACCTGGATGGTTTGTAAGGCCTGGGTTTGTGAATCAGCTCTGAGAATAATGGAAGGTAGAGCTCATATAGAGCTAGCATAATTTATTAGTGCAACAATGCTTTTTATTTTTAAAATTTATGTATTTATATTTTTATGTGTACAAATGTTTGCCTGTATATATGTGTAGGCCACGTGTGTGCAGTGCCCTTGGAGGTCAGAAGAAGATGTGGGATCCTCTGGAACTGGAGTCACAGGCAGCAGCGAGCTGGGAACCAAATGGAGTCCTCTGCAAGAACAGCCAGTGCTCTTACCCACCCAGCCATCTCTCCAGCCTCCAGGCAGGGATCATCTGGTCACTTATGTTAACAGTCTTCCAAGGAGATACACACATGACCGGCCGAGATCCAGAGGGCCAGTGCCAACAGCTTTTCTAGGTACATAAGGCAGATCCAAACCCCCATTTAATAGATGGCAAAAGCAAGTCTATAAGGGAGACTGAACAGTGGGAAGCAGCTTCTGACGCGCCCAGAACTTTGGTTGTCCCAGCTGGGAGAACGCTAGGCCTGGAGCCAAAGGCCCATTCGGTGTGGCGTGAGAAGGGAGGAAAAGCACTTGAGGTTCAAGTTGCTAGTTTTGCAGAGTGTAAAATTACCGCACAAGTCCTAGAGAATAAACAGAGTTAACACCCCATTAAATACAATGGACTTTCGCGGTGCACGCCAGACGTGCTAGGACTGAAAGTAGCTGAGCGAGAGGGAAATGTATCACAGCCGCCGCCTTCACGCTTCCAAAGAAGAAAAATCCAGAGCAGGGGTAGGAAAGCGCCAGCAGCAGCTCTGCAGGCTCAGGGCTGAGGCCCCGGTAATGAAGTCTTTCTGGAAGGTAGGAAGGGCTGTGTGCAGTGTGCTATTTTTAAACCTGCTGTAGTGGCAGCCGTATTCCTGCCCTGGCACTTTCTCTTGCAGAGGAGGGGCTCGGGGGAACGCAGCCAGGAATTTAGATGCTATTTATTGTATTTCCTTTTATCAGTCAAATGATTTTCTTATTTCCCACGTAGATAAAGATCTTGCGCTCACAGCCTGGGCTTGTTGACCTTGTCAGGACTGCTGTGCTGTCTGGAAATTGGTCCCAGAGAGAGAAAAGGGCATTGTTGTTAGGGGCTGCTTGGTGGATTGGGTTTTCGGTTCTCCCAGCAGAGAGGAGCTCAGTTTGCCAAATATAAATAAATAAAAACCTTCCCCTCAAAACAGAAACTGATTGTCTTATGCCTTCTTTTTTTCCTCTTGCAAAACTGAAAGGTTGTCCAATAAGTTTGCTTCAGTAGCCTTCTGCACCTGGCTTTTCAGGAGCGAGCGCGCTCACACACACACACACACACACACACACACACACACACACACACACACACACAACCACTCCCTCTCTCACCACACACACTCAGGAACACACACACACACACTCAGGAGCACACACACACACTCAGGAGCACACACACACACACACACACACACTCAGGAACACACACACACACACACACACACACACACACACCACTCCCTCTCTCACCACACACACCCGTCTCTCTTTTCCTCTCCCCCTCTCTATCGCCCTCTCTTCCTCCCTCCCCTCCCACTTTCTACCTCCCTCTCTCCCTTTCTTTTCCTCTCCCTTCCTTTTTCCTCCCCTCTCCCTTTCTTCCCCTCACCCCCAAGCACACAGCGAGTCGGCTCTGGCAGTGCTGCAGAGCCTCCTTCTTGGCAGGAAACAGGGCCGAGGGGCGGGGCCCCCGCTGTCTGGGTTGCCAGCTCCGGGCGGTGGAGATGCCAGTACGCCTGAGCTGAGCCATGGCAGCTTCCACTCTGCTGGAAGCCTCGGAGGCAGCCAGGCCTCTGCCAGCGCCTTCCAGGGGCACAGTGAGGCCGCAGGGCTGCCTCTCGGCCGGAGGCCTCCTCGTGGGCACGCCGCCCCTATTGTCTCGCCTGGCTTGGGGCTGCTGGCCAGGTTCGCAGGCAGGAGTCAGCGCCACTGCCTCTCACCTCGGAACTAGCTCAGCAGATGCTGCGGGAGGCTGGAGTTTTATTGCAAATCCTCATTTTTGGCTGACTCGCAGCTATAGAACATCAAAAGAACCAGCTAGTCTGAGAGCAGCCAGCGCCTTGCAGGCTCGCAGTGGGAAGAGCGAGGAGGTGCAGGCCTCCAGCACCCCACCGTGAGCCGGTGAGCCGAGGTTCTAACGGAGACCAGCTTTCCAGACCCCTCGGGTCCTTTCCCTCCCCCACGGTGCTTCCTGGTTGGGACAGCAGAGGGCGCTCCCTCCTCTGACAGCACTGAGACCCGGCCCCGTCTTCCCACACATCTGGAAATGGGCTCTACCACTCTTACGAAATACCAGAGGGCCCGGGATCTGTCTGTGTGAGATGTGCTGGCACCCGAGTGCGCACGCATACACATCACAAATTCCACTTTCTCATGAGTTAGATTTCCCGTGAAGAGTGCTTGTGGAATGTGGGGAATTTGCCTTGCCAAGGCGGCCAGCACATCCTATTCTTGGGCTTGGCTGGCCCCAGTTGTAATGCTTGGATGGACCACCTCTTGTCTGAAGCCTTTGCCCTCCCCTCCCACGTGGAGTGGGGAAGAAAAACAGGAGGAGACCTCCCAGATCTTTTCCTCAAGGGAAGAAAATTAAAAATGTTCAGCGCTGACCTTACAGGCCTTCCCGAAGAAAGCAGATGTGGACGTCCAAGATAGCGTCTTCCTAATTACAAAAGATTAGGAATGCCAAAGTGACAAGCCAAGGATGGAGTGCGGAGCTGAAACCAGCCAAAAGCTCTAGTTGCTATTCTGAGGCTGCACCCCAGACTTCTGAAAGCTGCATGCATTTAAATGTCCACATTTTCTGCAGAAGCCAGAAATCTCCACTTCTCTTGGCCAAACAACACATCAGTCTAATATGGTGTGGGAGAAATATGTTACATTCTTTTATGGACAGAATGTTAACATCACCCAGAATCAATATTTATACCCGAGAACACAATGAACTGGCTTGTTTTGTACTGTGTGAGTTTAAGACAGGGACGTTGGGAAAAGAGTGGGGAGCCCTTCCCCTCCCCCAGAAGACAGACAAGCTGAGGCTCAGGCATCCCAAAAGGGTTCTTCCTGGCAGACTGGGATTGGGTCCCTTCCTGGCCCTGCACTTCTGGCTCTTGGGATTGTAAGATCAACCTACAGCAGCAATGGAAGCAGGAACCAGTGCTGAGGGCCAGGATGTGAGGCCTCATCCTGTAGGCAGGTCAAGGCCTCCTCCTGTCAAGTGAGGAGAGAAGGGCCAGGGCCAGGGCCAGGGCTGCATCCGGCCTTTTCTGCTGAATTCAGACTAGGTGCTGACACAGAACAGAGGGACACCTGGAAGCTGGCAGACAAGGACTGGAGGAAAGCGATGCTGCCCCGACGGAGGTGTCACGCCGTTTTTTTTTTTTTTGGACCAGGCAGTTCCTTTCAGGTGAAGCAGAGGTTGGGAAAGAGCCCTGGCCTTCCTACCGTCTGCCATCAAATGTCTTTGTTCCTTCACATTGATTTTTTTTTTTTTAACTTTTCTTCCTCTGGAGACAGCTCGGAGCCTGGAGTCAGCTACTTGCTCCTGCATGTAAAATCTTTACCTAATTAAAACAAAAACAAAGGCCTTTCCCAGAAGATTTTGTGTTTCCCAGCAACACAGAATCTCAGAATGGGAGCTTCCTCTCCACCTTCTTCAATGAAGGACTCAGTGGGACCTCCTTTTGCAGAGCAAGCTGGTCCTCTTGGTTTTCAGATGAGGCACTGAAGGCTGGCCGGGGCAGCAACACTGCTTGTCTCTTCTCATTAATACGTGGAGCTCAGTACCGTGTATTCTGCAGCAGTCTTTAGTGCCTCAATAGGCATAATCGTCAGAAAAGATCCTTTGGTTTGGAGGGAAGATTAAGGCATGATTATTCTTGACCCCCTTTAGCTGTGGGTCAAGTCCTCGGAGAGTGGAACCCTCTTTTCAGGACCACATTGATACTTTTTTGTGTAGTCTCTAGCCTTTCCTGTGTGTTGTTAGTATTTAGTATGTGCAATGTGCTTGGTTTGTCCTGTTTTTTCACCCAGTTCTCTTCTATTTTGAGACAGGGTCTCACTCTGTAGTTCTGGCTGGTCTGGAACTCACTATGGAGACCAGGCCGGCTTTGAACTCAGAGATTAGTCTGCTTCTGCCTTTTAAGTGTTAGGATTAAAAGCCTGTGCTCGGCTTTTCACCCAGTTCTGACAGATTAACAGTAAATATTCCAATCACATTTGCTATAAAACCAGTCAAGATAAACAGACACTGCCACTCCGGAAGGAACGTCTAGTGTGTTCTTTCCAGATGCATGGTTCCCCTGCTCAATCTCTTGCAGGAAACCTATGCAAGTACACACTGTAACAACTGCAGAGTTGCCAGCTGATTTAAGCCAGTACAAAAACTGCTTCTGTCCACGTGCTCTTCTGGTGTCAAGGGAAAGGAAAAATAGTCAAGGTTGGCAGCAAGGCAAAGCATAGAAGATGAAATCTTTACTCAGGGGTGGTAGAGGCTGGTAGGTGACTTTGCCTGAGCTTCCTCTAAGTCAACCCCATGTCACCCCATATCCAAACTTACCTTTTCAGTGCTAGTCCATTAACAGAAATGCTTAACACTCACACCTCTATCTCAAACTGGCATGCCACAAAGACCCCTCACTTCTAGCCACTTCCATCTGCCCCAGCCTGCCTTCCTCTGAGCTCTCCAGCTCCAGAAGTGGGCCCTACCCATCAAAGTGTCTCTTTCCATCCCTCCCGGTGCTCCAACCTGTGCTCCATTTTGTTTTTTCTTTACCTCTATCTGGGATCACAGGCATTCTCCACTCTGCCCATCTCAGTCATGTTATTTAGGGCTTTGTTAGGAAGCACAAACATGTCTGTATAACACATTTTAACTATTTTGATAGCTATACTTCAATATAGTGGATATCTTAACTTGTTGTTTTGAGACAGGGTCTTGTTATGTAGCCCTTGGCAGGCCAGGAACTGTTTATAGACTGGCCTGAAACTCAGAGAGGTCTGCCTGCCCCCACCTCCTGAGTGCTGAGATTAAAGGCATGCCACCATGCCTGGCTAACATTTTTTTTTTTTTAAACGTGGTGGAAAACATCGCTTTTAGAAGGGCTGGTTCACAGCCTTCACTGTATTGCCACAGGGATTCATGACAAAAGCAAAAAAAAAAAAAAAAAAAAAAAAAAAAAAGAAAAAAAATGAACTTCCGAGCTGGTTTATTATCTTCTCATGCTACTGCTTTGCAAAAACAGCTGTGATTGTTTTTTCCTCTGCTACAAATTAAAAGTCAAGTCCCTAAGCATGGCATCTGAAGCTCGTTACAGCCTGCTTCCCTAACACTTCACTGTCTGCAGTACTGGGAAGGACTCAGGGTCCTGCACATTGCTCTGCGAGAGCTCTGCCTCAGAGATACCTGGCCGTTTCTCGTTTCTTTAAAAACATCATCAACAACAACAAAACTATCTTGCTGTAGTACCCAGCTTAAAGATGTTATACTGGTAAAGTCCTTTTTTGGACTTCTCTCTAGCACACCATTGAATCCTTCCTTTTATTTTCCAGCACACTTTGCTCACAGCTGTTCGATTACTTATCGGTAATCTTTTTGTACCTTTTTTTTTTTTTTAATTCTTGCATTATGAACTAGCTCCCAGGGGAGAAGGACTGCCTCAGCTTTTCACCCAAAGCACACAGAAAATCTTCCAACAGACTCAATGAGCACATCTGAAACTTTCATTCTCCCGAGTGGTGAGTGAAATCCAGTGACCACGTTAGTCTGCCTTACAAAGAGCTGAGAACTTCTTTTCATAAATAGAAGGCTACTTAAAACACCCACCAGCCTGGAGATAAATGGGTTATCATCTCACATTCCTCTGCGCAGGCCCAGCTGACGTGAGGAGGGCAAAACCATCTCAGCAGCCATTTGCTCTGGGCTGCATCTCCCATGTCTTCTCATGTTACCCTTCTCTGAATGATGCCAAATATATTTCTGGCCAGTCTCCCCGGCACACACTTCCCATTGCTTCCCAGCCTTTTCTAGCCATCGGCTTATGGTATGATTTTTATATCCTACAACACTCAGCTGCTCTTGGCCAATCTTAAACAAAGGCAGACTCGAGGTTTTAAATTTTCTTTTCCTAAGGAGCTTGAAGAATTAAAACGGAGACCATTCCTTAATTTCATAGTTCAGTGATCAGCTCAAGTGAGCCTACGTGCGTGTATGCGCTGAGCATGGAAGGAATGTTAGCAAACAGTGACCTGAAGTTAGAAGCTCAGGGAAACCACAGGCTTTTAAGAGCTGAAAGGAATTTTTTTAACTGATAGCAGAGAGATTTAAGCCAGCTGTTGAGGGCTAATCTCAAATTTAGCTAGTCTAAAACAGATTTTTTTTTTTTGGGTCTTGTTTTTAAAACAGTGTCTCACTATATAATTTACCAGGCTGACCTCAAATTCTCTTTCTAGCCAAGGATGACCTTGAACTTTGGTCCTTTGGCTTCAACTTCCAGAGTGCTGGGATTACAGCGATGTACTGCCACATCCAGTTTAAGTGGTGCTGGGATGGAGCCCAGAACTTCATGCACTAGACAAGCACTGGACCAACTGAGCTACACCTCCCAGCCTCACAACTGAATTCCTGGGTCTTTCCTTCACAACATTTTGTCTCTAAGTCTGCCCCATCTCAGGCAATAGTATCCTGTCCTTGGCTTAATTGCTAAAGCCCAAAAGCTAGGAATTAGTGTGTGTGTGTGTGTGTGTGTGCACACGTATGCATGTATATATGTGCATGTGTGTACACGGGTATCGCTGGGGTTCAAACTCAGGGCTTGTGCATACTAAGCACATGCTTTACTACTGAGTCACACCCATGGAATAATCTGATTCTTTTGTTTGTTTTATTTATATACAATCCCTTAGCACCTTTGGTCCATTCTAATTCTAAACTAGACTCAATCTATTGGCTCTTTTCCACCCCCACTGCCAGAGCTGAGACAATGTCACTTCTCACTGGACTCCTGTGCCAGTTTTTTTTCTTTCTCCCCCACCCCCCTTTTTTGAGACAGGATCTCATTAGGTAGCTCCTGTTGTCCTGGAACTCATGTAGACCAGGCTGGCCTCAAACTTGCCGTGGCCTCCAGTGCTGGGAATAAAAGTGTGCACTGATACTACCGTCTCTGTGCGGGTTTTCTAACCAGGCTCTTGATTCTTCCCTTGCTTCCTTGAAATTCTCCACACAGCAGTGAAGAACCCTTAAAAACCTACCTGCCCCTCATTGGTGTTGAAATATCGCCACATGAAACTTAGCTCTTCGCCATTCCTTACAGGCTCCTTCTTCCTTTCCTGCCTCAGGATTGTGACCTTTTTATATCCCACAGTCTTCCTGGCTCTTTCAAATCAGTTTTTCTCCAGAAGACAGTTTTTGAGAAAGACTTTTCCTCTCCCATAGTTCATATCACTTCTCATGTTTGGCCAATGGCTGAGAGTATGGGTCTGGATACTTTACAGACCTCTCCTCCCAGCAGTAGAGAAACCTTAGGGTCTGGGACCTGGAACAGCTGGTGACACATTCAACATCCTGGTCTCATTCTCTTGAACAGCCCAGCATGGTTGGAACACACCTATAATACCAGCTCTCGAGACCTCAACATCATCCTTGCTACCTCGTGAATTCTAGGCCAGCCTGGGCTATATAAAACTCAAAACAGATAGACAGACCCCAAAAACAAAAACACTTAAAAAAAAAAACCTCAGTAATAACAGTGTGGTTATAACAGAATGTGGAGTTAGAACTGAATACGTATAAAGTCCTATTTAAGTCATTAAAAGAAACAAACAAACAATAAAACTACAGCTTGAATGTTGGGTGGTGGTGGTGGTAGTGGTAGTGGTGGTTCACACCTTTAATCCCAGCACTCTGGAGGCAGAGGCAGGTGAATATCTAAGTAGGAGGCCAGCCTGGGCTACAGAACGAGTTGCAGGATGTACAGGGCTACACACAAACCAAAAACAAAGCAAAAGACCACAGCTTGGGGCTGGTGCGGTGGCGCACGCCTCTAATCCCAGCACTCAGGAGGCAGGTGCTGGCAGAGCTCTGTGAGTTCAAGGCTACATAGTAAGATCCTATGTCAAAACAAAACCTTTCTCATGTCTAGTTGCATAACTATGCAAATGACTTATCTCCCAGTCTTCATTTACTTAACTGTAAAATGGATATAATATAAAGTTGTGGTAGGAATTAAATAATAAAACTCCTATGACGAGTAGACCAGACTACTTACTTGGCTTATGGTTTGTCTAGCTGTTGTTTCTCTTTTGCCTGAGTGTCCTGTACTCTATGACAGGCACCATTCTAAATGCTGTATGTGGATAACTAGTGTAACCTGCATTAAAAACTCTACAGTATGTTCTCATGTTAGCAGCACATATATTAAGATGGGAACAGTCCAGTGAGAGCAGGGCTCCTGTGCACGGGGTGACTCAGGAACTTGTAAATCATTCCATTCACAAGCAAACAAAATAAAGACTATGTGAGGCTGAGAATACAGCTCAGCAGGAAAGGTTTGTCTAGCTTGCCTGAGAGGGGACATGTTGGGAAGGAGGGGATGAGAGAGGATAGCTGGGGTGAAAATCACCAAACTATATTCTAGGGTTATAGAAGATTGTCAAAGATGTAAAAACAATCAATTTCATGCGTACAGATGTTTTCTCTGCATGTATGTCTCTGCATCGGATGCACGGCTGTTGCTCAAGACCAGAAGGTGTCAGATACCCTGAGACTGGTGGTTGTGAGCCATCGGGTGGGTGTTGGAAAGAGCTGGGCTCTTCTGGAAAAGCAGCCAGTGCTCTTAACCACCCATCTATCTCTCTAAATTGTCAAAAAATTTAAAGGAAAAAAGTGATTTCAGGGCTGGGGAGACGCTTCAGTTGGTAAAACACCTGCATGAAGACCTGAGCTCAAATTCCTAGCACCATGTGGAAGTGCTAGTGTGATGGCCATGTCTGGAACCCTGGCTTTGGGGAGAGGGAAAAGCCAGGTAGATCCAGAGCATGCTGGCCAAGTGGCCATGTTGGAACCCTGCATAACCTTGAGAAAGACAGTAAGTTGTGGTATAGACAGCACTTTCATGCATGTCTTGGACTGGCTTCTTTTGGCATACTTCTTTTGTTTTTGTTTTTTTTTAACGAGAGACACACTTCGTATTTAAGTAATTGCTGACTTGGGTTTCTGTCAAATGCAATGCAATCCAACCAATTAGTGAGTTCTGGGCCCTGGAAGAGATTTAGGTCCTATTTCAGAAGAAATAAGGTAGACAGCAGTAGAGGAAGACCCTGCCCTTGTCCTCTGCCCCTCCCGACTCTCTCTCACAAAATTACTTCCTCATCTGAAACTCTTAATTCAATCTGCTATTTAAGCACATGTCTGTCCTTTCTGTTCGTCTTTATCGAACATCCATGTACAGATATTCTTAATTTTTATTATGTGAATACATGTTTTGCCTGCATGTATGTCTGTGCACCACCTGCATGCCTTGTGCTGAGGAAGCCAGATGTCAGGTCACCTGGAACTGGAGCTATAGACAGATGTAAGCCACTGTGTGGGTGTTGGGAATCTAACCCTTCTGTAGGAGCAGCCAGTGAGTGCTTTTAACCACTGAGCCATCTTTCCAGCCCCAGAAACACACCTTATGAACACTTTTGTAGCTCCACACAATAAACTTAAGTGAAATGGGAAGATGCTCTTGTGAGCTGGAGGTAGTGTTTAGGTCACATGTAGAACACTCACATCAGTTTCACAGCTTCCCACCAATCCAGCATGACAGATATTCACAAAAATCTTCAGATACTCTGTACTGCCTGCTCTCAATTTCCCAATGCCATTTCTAAGTCCTCAGGCTCCTCTTCAGAACTACATTCCTGTTTCTGGCCAGAGTCTCTCCACAGACACATGTTCCCATGAGATGATTTCTAGTTCATGTTCATCTGATGCTTCTGACTCTCAATTCCTCTCTCATGAGCTGGCATGTGAGTTAGTGTTGATATCTCTAGGCATTTTAAAGTTTACATCTGAGTGCAGGAAAACAAACACCTCAAAGAAAAAGGACCTAACTTGGGAGTCCTGGTCGTGAGGCAGGAAATTATTTCAGAGAGCAGGAAGTAGTTACAGCTTTTCCACCAAACAATACTTTATCATCCCCACCCTCAGGGAGCGGTCATCCTGGTGCAGAGCAGTTAGAAGTGTTCGATGTGGACAAGCATTACCACCTGTTTCTGTTGACTTCTACCAAGCCTGGCCACCGGCTGCAGAAGTTCCGAGAGAAGCTAAGGTGTGAACAGGAAATGCCAACTCCCAGTGAGATCAGGTAGTTTCCCAGCTGTTTGGAAAAATCAATACAGTTCTAAGAACTTTGTGGTTATTTTCTAATGGCGAAGAGGCAAAGATTAGACAAGGTGTCACTCATTAACGTATGAATTTCTGCTGCCCACTGTGTTCATTTCTTCCTCTCCCTTACTAAAACTCCTATTGTTGAGCAGTAGTGTCCACACAGTGATTATGTTTCTAGAATTCTTTAATAGCCAGCTATAGTGATGTGACTGGAAGTGTTGAGTGTGATTTCCAGGGAAGACGGGGAAATCAGGCTTGCTAGTTTGTCCTTGCCTCCCTCTCTTCACGGTGCCAGGAATTTCAAAGGGATGGCTGCTGGCCAAGTAGCTATGTTGGAACACAAGGTGACCTTGAGAGATACATAACATTGTGGTACAGACAGGAACCTCTGTGTCAGTCTTGGACTGGCTTCTTTTGGCATACTGTTTTATGAGAGACACACATTTCTGATTTAAGCCATTGCTGACTTGGGTTTCTGTTAAATGTAATCAAACCCAGTCCTAACTCTGATGCTGTGATGACTCCTGGCACTTCTCAAAGTATGTTGGTGATTTCTCTTACCTAAATCTCGCCTTGTAATGAATGACACTGTGAGGAAGCCGAGGCACTTGTGATGCTAGAAGAGGAAGCCTAAGGGGACACCATGCCTGGCCCCCAAGAGGAGAGTGCGCTCTGGAAGACAAGGCTGCCTCATCCTAAAGATTTCAAAAGTATGGTAGAAATTCACAAATCTCCTTAAAAAAATACCTTGATTGTTAAGCGTGGTTATTTTTAAAAAGCAGGAATTTAAGCACAACATTTCTTCAGTCAAAAGATCAATTAATAAGGGACTTCAGAGTCGCTGCCTCCAGAATACTACTGCCATATAAAATGAATTAGAACTCCCTGTATTGTTCTTGCGCACATTGGAAGAGCTGCACTGTCAACCAGGTGAAGACACATTTTGAATAAGCAATTAGTGAAAT
Source organism: Peromyscus maniculatus bairdii (assembly GCF_049852395.1). Lineage (NCBI taxonomy): Eukaryota > Metazoa > Chordata > Mammalia > Rodentia > Cricetidae > Peromyscus > Peromyscus maniculatus. The sequence goes on along the minus strand of NC_134858.1, from coordinate 53,625,218 downwards.
GACTGTGTGACTGCTCTAAAAGCCTAGCAGACTTGATTAATGGAGAGTTGACAAAGTCTTTCAGGAAAAAGCAGAAGCAGAACTTTTTTGTTACGATCCAAGCAAAACTGGTCACATGGATTCAACATAGAAAAGTTTTAATGAGACAAATGTCAAGCAAGCATATCAATTTCTTAAAGAAAATCTAAAAGTTTAATTACAAAACACTTGTACAGAAACCTGGCAATTCAACAGTTCCAAACACATGTACACAATATTTCTTTTTCTAAAACTTGTCAGAAATCAAACCCCTCATCTCCCTTCCCCAGCTGCTCCTGTGTTTTATTCAATAAAAAGCAGGAAGGAAATGTAACACTGAACAGGTAACTGCTTATTTCTGGAGGAGCGTGTGTAGGTGCAAAATCAACTATGAACCCACTGGAAAGAAATCCTTGTACTAGCCTGCACCCTCACCACCTCCTCTGTGCTTAGCATGGAAGTGAGAGGAGGTGGCACAGACCAGCTCTACACTACCCGACTGAATCCCAGCCACCCGCCAGGCAGGTGTCAAGCTACTGGGAGAGGCAGTATTTGAAAGTAAGCTACTGCTTTGACAAGGATTCCACCCAGTAGATTCTCTTGCTATCCTCTTGAATTCTGGTTAAGCAAATGTGTCTAGACAAGATGAAGTATTACATCTAGAAAGAGGGGAATGATGATCTTTGGACCAAGTCATAGCCTTATCTGGCCATAAAATCAGTGCTGTGGGAGTGGTACAGAACTGCACACAAAGAGAAACAGCAATGTGAGGAGGAAGGAAGAAAGGACAGGAAGCATCTGGCAGAAGGCAGACACAAACTTCCAGAACCAGCTTGGGTGTCCTTCTGCCACAGACAGTGAGTTCTACATGGGCTTAGCAGGCAAGCAATCTAAATGGCGAAAACAGGAGACGAGGACAGGGAACCAGGACAGCACATGGGCAGCAGAGCTGGTGGGCTGTGCAGCAATAACGAAGGAGTCTTTTCTAAAGGAGTGCTCTGTGGGCTTCAGTGCATGGAGTCTGATGTGTTCACATGACATCTATTGTTACTCCTGCTGCTTCCTTTGGACTCTCTAATACTGCACACAGAAGAGAATACAGTGCTGAGAGAACAGGATGGTGCAGCCACAGGACGGGGCTCTGGACTGTGCCCTGGCTTACGGGCATATTGTGAGGGACCACACTTCATCCCCCCTGGCTTTGGTGGCCTAGTGCTTAGATAATGGGCTCAGCATGCTCTGCTTTGGTTCCAAAGATCTCAGCTGCCACTTTTAGCCTTGTGCTCTAGAGCATAAAAGAAAAACCAAAAACCAAACCAAACCAAACCCCCAAATCCAAAACTGACCCTGAGAAACAGAACCTGTTTGTTTTTTCAGTTAAACAAAAATCCCTTAATAAGGTGAGGGAAGGAAGGAAGCCTGCCTTTTTCACGTAGATTCCATAGATTCGGCAGTTAGTGGCCACAGAAGGAAGACAAAACACAAGAGGATTCCACTGTGCCCTGTAGCTCAAGAGACTACTTCCAAAGAAGCTTCCATCACCTTAACGTACCGATCTGTACACTGAAGACAGAGTTAAACACTGGGCTGCTTTCCAACACCAAACGTGTACTCCTTTCCCTTCCTCCCTCTTTACCAATGACCTTTTCCTCGGCAGAAGCGCTCCACAAGACACTGCCAACAGATGGGGACTGAAGAGCCTTGCTGTGGCTGGGATTCCATGTCTGAGCAGGAGCACTGCTCAAAGAACAGCAGGCAGGACCAGGAAGGAAGGAGGGGGCATTGTCCTTCAGGGTAGCAATCACAGAGCCTGCTGAGGGCTGGCACCCACTGAGCACCATGTGGGGCATGAAACACAGCCTCACTCCACAGGGCACCGGCAACAAGAAGCTCCCTTCTTTGGAGTCGCAGCAGGGCAGTGATGGGAGAAGATTGGGCCCATCCAATGAGAATTCTCCTTCAGAGCCCCGCTGAGCAACAAAGCCCAGAGGTCAGAAAATGGAGATGTATAACTTGGTGGGAGTGAAGGGAAGCCCCAGAGGCATTTTAAAAAGTGACATCTAGGTAAGGAAACTGTAGTGGAATTGTAACAATGAGAAATCTTCCCTTCTGCTGTGGAGGGAAGGAAGATGTCAGTCTCAGGGTCACCACTGTCAGAGGAATGTATGCAGATCCACTTGAGCAGAAATGGAAATGAGAGGAATAAGAAGACCTGGAAGTCGGCGAGGGGCTGTACATTTCCAAAGCTTCAAACAGGGCGTTTCTATAGAGTTCACACATCCATCTTTGCTGCTCCCTCACAAGCTTCCTGGGGTGCAGGCATTTCACTTACTGACAATTCTTTCACAGGGAGGGGTCTGTAGTCCTCTGCCCCCACTCAGTTCAAATGTTCATGGATGGCTTCTCATTCTGCACAAGCGAAAACATTACATCTTGGAGCACTAAGATCTGCGGAATAGGAAGAAACACCAAACAGGTCACTGCTGGTCAGGAGTCAGGGCTGCAGATTTAAAAACGCTTTGTTTGACTTTTGAGAGGGCTATAACAGGGAAAACTAGGAAATAAAGAACGGATAAAGCTGTAGGCAGGCATCAGTGAGATGTTCCAGCCAACATTTCAATGAGGAATATGGCCCTGCACTAGTCCTGGATCCAAGAGAGCCAGCGACTGTCATCAAAAAGCAACAATCAGACAAATCTGTGAGGGAAACTAGTGACTCACTTCAGTCCACAGAATGTAAGGCCAATCAAAACCAGCTTTCTTCAAGCCTAAAGCTGAGGATGTCTGTCTGTATAGGAAATGTGTTTGTGTATTCTATCAACACATTTTCCTACTGATTAAAAATACAGTCATCAGGCCAGCAAGACGGCTCAGTGGGTAAGGCTGCCAAGCCAGTCACCCGAGTCCAAGCTCAGGACCCACACAATGGAAGAAGAGAACCAGCTCCCATAAGTTGTTCTCTGATCTCCACACCCACAGTGTGGCATATACATGTTCACATGCATAGACACAGACAGACAGACATACACACACACATACACACACACACACACACACACACACACAAATGTAATGAAAATACAATACATGAAAAAAGAATGTTTTAAATCTTCAGACAGCCAAGTTATGTGTTTCAAGAGAAACCAGGCAATACATGGATTGTGACAGTCATACAAGTGATCAACTCTCAACAGAAACATCCTCCTGGTTTCATTTTTGTCTCTAGGTGCTAGTTAGTCATAGAAAGGTGGCAGCTAGGGTAATTCTTCCATTGTGTATCTATAAAAATAAATTTACAATGGCTAGTCAAAAGTCACTAACATCATACTCACTCTGCTGTAAGTTTGGAGAACCTTAGCTCTACTTCCACCCGTCACCTCAGTGCTATGCTTCAGAAGCCACCGAATGGCAGTTTAGACAGCCATGGTAAGCTCTGGTTTCTGAAATCATTTCCTCAAGGACCTTCAAATGCTACATGTCCTCTTTGAGATTCAGATTCTGCATAACAAAATGCTGGGTTTCTGAGCTGGGGAAATAGCCCAGTAGGTAATGTGCGTGCTGTGCAGGCATTAGGACCCACATAAAAAGCTAGGTGTGGTGGTACACATCTAGAACCCAGTGCTGGTGAGCCAGAGGCAAGCCAACTGCTAGAGCTCACTGGCCTGCTACTCTAGCCGAACTGGTGAGTTCCAGATTCACTGAGAGTGACAGGATAATTCCAGACCTGAGCTCTGGCTTTCACATGTGCATGATGCTTGGAAGATTGCACATACACATCTCACACACACACACACACACACACACACACACACACACACACACACACACACTATGTTGGATTTCTACATACACATCACACACACACACACACACACACACACACACTATGTTGGATTTCTAAAGGCCCTTTCCAGCTCTGATATGTTTTCTAAAACTTGTAAACTGTGGCTACTAGTTTCACTTTATCCACTTGCTCTTGACAGTAAAATGAAGCCTTTGCCAAGCTCACGTCAGAGTAATTAATTGCACCATGAGTGCTGGGGACATCAGGCCTAGATGTCTGTCTATACATATTTGTATAATGAGACCAAGCTAGTATTAATCACAGTCTTTCTAATTGTTTCGTTTGACAGCTGTGGGGGGTGGGTTGGGGCTTGGTTATGTTTGCATGGGAAATTGTAAGAATCTGTAGTAATAGAACAGTTCACATTTTCAGGCTTTTTTTCAAGGACAAAACACTTTTGGTTAAAAATCAAGGAGTCTGGTAATGGCCTAGGTTTTTCAAAGACTCTTCAGAGAGGAACCACTACAGTTTATAGCCTTATGGTAGACAGCTTTAGGAGAGCCTTACTGGCATATGCTCAAAGTGAAAAGCCACTTTTGGCTTCATACCCGAATTCATTGCCCTCTCCTTAGGTGAGGAGACTCCATGTTATCAATTACTGATTTCTTTCACAATCGTCCATGCTGAGTCTCCCATCTCTCTCTTTTTAAGCCTACAAGAGTGCTAATTGAAAACACTGTGTGAGAAGGACGATGAGTTCCTGAGAATCCCAGGCCTAGATTTACAAGCTGTTCCCTTCATAAGCGGCAGCAGCGATGCCGCTTCTTTATTCTGTAGGGAGTCCAGCCATCTCTTAGAAGTAAGTCCATTCCATCTGGCTGCTCGGCAGAAGGATGATAATCTTGTTCTCATCTAAGCATGACCAAAGCTAAAGTATAGTGAATTGTCTTGTACAGTCACCATCCAAAGACTCCAGCAAGATGGATAAAGACTACTGTCTTTGTTTTTGCTAGGAAATGCTGCCTTATTAGACAGAGAACTATGGGCCTTAGTGTTCTCACATGTGTTGCTCCAACTCTTAAGTCAAGCCCGAGTCCAGGTTATGCAGATGAGGGTGCTTGTGTACCTGGGACAGAGATGCAAACCCATGTTCTCTCTAGGAGCATCCTGCTACTTACTTGTGTTTTAATAAGTGGTTTTTATCACTATGTGGTCCAACCCTAAAATTTCCACCCAGATAACAGTCAGTAGGTAAGAAACAATTTAATCAACAGACTATGGGGATGCCTATTTTGGAGATGGCGTGTTACAAGAGCATGCTACCTCCGGAAATTAAAGTGAAAAAAAAAAAAAACAAACCCCAAAACAAACAAACCCACTTTCATTTAAGAAAATGTTATCTGGCCAGATATGGCAATACAAGACACCTTTAATCCCAACATTTGCGAAGTAGAGGCAGGAGGAGCTCTATGAATTTGAGGCCAGCCTGGTTTACATTGCAAGTCCCAGACCAGCAAGGGCTAAACATTGAGACCCTGTTTTAGAAAGAAAAGATATCTGATGACTGGTCATTAGTACCAAAAAGTCTTTATGGGCAGTTCTCTTTTGGAAATGTACTTTTTGCCCCTTCCTCCAACAGGATGGAACACTTGATGCTACTCATTTTTTCTTTTCTTTCATTCATATACAATTTCATATATTTTTCTTTTCATTCGTGTGTGTGTGTGTGTGTGTGTGTGTGTGTGTGTGTGTGTGTGTACATGTGAGTGTAGAAAGAGGATATTCCCAACATCATGTGGGTGTTGGGAACTAAATCTGGGTCCTCTGGAAGAACAGTAAGTACTCTTAACTGCTAAGTCATCTCCCTAGTGTTGCGGTAGGGTGATACACACACACACACACACACACACACACACACACACACACACACACACACATATACACACACATATTTATTTATTTATTGAGACAGGGTGTTTCTATGTAGTCCTGGCTGTTCTGAAATTCACTATGTAGACTAGGCTGTCCTTGAACTCAAAGAGATCTTCCTGCCTCTGCAGGGATTAAAGTTGTGAACCACCATGCTCAACCTCCTTTTAATTTTTTTTTAAAGATGGGGTCTTGGTATGTTAGCCTTGGAGCTCACTATGGAGACTAGGTTCACCTTGAACCCCTGGTGACTCTCCTGCCTTTATCTCCTAAATGCTGGGCTTACACATGCCTAGCTTTCTTGTTTATTTGTTTCATTGTGTACGTATGTACATGGGAGTGAGCATGTGGGTGTTTGTGGGATGTACATGCTGACCAGAGGACATCCAAGGCTGTCACTTCTCTAGAACCATCTAGCTTCCTTTTTTGAGACAGGTCTTTCATTGGCCTGGAGCTCACCAATTAGGCTAAGCTGGCTGGCCAGCAAGCTCTAGGGATCCACTGTCTCTTCCTCCACAGCTGGAGGATTGAAGGTGTATCACCACACCTGGCTATTGTATGTGGGTTCTGGGATGAAAACTCAGGTCCTCATACTTACGCTTTAACACTTAATGACAGAGCTACCTCCCTACACCTTTGTTTGCTTTTCCAGACAGTCTTACTAGAGCTGACCCACGCTGGTCTTGAACCCACAATCCTCTTGCCTCAGTCTCACAAGGGCTGGGACTGCAGGTGTGTGCTACTATGTCTGGCTTTTTTTTTTTTTAACCTTTGAAAATCAAGACATGAATTGCTTCACTGAAGTTTAGTTCTATCAACATTTAACATAAAATAGTCACACTGCTATTGAGTGGTGAATAAGAACATTCCTTACTTATATAGGTTTAAATATACAAGTACCCATTAACTACTTATAAATTAGCACTAATATTCATCAGAGAAAAGACAGATTAACAGGTGAATGCTATTTAGTTTGTTCTGCGCACTATTTTTTGGGTAATTTCCATTAAATTTTCCTGGAGTCTTCAAGACCCTTTTGGAAACCAGTAAGGGAAAAGCTAGCACTGAGTTCCAACAACAAAATCATGCTGCTTCCCTTCAACAATCCTGACATATGCATGAGAACCCATCTTGAGTCTGTTTCCATACTGCTGAGAAAGACGTCCAGCAACTACACAAGAGGAACCTGAGTCAAGTCTCCACCTTAGTCACCTCGTGCAGTTCCAGAGTTCAGCAATCCTGATGGTCTGAGGACACCCCACTTTTGAAGATGGGCTGACATGCAAGTACTGCATCAGTATGCACTCACCAGTGCTTAACGATCAAGCCTGTTCACAACTTCTCGGACTGTAGCTATGAAGTTTTCATTGTCTTGGGGATTAGCTAAAATTATACTGTGTAGTCTGTTCATATATGAGTCAATGGTGTCCACTGTTGGCATTTCTCCACTTCCTGAGTGAGACAAGAAGATACAGTAAGAAAACTTCCCCATGCAGTTCAGCTACATGTTATTTAATGAATCCATGTTTAAAAAAAAAAAAAAAAATCAATTGGGCTGGAGAGATGGCTCAGAGGTTAAGAGCATTGGCTGTTCTTCCAGAGGTCCTGAGTTCAATTCCCAGCAACCACATGGTGGCTCACAACCATCTGTAATGAGATCTGGTGCCTTCTTCTGGCCTGCAGACATACATGCAGGCAGATCACTGTATACATAATGAATAAATAAATCTTTAAAAAAAAAAAACCATGACACTAATGTGGTTTGCTAAACAGAGAGATTTTAATTGCATAGGAAAGACTTTTAGACCTCAAAGATAGGGGAAGCTAATCTTCCTATTCTGTGGTGGTTTGCATGAGAAATGTTCCCCACAGGCTTAATGCATCTTCCCACGCCGCAGGACAGAGTTTCACTGTGTAACAGTACTGGCTGTCCTGGAACTTGATTTGTAGACCCAGCTGGGCTCGAACTCACTGGGATCTGCCTGCCTCTGCCTCCTGAGGGCTGAGATTAAAGGCATTCATCACCACCGCCCAGCAGGCTTATGTATTTCAACACTTGGTTCCTGGCTGATGGCACTGTTTCGGGAGGGTATGGAACCAGGTGGAGGCCAGCTGGAGGAAGCATGTTACAGGGAGAGGGCTTTCTGAGTCGATAACTGTGTCCCACTTTGGTTATCTTGCTCTGCCTGGTGTTTTAGGTTGAAGATGTTCTCTCTAATCTTCCTGCTCTAGCCACTTTGCCTGCCACCTGCTCTCATACTTCCCCACCATGATGGACCCCCGGAACCATAAGCCAAAATAAACTCTTCTGAAAGTCTCTTTTGGCCATGATGTTTTATCACAGCAACAACAAATAACTAACACATACTCTAAAGCAGTGGTTTTGTGGGTTTCTTTGGGGGTTGAACGACCCTTTCACAAGGGTCACCTAAGACCATTGGAAAACGCAGATATTTACATTAGATTCATAACGGTAGCAAACTTACAGTTATGAAGCAGCAACAAAAATAATCTTATGGTAGGGGGTCAGCACAACACGAGGAACAGAATTTTATAAGGGGTGGCAGCATTAGGAAGGTTGAGAACTGATGCTCTAAACAGATGGGCGATATAATACAATGTGTATGAGGAGTTGTATAACAAAAGGTTTGAGACCGCCAGATTTTTGCCATGACTATAATTAAAATGAGAGTGTAGGTAAGAAATACTAGTGTTGTTTTCCTTCCCATTAGAACACAAATAAATACAAGGCAAACATACATAGACAAAAGTGCTCTCCTTAGGATTTGAAACTTGATCACCCAATGGTTCTGAGTATCAAATTAGGTTTAATGGTAAAGAATATATTATATTAAAATAGAAGTGGACAAAAACCTAAATGATCAGAATCTGAAAGTCTTGATGATTTTAATAAATATAGACATTCTATAACATGTCTCATTGAAAATCTTTTTTTTTTTTTTTAAAGACAGGGTCTCACTATATAGACCAGGCTGGCTTCAAACTCATAGAGATCCTCCTGCTTCTGCCTCCCAAGTATTAGGATTGAAGGTGTGGACTACCATGCCTAGCTCCCACTGATGCTTGGGAGGCAGAGGCAGAGTTTGAGGCCAGCCTGGTCTACAGAGTCAGTTCCAGAACAGCTAGGCTGTTACACTGAGAAATCCTGTCTGGGGGTTGGGGGTGAGAGAAAGTCTTGATGGGACACTTCCCCTTCCTCCTTTTCCTCTTGGGAGACATTTCAGCTTCTCCACCCTACTTACATGGACAGCATCCCATCCCCACCCGACCCACTCTCCCTACCACTGATAGTGTATGGAGAGGATGCCATTACCAGGCAAGGGCATGCTGGCAAAGCTGCTGGTCAACATCTGTCGCAGGGTCTCTAGGTGCTGCTGAAGGACAGTGTTACGGCTCCGCTCCTGAATCACATCCACCTCCAGCTTCTCTACTGCTGTGCGCATGCTCTCCACATGCTTCTGCAGGGCTGCATTCCTTTCTTCAAACTCCATGTTGGATTTGCGAAGCTGGCGGAGCTCTGCTTCACGAGCTAAGGACACATGCCCCCAGAACACATGTGGTAAGAGAAGGCGCCTCTGAGGAGACCCAGGAACCCTCCTAAGAAAGTTCTGCTTAGCTGTCTCTCACTAGCTCCCCCCACATCTCCCAATTCTCTTTATGACACTCCAGATAGCAATTTCAGCAATGAAACGCCTGGCTCCCCCGAGCGATTTTAATTCTTAGAGCAACACATTCTATACGCAAGACTGCAACACACAGAGGCAATTCCCAGCATTTTGTTAGATTTTGCTTTTTAAAATTGTGCAGTGAGAAGCCTGAAGGGCTTCACAGAGGTGTCCAAGAAGACTGGCTAAGCATAGCTATGGATATCCATCTTTCCTGCAATGGGATAAGCTTTGTAATTTCTTTTCTTTTTCTTTCTTTTTAAAAAGCATTTATTTATTTTTATTTTATGTGTATGGGTATTTTGCCTGTAGGTATATCTATGCACCATGAATGCTTGGTGCCCACAGAGGCCAGGATAAATGCATTAGATCCCCTGGAACTGGAATTACAAATTGCCAAAAACAAAAAACAAAACAAAAAAGCTGGGTGGTGGTGACATAGACCTTTAACCTGACCCAGCACTCAGGAGGCAGAGGCAGGTGGATCTCTGAATTTGAGGCCAGATTGGTCTACAGAGTGAGTTCCAGGACAGCCAGGGCTACACAGAGAAACCGTGTCCTCTGGAAGAGCAGTCAGTGCTTTTAACCACTGAGCCATCTCTCCAGCCCCGAATTTTGCAATTTCTTACTGTGTATTCTGGACTCCCATGTAAACTTTCATTTGTATAGAGGGTTCTAGGCTACCTAACTAAAGCCACTGCATTAGTGATTTGTATTTATTTCTTTTGATCCCCAAACCAAGTAACTTTGGCTGCATTGGTCTCGCTTTCCCTCCCCAGTCACAAGGTGAAATAACAGACATTCTTTGCAGTAGAGTCCTCTCCAGTCCTAAGGAGGGCTATGAGCCAGTGCTTTTGAGCAATGAACTCCTGAGAGCTAAATCCCCTGTCAAAGACCCAAGGAACACAGAAAAACACTGCAGTGATCACCTTTGCTGTGGTTCAGGAATTCTTCTGTAAATATAGGGATGTCAAAAACAGAGCGTTCCTTTACCTCTGTTTCTTTCTATGAATCAAGAACAAAAGTTAGTCCTTAGAAGTTAAATGAATAATAGTGCCCAAGGCACAAGGATCATGTCTTCCTTAGAGAAACAGTTGGTCAGCAGGAATCAGACTACGAGAGCCGAGGAGAGGGGATATAGTCTCTCATTGGAATGGAACTTTACAGAGCTGCAGCAGTTAGCATCACATCTCTTCAGTATCCAACTGCTAGGTAGTAAAAGACTTCAAAACAAACCGACATGCACTTCACTAATGAAGAACACAGAAGCCCTTTCTTAGCACTGTACTTTGAATAGTCTACAGATGAGAGTTGTGAATGTGGTTGGGTCAGGAATTGAAAAAAGGTATTTTAGTTGTTTCCTGTTGGTTACGCATTTAAGCACTTATCTGAGAAGGAAGTATACAATCAAAATTTGCAGAGTGGAAAATAGGAATTCTAAGCAGAGATCTGTCAGCAACGAACAATAATAATGACATTCTGCTGGTACTTCTATCTATTTATGAAGGGGCAGTAGACTTTTTGAGGCTCTTGTAGACTTTTCTTCAGACATAAGAAAAACAAACCAACCCAAGAAGCCAGAAATAACCAGGCTCTACAAATAAGAAATCTAAGGATTCTGTGAGACAGAAAAGAATAACAAAGCCCTAGTTAATAAACCATTAAGATAAAAAGTATCACAAACTACTGTAAAATATTTCCAACCATGAGCTTTAGGAGTAGAGCCAAGGGGTTGGAGAGATAGCTCAGTGGTTAAGAGCACTGGCTACTCTTCCAGAGGGCCCAGGTTCAATTCTCAGCATCCACATGGCAGCTAACAACTGTCTCTTAACTCCTGTTCAGGGGATCTAACATCCTCACACAGACGTACATAACTGCACACAAAATACCAACGCCCATAAAATAAAAATAAATAAATAATTAAAAAATAACAACAGTAACAAAAAGAACAGAGCCAATATTTCAACTTTCTTTGGCTGACATTTCTGTAATGAATTTGAAGTTGAAGGTATAATAAATATAAGCTATAGGTGTTTTATATTCAAAATCTTGTACAACATAAAAAGAGAGTAGGAAGTAAGGAAACTAGTGTGAAATCTGAAGATTCCAAAACCTCTCAATAAGAAAGCAGTAAAGAAAATAACTCAGAATTCATTCCTTTAAAAACATGTTAAGAGATAAAATGTATAAAATAAAGGATAAAATGCATCCTTTTGCCAGACATGGTGGCTCTGGTGGATTTCTATGAGTTCCAGGCCAGCTGGGGCTTTACAACATATCTAAAAAAACACTGGAAAAAAATTGTTTCTACTTCTTATCACTACCTTTTATCTTTGAATTAAAAAAAAAAAAAAAAAAAAAAAAAAAAAAAAAAGACTTGATGCCCAGCAGAAAAGCTAAGCAGCTCAGCTGCGAGGAAACCTGAGAGCAGGGATCCTGTCTCATTGTGTTTACCTAGGAAGGGGGCAGACTGGAGGAACTGCCTACTGATCTGAACAGATCAAGATAGGCATTTAAGATGGGAATCTAGTGGTTCATATGCATAATCACAGCACTCGTGAGATCTCTCTAAAAAATGGATGGAAATCTGAAAAAGTATATGTTTACTTGAGGAACATTCCACTTCAGAGTGCTTAATTTTACCACATTCTTTTATTTTTCTAATGGAGGAAAGCAACTTTTTCTAGAACAATTAAAAAATAAACAGCAGGATTACCATCAAAAGTACCACATTTTTACTTGCACACCTCTCCCCCAAGACAGTTCCTACCTAGTGGATTTCGCTGAGAACTAATTAATGTATGGGCAAGAGAGACTGGTTCTGAAAGGGATCTTAGCCACATTTCCAGTAGCTGTCTATAGACTGCAGGGTCACTGTATGCTTTAACTTTATTACCTGGTTGTGACAGGAAACTCATGACACAAAATCCCAACATGCACACAGTACCATAGGTCCAATCCTAAATCTACCAGTGACTTAGGACAGAGCCTTGTAACTTCAGTTCTCTTACCTTGTTCAACTTTTACTCAGTTGTACAGTGATCATGAGTCCCAGCATTTGCTATTCAGAATGATAAGGGGTTGCTTGGCTACCATGAACATGGCACAAAGGGCCTTTCTCAAGATCTTTACTCTCCTCAGAATGGTAATTCCATTCCATTCTTTGCCAGAACAGTCCAAACCTCACCCATTATGTAAGGGCAGAGGCTAGCAGCAGCCAGGTACAATACACACTGGCCCTAGGTACAGATTCTTAGAGTACAAAATAAGAAACATTAAAGCAATTGATCGGAACCGTTCAGTTTCTGAATGCAACAGAGACACTCTACTTAAAGGAAGAGTGGTAATAAAAACCACCAGCACTCCTCCATTACTGAGTACATTACTCGGCACAGAGAAGCTCCTCCTGGGGGCTTGGATAGGCTTAAGTGCTCTAAGGATTGCTCAAGGGATTAAATCATAAGGATTTGATTACCTCCTCATTGAAAGGGTCTAATTTGTTCAGGCTGAGTGTCATTTTGTCATTTTTCACAAATTAAACAAAATTATTGTTTCTAGCTTAGTCTTCATATGAGATGAAGACACTTTCTAGAGAGTACAGCTCACTGACTCTTGCACCTAGTGGGCTTTTTTTTTCTCTTCAGTTTGTCAAGACAGGGTTTCTTTGCTAGAACTTGCTCTGTAGACCAGGCTGGCTACAAACTCAGAGATCCGCCTGCCTCTGCCTCCCGAGTGCTGGGATTAAAGGCGTGCGCCATCACCACCCCGCAGTGGGCTGGTTTTTGATCTGAGAAGACAAGAATATTCCTCACTTTGGATTTCCATTCTGTACACTCACTGACTGGAAGGAAAAAGAACAGAGGACTCTCTAAATGTAATCTATTTCAGCCTGTGATTTAGGGCAAGGCTCAGGGCCAGAACTACATACAGAGAGTATGCCATGCATCTCTCAAGTGCCTTTTTACTTGAGGACCACTCTCATTATCATGAGCCAGGATGCAGTGCCTTCTGCTATGCAGAACGGCTTCCAGGAGAGCATTTGTCAGCTCTCAGATGCACTCTGCTGCGTCTGTCCAGGCAACAATGACTTAGGGAATCTCAGTCAATTTAGAAATAAAATTAGCTCCTTTATTATATGGAAACCGGTAAATCTGTCTTCACTAGCTTCCAACTGACATCTCAGGTTTACTTTCAACAGTGTCCAGTTTTCCCATGTAGCATGGCATTGTGTTGTCAACAGTGGCTAACTGGGATGCAGGAAGCTACTCGGTTGCCTCTAACTTAACTTTTTATTCTTTCAAGTTTGGTTTATTTTTATGTGTATGGGTGTTTCGCTTGTATGTATGGCCATGTATCACGTGTATGCCTGGGTCCTACAGAGGCCAGAAGAGGGCTTTCCTGGGACTGGAGTTACAGACAGTTGTGAGCCACCATGTGGGTGCTGGGAATTGAAGCCAGTTCCTCTGCAAGAGCAGCCGGGGCTGCTTACTGCTAAGCCATCTCTCCAGCCCCTCTAACTGAAGTTGAATAAACTCTCTTATCCTAGGCAAGTCACCCCCACACTGGCAAAATGGGGTAGGCAGCTGAGAATATGTCTGAGGTCTTAGTATCCGAAGACAGACTGGAAGTCTGTTCTATTAGAAGCCTATTACACTCCTTGTAAGAGAAATAAGTATGTATTTAGAATTCATGATGTTTTAGGTATTTTATAAGACACATTTTTTTAATTAACTCACTCATACATCTGCTGAAATATTCCAAATACCATAGCACATGTGAACATCAGAGGCCAACTTTGGGTGTCATCCTTAAGAGCGAGCCAGTCACTATAGCTTTTTGAGATGGAGTCTCTCTTTGGCTTGGGACTTGCCAATTAGGTTAGGCTGGGTGGCTACCATTACCCAGAGAGCTACCCACCTCTACCTCCCCAGAGCTAGTATTATAAGCATGTACCACAATACAGTTTTTGATACATATGGGGGCTGGGGGTCTGCCCAGGTCCTCATGCTTGCATATTAAGTCATGCCTACAGACTGAGCCATCTTCTAGCTTGAAGACCATTTTGTTTAAATTCTCACTGCTTTTCAGTCACCTTTGGATTCTTATAGGAAAATAAGTTTTTATAGAATACCTTCTCCATGCAAGAGCATCATGCTAGGGGGCAAGGCATTGGAGAGAAAGGTAGAAAATAGATCAGGTATGCCCTCAGGGAGATGGTACATAATCCATAATGTGAACAACCGAAGTGCTTGCAAGAGTCTAGACCAGGCCAGCTAGGCTAACCATATGGGAGAGGTACTTTGAAGGTTAAAGCCAGCTAGAAGAAATAAAAGGAGCTGAGAAGGAAATGGAACTTAATAGGGTTGAAGGATGACTTCAGCTTTGAGAAGCAGAAACAGGAAGATGGAGAGAAGTATGAGGAAGGAGGTTACTCTGTGAAAAGAACAATAGGAACACAGACACAAGGCAGGGAGAGCAGCACTTGGAAGATGGTGGCAGCCAATAAATTTAAGGTGTTGGAAATGAGAAGTTGGGACTAATCAGAAGACCCTGATTGCTGCGTTTGCTTATGATTTGGTGAGCAAAGTTGAGTCCCTGACATTTTAAAGCATGGAATGACCACAGATTTTATTATTTTATTTTATTTTATTTTTTGGAGCTGAGGATCGAACCCAGGGCCTCAAGCGCTCTACCACTGAGCTAAATCCCCAACCCCCCCCCCCAATTTTTTTTTATAACCATATACTTAACATCTATATCGGAAGCATGTAAAAGCAGCAGGCAAACATATAAGCCTATGTATTAGACACATACACACACATACAGGCTTAAGTCCTACTGTCAGGGCTGAAGCAACCCTGAGGGAGGAGGCCGATAATAAGCACAGGCCAGTGAGCTGAGGACGGGAAAGGAGGTTCAGGGGCTGAGCTTCAGTCACACTGTGTGCTACTGACTAGCTGAGGACCGTTGTAACCAAATGCTGGAGTTCCCAAATAACACCTTTCTAAAGTGGGACAACAGCATTTGTTGATGATAAACTACAGCCAAGTTGCAGCCTCTAGCTGGCTTCCATTTCTGTCTTACTCTGAATTCCAACCATTTCTTGGCATTTAAAACTAATAAAATTCTCAGACTACAGGAACAGATTGGGGTTAGGGACTGTAGTTCAAAGGCAGATTCATGACATAAGTGTCTACCATATGTTAAAAACCCCTGAGCCAAAGCAACTCAGTCTGAATTATGGAATAAAAAAAAAAACTCTGTACCATTCATGAAAAAAAAAAGTAACAGCATTTCGAACAGCAACATGATTTTAAATATATATATGAATACAAAAAGAAGGCTAATTACCTCGTGATCGTGAGTGGTCTGTCGGGCTGCATCTAAAAATATGAAAGAATAACGAAAACATTAAACTGAAAAAGAAAACAATAGCAAAACCCAAGTATATGACTTTGCCAACCACAAACCTTGCTGGTATCTGTGGACTTTCACAACGTATGATGTTTTCATTCATGATGTTATTAACTGTCAGTCACCAACAGTTAAATGGAACCTCACACCTACAGATCACACAACTAGGCACAAGGGAACAGCAGACAGTTCTTACCTTTGAGAGGTAACAGGGTGTGAGAGTAGGAAACACATGCCAAAGGTTTTAGCAGCCGAGATGTGCAAGTGTGGAGAAGCTGCCATGGCTAAGGACTGACAGACCAGTGTGGGTGGTGTGCCTTTGGCAGTGTTTCCTGGAGAGGGGAACTGGAGCAAGACTTGTGAGAATATGATGTACCATTTCAACAGAGAAAAAAGATGCCGGGAAGACAGAGATGCCATCTCACTCACTATCACCCCTCAATGCCTAGAAGAGAGTCTGGTACTTTAACAGAAGCAGCTCAATAGATCTCCTTTTGAATTTATGCATGAGTAACTATTGAATGAAGAGGATCATGGAGGCCAATAGGAATAGCACAGAAAAGGCTTAGAAGAGTTAGGGCAAGTTAGTTACATGGCTTAGTAGACCTGTTTAAAGGCAGAGAAATGCCTAACTTGGAAACTAGACAAAGAAAGGCAGGTAGGTAATAATGGTTTTGGTGCATGAGCCAGATTGTTGATCTTAGATACAGAAAACCAATCAAAATGTCAAAAGGAGAATGATGTGATTTTAGTACAATTCTAGGGTGACATCTGTAAGTGAATATAGGACAATAAAGAAATGACAGAAACACACATCTTTCATATTTGGCACCTTAACAGTTGGATTCCTAACATTCCACCACGTGTGACAAACTGCATTGGTTCTGATACCTTGTCTGTGAGATTTGCCTTTCTGACGGTCCTGGGTTTTCCTACTGAAGACCTTGTAGGCCTCGGTCTTCTGATACTGCTCCAGTTCCTTCATGTAACGCTCCTTATCTCTGTCTGCTTCATCAAGGTAGCGCTAGGAAAGAAGTGTGAGATTGTTTTCAAGAAACTGAGATGTTAGGTGAAATACCAACTAGCTTTTTAAAAGAAAAGAGTACACTTAAAACAGGAAAAAAGTATACAGTGAGTATGCTGTAGGAGAATCTGAAAGCAGACACAGGTATAGAATAAAATCTTTCAATCATAAAATAAACAAGGGCTAGTGAGGTGGCTCAGTAGGTAAAGGTGCTTGCTACCATCCCTGACAGCTTCAGTTTGATCCCTGGGTGATGGAGAGAACTGGTGCCTCAAAGTTGTCCTGACCTCTGCACATGTACATACACACATTAAACAAACAAACAAACAAACAAACAAACAAAACAAACACATCATTTAGAGAATAAATAAATGAGTGATTGACTTTCTAGACTGTGTATTGTCTTTCCTAGTTTAAGGAAGGTAAGTTCTATTGAGAGTACCATCATAAAACATTAATGAAGATTACAGTCAACCATCTCCCTAGCCTTATAGATAGAATTTCACAGGGCCACTAGAGTTCTTCAGAGGTTTGAACCCCATATAGGCACATGTTCCCAGGGGAAGGGAAGGAATATTAGTGTGTTTCTCTACTCTCCACTCATTTTGAGGGAATGATCTCATACATCCATTGGCCTTCTTAAAAGCCAGATGAGTGGAAGACTAAAGCTGGAGAACATGAAAAGAATGATCTCATCCCATGGGCCTAAAAGAGACTACTCTAAGAGAGCTTGAGCACTATTCTTTGATCATTTTGTTCTATTAATTATTTAAACAAGTCCATTTATCTCCAGAATTGTTTTGCTTAATGCCTTGTCCATTTCATTCATCAAATTAGGTATAAGAAAGTACAAAAGGTGCTGCCTAAAAGTGAACAAACCAGAGCTAGAGGTTATATTAAAAATCTTGCCCCCCACAGCAGATATCTGGGACAATTTAAGGAACAAATAATTAAGTATGGCAATAAATTATAAACTGCTGGAAAAAGACATTTATACTATAAATAAACTTTATGGTATGAATTATTTATGATCATACCAGCAACAAATAGAATATACGCAAGTGTTCAAGAGGAGAGAAGAGTAAGGTCTCTAAATAGATCAGAAAGCTTAGGGCCAACTGGTAACTGTGTGCGGTATTGGGGTGGGAAAAATTATCACTTTGTAAACATAATGATAAAGATTAAATAAGGTGAAACTTATCCATAGATATTAAGTCTAGGGGAAATTTTTTCTTTTTCTTTCTTTTCTGTTTTTTTCTTAAGACAGGGTCTTTCTACATAGAGCTGAGTGTTCTGGAACTCATTATGTAATCCAAACTGGTCTTTAACACACAGAGATTCTCCTGCCTCTGCCTCCCAAGTGCTGGAATTAAAGGCATGTGCTACCATGCCTGGCTTTGGTTTCTCTTCAGATCATATAGATCTTTCTCCTTTTCTTTTCTTTCTTGAGACAAGGTCTCACTGTGTATCCCTGCTGGCCTGGAACTCACTACATAGACGATCTTGAACTTTTAAGAGATCTACCTGCCTGAGTGCTGGGGTTAAAGGCACGTGATATCAGCATTATGGAATTTTTTTTTTTTTGTGAAACAAATTACATGTATCTTTAAAATATCTCTCCTTAGATTGCTAATGAATTATAAGGAAAAAATTACCAAGCCAAAAAAATTAGCATTACAAATAAATAATAAAGGACATGGTATGCCTGAGTATGTGATGCTCTGAGCATCTTATATTCTATTCTGAACAAGAATTCAGAACATCAATCTAATCATCAGGAAATACCAGACCAACAGAAAATGAAGAATGTTTCCTTAAAAGTAAAAACAAACAAAAAGGCACATTAGGGGTAGGTGGGAAGGAGGGGTCAGGTTTGGGGAGACAGAGGGTTCATATTCTCGAAGAACATCAAGGAATAACTTACAAAGACAAAGCAATGCTGTGAAACAGCCTGAAGAGAATTACAAATATGTGACTAAAACACAGCTTGGTATTAGTGTAAAACCTGTATGAAGGGATGCTGTTGACTTCAGTGTCTGAGTGTAGATTACAGCATTATATTTAGCATGAAATTATGAACTTGACAACTTTATCAGTTATGTAACAGAGGATCTCTGTTCTTAGGAAATATGAAAGTATTCTGGGGATAAAGGGGCAGGATATATGTAACTTACCTTTAAATAATTTGGGGAAAATTGTTTTTGTGTGTGTGTATTAAAGACCAAACATGTAAATGGAGAAAGGGACACAATGTGTCAGCAATAGGAGAAGCTGAGTTAGGATTTCTGAATATTCTCTGTACTATTTTTATGCTTGTAACTTTTTGTGCATTTGAAATGATTTCAAAGTTAAAAGTTGATCAAACACATACAAAACCCTGCCCTAATCAGCAGACAATGTTATCATTAGACAACTACTGTTACTTCGGCTTTTTGTTTGCACACTTGCTAATTCCAGAAAAAATAAACCTCAAGCATGCATTCACTTTGAAATAAAGATAAAGAAAATAATGACCTGGCATATCCAGCTGATGACCTCTTGTTATAAACTGCTTTCTATTAGCTTGCTTACCACAAGCACAAAGCTTCAAATTGAAATTTAATCTTATCTCTTTGAAAATTTTTGAATTCAATTAATTCCCAAGACAGTATTTTTCAATTTGGTTTTAGTCTTTCTGGAATCCATTTTCAAGAGTGCAAGCCATAAAAGAGTTTAAGACATAAGGAAATATAGATCTTTCAGATGCCGGGAAGTGGAGGCTTTTAATGCAAAGCCCGTCAGCCCCAGTTGCCATCATCCCTTTGCTGCAGTGGCTTTTCACCCAGTGCATGGCTATCTTGTGCGTAATTCCCCTCCAATCATTCTAACAAAGGAACTCTCCTTTCAGCTTGGCAACACGGTTAGTTTCTGTCTTAGAGGAGAGAGATCAAGTAGTTCTGCTTTATTTTCTGCAGTGGTTAAATTTGCTAGAACTCTAGTTAAACAATTGGTAAAGCAATAAGATCTTTTTCTTAAATAAAATTCTTATGTGAATTGAAGAATTTTGGCAAATGATTTTTTCCCTCATTTTTATTCATTACTTTCATTTAGCTCAATGGAATGCATTACTTTGATAGATTTCTTAATTTCTTAATATTGAACCACTTTTCAAAACATTCTTCTGTGAACTCAGTATACACATCAAATAAAATGTAGCTGCTTTGGTTGGGAGTAGATTCTAGAGTCCTTTCCACTCCCAACCCTCCAACAAATCTTGGGACAGCTTCTATTCACTGTGCTAGAGAGAAGAGCTGCAAGGATCCTGCTATTCTGGTCTTCTTTTCCTTCCCCACTGAGTTTCTGGTGGTTTTGCTGTTCCTGTTTCTGCCTCCTTCTTTATATGCCCCTCTCCATGGGTACCTGTCTTCTTTCTTTCCTTCTATGAACACATCATTGGAGCAGGGCCAATCTGAACCAGTTTGACCGCTCCTTAGTTATTTGCATTTGCAAATGTCTGAAACTACGGGCATTGATTTTAGGGTACATGCTTTCAACCCCAGTACACAAGGCCAGCAGTCTGAATTCTTCTTACGATATGGTACTAGGTAAGTGCATGGCACTGTTGAACCTGCTTTACTACTCCAGGTCTCCACATCTTTTTATACAGGGTCTTTTCTCACTTTCCTCTTGCAGTGCTGGAGATTGAACCCAGAACCCGTGTAAGGGAACAAGTGCTCTGCTCTAAGTTACCACTCAAACTCTTTCTGTATTTTTCTTTAAGATGGTCTCTAGCTAAGCTGCTTGGTTAGCCTTAAATTCCTTCTGTAGCCCTGATGGCCTTGAACTTGTGCTCTTTCTGCCTCAGTCCCCTGAGTACTGCAACACAACTAAAGAATTAACTGTCCATCTTCTTTGCTTTTCTGATAGAAATCTTTTAAAAATATTTACATCATATTATATTTTATACACACACACACACACACACACACACACACACACACACACACACACGAGGCATGTCACATCTATGTAGGTACCTGTAGAGGCCAAAAGAGGGTGTCAGATCAGTTGAAGCTGAAGTTACAGGCAGTTGTCAGCCATCTGACATGGGATCTGGGAAACGAACCCCAATTGTTTGTAGGAACAGTGAGTGAGTTAACCACTGAGCCATCTTTCCAGCCTCCAAATCATTTTTGAGATATAATAAAACAAGCAAAGGACCAGAAGCAAGAACCATCACCTGTTTTTCCTCAGGAGGCAGTTTACTCCACTCATTGCCCAGCATCCTTGTGATTTCCGGGAATGGGACCTCTGGTCTCTTTGCTCGAAGCTGTTCCCTGCGCTCATTCATGAAGCGAACATATCCTGTAAGGGGGGACTTGGGTGCGTTGCTGTCTCGGAGAGGTTTCTTCCTTTTCCTCCCTTTGGACCAACCTCCTCGTTTACTTCTTTGCTGTAAGACAAAGCAAGACGAAAAACAAAAACCAAACAAAAATCACTCAAGTAACCTATCAACAATAATAACAAACACCAACACCAAAGAGGATCTGAGCTGCATTTTCCTGTAAGGCCCTGGAAGTTCAGAGCTCCCCAGATCAGTCAGGCACAGAAGACTGCAATGCTAAGAGTTTCAGATATTTCAACTATAGACAGCAGTTTTAAGGCAGCAGTTCTGTATCTGAGGGATGAGACCCCTCTGGAGGTCAAAGTACTCTTTCACAGGGGATGCATATCCGATATCCTGCACAGCAGATATTTGCATTACAATTCCTAACAGTAGCAAAACTACAGTTATGAAATAACAACGTAAATCAACTTATAGTTGGGGGTCACCATGACCTGAGGAGTTGTTTTAAAGGGTTGCAGGACTAGGAAGGTTGAAAACCACTACTTTAAGGCATCATACTACAAACTAGGGAAATTAAGGGCTATTAAAATTTTATTTTTGGAGCCAGATGGTGGTGGTACTCACCTTTAATCCCAGCACTTAGGAGGCAGAGGCAGGCGAATCTCTGAGTTCTAGGCTGCCTGGTCTACAAAGTGAGTTCCAGGACAGCAAGGACTAAACAGAGAAACCCTGTCTTGAAAAACCAAAAAGAAAAATTTTATTTTTGGAAACAGAGTCTCTCTAGGTAGCACAAGTGGCCTCAAACGCACTATGTATGTCGGGGTACCCTCAAATTTATGGTGATCTACTGCCTCAGTCTCTTGAGTGCTGGGATTTCAGGCATGCATCACCACCCTTGGTGTATAAAGGGCTATTTTGGTGCTAATCCCAGAAGATGAGAATGGGGTACCATGATATGCAAGCTTTGGCCTTCTTCTACACTTCCTGACAGGGATTTCTACATGAGAAACTCGGCAGCACACTCAGCACCGTGCCAGAGAAGCAGACGCTGTCACAGGAGACCAGAATAAGATGTCACAAGCATCAAGTGAAAGAAGAGCTGTAGCATGGGGATTAAAAATAATTCATGCAAGTGTTCCTTACTGATACTAGAGACCAGCTAATTTCCCATAGCAAATAGCATACAGATATTTAAATTAATATTTAGGTCTCAGGAGAATATCAGTAACATATCTAAAATGAAGACAAGTTCTTCGGCCTGATGATTTGTTCCTTAATATATATGTTTTATAAAGTCATAAGGCTTTTTTTTTTGTTTTTTTTTTTTTTGAGAAATAAGTCTTTATATACTGAGTTTAGATAAATCAGATCAAACCAACTTTTAAAATGCTTAATCAAAAATAATTCTGCAGTGCCACTGATATTTTACCACAACCTTTCTTCTTGCCTTCTGAATGAGACCTAAGCACATCATAGTTTTGCTCCATAATTTAGCAAATACATAGTCTACCAGTTAATGTATCATGGTTACAGGAATTCTTATTTCAGAGAAGAGGAAGGTAAACAAGGTTAAAAAAGAGATAAAAGCATCTATGTATTAATTGCAGTACTGCACTCCTTCAAATGTATGTGAATGGCGATAGTCCTCCTTTTGGCAAATAGTGTATTAGAGATCAGGGTTCCAGTTTTTGTTTCATTTTTGGAAATCTAGGCACATGAAGCTACTAAGGAGCCTAGAGACATAGCTCAGTGGAAATGTGCTTAGCACGAATCCCCAGCATCATATACCCACACAAATCCCCCCAACAGCCCTCCTACAAACACATAGTTACATAGTTAATGAAAAGCTGCTAGCATTCATTATTATCTTTAAAAATACTAAAGGGGTAAATGAAAAAAACTAGTCTTTTCACATAAAAGACAAAAATCGATGATGCTATTCTTTTTTGTCTTAAAATAAAAAGAGTGCAACGTGATCAGTCACCTATAAGGAAGTTTGGAGGTCCAACAAGGACATGACTCCTCATGCCCACACTGAATCTTTGTGTGATTCAGAGAAAGATGGACCCTATGGGAGGGAGAAGGAATCATTAAGTGGTCTGAATCCTTTGATACATGTGACTTTGTGCTGCAGGGCATGAACAAGGGCATGAAGACCTCTCAGTAGTTACTTAATTAAATCATTCATTCACAAAACAAATATTTGTCAAGGCTGAGCACGGTGGGCACATCTGCATTACTCGAATGCAGCTTGGGTGACTTGAGACCCTATATCAAAATAGCAATAGCAACAATAAATAAAAGCAAAAATAACACAACAAAACAATTCATGAGCACAGTGGGACACTTCATAAGAGGTAGCTACATTTAGTTAGAGTGAGGTAAAGAGACTCTATTTGTCTCTATGTCATTAAAACCACTGATATACTCTAGGTATAACTAGAGCTAGGTATAAGAAACTGGATAAGTGTCGGCCCAGGAAACTAAGACGCGAGGTGGCAAACACTTCACTCAGCAGCCCCTTGCATGCTGTTGCTTTGGAAGCTCCAGAGGACAGTGACAGGAGATTTCAGCTTACCTCATCTTCATGCCTCTGCTCACTGCCGTCTGCAGCATTGGAAGACTCACTCTGAAGCAGCTGGCCCTGGGAGAGATCCTCCACAAATTCTGGGTTGTTGGTGGAAGATGTGGCTGTGCTGCCATATGGACCCTCGGGGTGTGTTAATCTGAGCAACAGGCAGAAGTATGCAAGTTTAGTATGGACAGCAGCAAAAACTCCTCTTGTCAGCTGAAGACAAACTTTCCTACCAGCAAAAGCACATGTCAGTACTTGAATTACTTCCAATACCACAATCTGTATAAAATATAATGATGTTCCTGTAGACATTTCCTAGCAAAACTAACTCTAATCTCAGTCCAAAACAATGACCTCTCCTCTCGACACAGACTTCATGTTTTAACTCTGAGCATGTAACAGAGCCTAACTTTTATGTTACCTTTCATGTGTTTCCCATGTGATGGAGGAAACACTAGTAATGGACCAGATGAATAGGAACAGAGGTTGTTCAGGCACTTTGGTCCTTATCATAAAAGAGCCATTTCTTAAAGAGCACAGGAATAACTCTTATGGAATATAATATATGTTATAATTTCTTAGATTATAAATTGAGTAACAATCAGATTATTTGACTCTCTAGTACAGTATGTTTAAACATAATTTCTTTGTGAAGTATTAGAGATCAAGCACAGATCCTCACATATGCTAGACAAGTGTTCTGAGCTACAACCATAGCCCAAGTATAAATGTTAGGCAGGTATACTATTCTCCTTCTAATAATCCATTCCTGGTGAGTTCTTCGAAGAGGTGCACAAGGAGAGTACAGATGATGGATGGTTGAGTCTTAGACTTGCATATGCTAATAAGTTATTTATTTATTTATTTATTTATTTATTTATTTATTTATTTATTTATTTTTAAGGGGGATTACTGGAAAGGTAAGAGAGGCAAGAAAATGGATAATAGAGTAATATTTGGTTATTACTCTGAAATAATATACACTCCATAAGACAATCAGCAACAATCACAATGCAATGTAAGTACTGCAATAGATGTTTATAGAAAGTGTCCTAAGAGGCACTGGAAAGGGTCAGAATTTTCTATATGTGGTCAGGCTGCTAAGGAAGATTTCACAAAGGAAGTCTTGGAAGACGAATAGATACTGATCAGGTAAACATCATCATCCTATGTAGAAAGAACAAGGTCTAAGAGAGGAAAGAGTCCAATTAAGAGCTATGCAACACAAGGATTAAACACAGCAGAACAAAGAACAGAGGAGCAAAAGCTGAGAGACACAAAAGGTGGAGACTAGAGAGAACTTAATGAATGAATGAACATAAACAGTAAGAGTCTGAGGTAACTGCAAGTTTCTAGCAGGTGATTAGGAACTTAGTACTAATCATGGACAAAATAGGGTATATGGATGAGAAGACACACAGATGAGATGATAAGCTTGAAATTCTTTTTTTTTGTTTTTTTTTTTTGGTTTTTCGAGACAGGGTTTCTCTGTGTAGCTTTGCGCCTTTCCTGGGACTCACTTGGTAGTCCAGGCTGGCCTCGAACTCACAGAGATCCACCTGGCTCTGCCTCCCAAGTGCTGGGATTAAAGGCGTGCGCTACCACCGCCCGGCTAGCTTGAAATTCTTATAGCATAATTAAGTGGAGATATCCTATGGACAATTGGAAAACATGTCCTGAGATACAGAAGGAGGGACCTGAATCGGCCATCTTCTGTAACCAGGCAAGGCTTCCAGAGGAGGGACTGGGATATCAACCAAGCCACGAAACTTTCCTTTGCTCTAGAGTTTGTCCTGCTTGCAAGATGTGATGGGGTAATGGTTGCATAGAACTTGTGGGAGTGGCTAGCCAATGATTTGTCCAACTTGAGGTCCACACCACGAAAGGGAGCCCACGCCTGACCCTGCCTGGATGGCTCAGAGACCTAGGATAGAATCCAACATAACTGGCAAGAAAAAAAAAAGTCAATGAAATGATTCCTAATGATATTCTGCTATACTCAAAGATCAGAGCCTAGCCCAATCATCATCAGAGAGGCTCCATCCAGCAACTGATGGGAACAGATGCAGAGTCCCACAGCCAAAGATTAGGTGGAGCTTGAGGAACCCTGAAGAAGAGGGGGAGGAAGGATTGCAGGAGTCAGAGAGCATGGAGGATATCAGGAGAACATGGCCCTCTAAATCGATGAAGCATAGGGGCATATAGAGACTGAAGGGACAATCATGAAGCCTGTATGGGTCTGAGCTAGTTCCCCTGAATATATGTTACGGTTGTGTAGCTTGGTGTTCTTGTGAGACTCCTAACAGTGGGAGTGGGGGTGTCTATGAATCTTTTGCCTGCTCTTGGGACCCTTTTTCTCCTACTGGGTTGCCTTGCCCAGCCTTGAACATGAGGGTTTATGCCTAGTCTTATTGTAACTTGTTATGCCGTGTTCAGTTGATATCCCTGGGAGGCCGGCTCTTTTCTGAAGGGAAATGGAGGAGGAGTGGATCTGAGGGAGAGGGGAAGGGGGAGAATGGAAGGAGTGGAGGTAGGGGAAACTGCGGTTAGTGTGTAATGTATGAAAGAATAATAAACATACGTACACACACACACACACACATGTACACACACACACGTACACACACACACGTACACACACACACACACACACACACACACACACACACACACACACACACACACACACACACACGATACAAGAGCTGCAAGGCAGCAGTCCAGGGTAACGATTACTAAGTATTCTCAAGAAAGGCACTGGAAGGAAGGTCCCACAGAACACAGTCAAGACAATAGCTTTTTAAAAGTAAGTGTTAGAAATATTAGGCAAGGCGACTCAAGAATTAGGAGAACACCACAAGAGAAAGGACAGGGAGACTTTAAGGAAGTTAGGGCAGCAACCAAGAAAAAAGGTGTTAAGGTCAAATAAGACAGGCTAGTTGGGTGAGGTGGAGCACACCTTTAATTCCAGTACTTGGGAGGCAAGGCAAGTGGATCTCTTTGAGATCAGGGCCAGCCTGGTCCATATGGACAGTTTCAAGGCAGCCAGGCTACCAAGAAAGACACTGTTAAACAAATAAACATGCTAAAAACATTCTGTTAAAATTTGGATCCCTGAAGGTTAGGCAGCTTTAGGGGGTAGTACAGTTTCAGTGGAATTATGGGAACAAATATCAGATTATAGGCGGTGGAACCACGAACAAAAGCAGATGCAGACTATAGTGTAGATGAAAGAAATGATACTTTTCTGATTTTTTCTAGGAGACATACCAATGATTTATATAGAGGTTTCTAGATTGTTGAGGTCCTTTAACAAGTATATATTAAAAAAGAAGCTATGAAGTCGACATTAACCATGTTCTTTAAAATGCAGTGCCCCAGGGCTGGAGAGATGGCCCAATGGTTTAGAACACTTGTGCTTTTACACAGGACCCAAGTTCCTTACCAGCACTAATATGGTGGCTCACAACCATGCTTAACTCCAATTAATTCCAGGGTATTCAATACCCTCTTCTTATCTCCCCAGGCACCAAGTATGCATGGGTGTACTGACATACATGCAATCAAAACACTCATACACATAAAGTAAATACGTAAGAAAAAGAAATGCTGCTGAGATCTAATTTGGTCTTAGCAGGCATTATTCTGCAAATGTTTTAATTAATCTGGCTGTCTGAGGCTACTCCTGCTTTCCCCTTCACTCACTCCAACTGTCATCCGCTTAAGACTTCCAAAGTTTCAAATATTTGTCTTCCAGCAAAATATGCACATCAGGTTGGGAAAGAACAGCAATCCCACAAATTCCTGACAAACATGGGCAGGTACTGAAGGGAGTAGTCACAGGTGTCCACTGTGCATGCTCCTAGCTAAAGCCTTCCATTACCACCCATGATCTCATTCCCCTGGCTACTTAAGATTTTCAGCAATTCTGCCCTGTCTGGCATTACCAGGTCTTTCTATGGGATTGGTATACTCTGTTTAAAGTGTGCTTGTATAATTCTTAAATCAAAAGAAAACAAAAGAAAGACACTGTCTCATTGAGAACAACAATTAATAAATGGGACTTCTTGAAACTGAGAAGCTTTTGTAGGGCAAAAGACATGGTCAATAAGACAAAAAGACAGCCTACAAAATGGGAAAAGACCTTCACCAACCCCACTTCTGACAGAGGACTGATCTCCAAAGTATATAAAGAACTCAAGAAACTAGACATCAAAATACTGAACAATCCAATTAAAAAATGGGCTAAAGAGCTAAACAGAGATTTCTCAAAAGAAGAATCTCAAATGGCTGAAAGACATTTAAAGAAATGTTCAACATCCTTAGTCATCAGAGAAATGCAAATCAAAATGACTCTGAGATACCACCTTACACCTGTCAGAATGGCTATGATCAAAAACACTAATGACAGTCAATGTTGGAGAGGATGTGGAGCAAAGGGAACACTCCTCCACTGTTGGTGGGAATGTAAGCTTGTACAACCACTCTGGAAATCAGTATGGCGGTTTCTCAGAAAATTGCGAATCGATCTACCTCAAGACCCAGCCATACCTCAAGACCCAGCCATACCACTCTTAGGCATATACCCAAGGAATGCTTAATCATACCACAAAGATACATGCTCAACTATGTTCATAGCAGCACTATTTGTAATAGCCAGAACCTGGAAACAACCTAGATGCCTGTCAACTGAAGAATGGATTAAGAAAATGTGGTACATATACACAATGGAGTACCACTCAGCAGAGAAAAACAATGACAGCATGTAATTTGCAGGCAAATGGATGGAACTAGAAAATATCATCCTGAGTGAGATAACCCAAACCCAGAAGGACAAACATGGTATATATTCACTCATAAGTGGATACTAGATATAAAGCAAAGAACAATCAGACTGCAACCCACAGAACCAGGGAGGCTACATAGCAGGGGGGACCCTAGGATGACTGTGGCTTATATTGTTTTGGTATTACTCAATCACTGGGCAAACCTCAGTAAAACATTTCACTATTAGGATAAGAATTTGTACTGTATCAAGCTGATAATAGAAAAATAAATAAATAAAAAAAAACGAAGAGAGAGAGAGAGAAAGACACTATCTCTACCTAACGTCCGGTGAAGGTCTTTATTTGTTACTGCCCTCAACCACTAATGCCCTAGAAAGAGTGGGTCATACTTGCTGAATTCAATTTTCTCTCATCCTGTCTGAAATGCATTTCAGAGGTGCAAGCTTACAATTCTTATCTAAGGCCACCAGTACATATCTTGTGAAATCCAATGTCATTTCTCTGTCCTCATCTAATCTACCAGAAGGAGCTGGGACAGCCATCAGTTTCTAGCCCCCTCATGTGTCTGTTTATTCTGCTGCCTCTCAGCTCTCACTGTGGATTGTGGCTTACTATTCCTTCTCTGTCTGTCTTCTAGATGTTGGGGTTTTCCCCCTCCCTCTCCACACAGTGCTCATTCCTTCGGGGATTTTTATCTATGGCGTTAATACTAGCTAAATTCTGATGATCTCAACTTTTTCTTTCTAGCCTAAACTGCCTGGAATGTCAGAACCTGGTATGACACTGCCTGATTGACATCCCAGCTTAGAGCTCTAACAAGCAGCTCAGTTTTATAGTTTCCTGACCAAGCTTCCTTCCCCTAACTGTTCAGTTCCCCCACCTAAGTGAGTGGTGACTCCATCTTTCCAACTAGTGATGCCAAAGCTTTGAAACTGTCTTTGTTCTTTTCTCCCTTTTCACATTGCTCATCTGGTTTCGTAGTCAAATCCTGTTTGGTCTATTATCAAAATACATCTAGAATTCTGTACTTCTCACTAACTTCATTCCCACATCTTAGAAACACACTCCAATGAGGTTTTTTTTCCCTTCACAATCTCACCAAAAATGTTCTTGTCAAGGCTATGAGTGGTGCTCTTCAGGCCATCATGTCTCCTTGCTCCAGCCCTGGCTCACTTTTGCCCTGCTGGCAGCACAACAGTCAGATGATTAAGAAGTCAGTCAGATCTTATTATTCTGTTCAAATCCTCCAGTGTTTAGAGTGAAGGGTAAAAGATCTGGTCCTACATACTGCCCTTCCCGCTTAGAGTATGGGCCTGTCAGCATCTACGGCATTACCTGAGAGCTTGTTAGAAACACAGAATCTCTGGCCTTACCTTAGATGTTCTAAATCAGAATCTGCATGTTAATGCAGTCTCCAGGCAATTCATTAGTACACCAAAGAAGCGCCCATAGAGTCCTCTGCTGCCCCTCACCCTTCAATCTGCTGCTTTAGTCACACTGCCTTTCTGGCTATTTCTGCAAAGTAAGAGACATCCTTACTTCCAGGCTTTTGCCTTGATTGCTTCCTCTGCCCATAAAAATCTTCCTTGGATAATAACGTGCGAGTGAACTGACTTCTTTTGAGGAGGGAGCACATTACTCAGATCACATTCTCATTAAATGCTTTCTTGGCTACTTTCTAAAACTGTACCCCTAACTCTTCCTAGTCCTTCCTTCCTGCTTTGTTTCTCAATCCACAGTTCCTATCCACATGGCAGGCATTCTACTGACTCAGCCTGTTTACTGTCCCATTTTTTTTCTGTCAGAATTTGAGCTGTAAAAGGACAAAGAAATAGACGGGCATGGTGTTGCAAACCTTTAATCCCAGCACTTGGGAGGCAGAGGCAGGCGGATCTCTGTGAGTTCAAGGCCAGCCTGCTCTACAGAGTGAGTTCTAGGACAGCCAGAGCTGTTAACACAGAGAAACCCTGTCTTGAAAAACTAAAAACCAAAACCAAAAAGGACGAAGAGGTGGCCCATGCCTGTAATTCCAGCACTCAGGAGGCAGAGGCAGAAGGAGTGCCTAAAGTTTGAGGATAGCCTGCTCTACAGACTGAGTTCCAGGCCAGCTTGGGCTACACAGTGAGATAGTGTCACTCTACAAGTAAAAAATAAAATAAAAAGACTGAGCTTGTTGTTTCTTTTGATCTTTGCTTTTGATCTACAGGAGTGAATACTTTTTGGTATACAACTGGGAAGAAAACCTTGTTTTGAGATAGCATATCACAATGTAGCCCTCGCTGGACTTGAACTCACAGAGATCTGCCTGCCTCTGCCTCCCAATGCTGACCTTAAAGGCATGTGCCAACTTGTCTGGCCACACTGAACACTTTTCCTGAATGATTTAATCTAGTAACCAGGCAGCCTTTAGAAAAGTCTTGGGGAACAATTTCATTTAAGCAGTGAGGTCAAAAGGCAGAGATATTAATGAGGTTGAGAAATGAATGTGAGGGAAGAAAACAGAATTACATAATATGGGTTATTTTTTAAAGGGCTTTAAGGAATATTAAAATAATTCATCTTAGGGATTAGCTAGCACTTGAATCCATTAATGAATATTTCTTCTTTGGCAAACAGCTTATAAATATCAAGAGAAGATAAACAAAACAAAACAAAAAACCCTCAAGTGAAGCCAGGACTGGTGACACACGCCTGTAATCCCAGCACTTGGGAGACAGAGGCAGGCGGATCTGAATTCGAGGCTAGCCTGGGCTACAGAGTGAGTTCCAGAACAACTAGGTCTACACTGAGAGAGAGAGAGAGAGAGAGAGAGAGAGAGAGAGAGAGAGAGAGAGAGAGAGAGAGACACAGAGAGAGAGAGAGACAGAGAGAGAGAGACAGAGAGAGAGAGACAGAGAGAGAGAGAGACCCTGTCTCAAAAAACCAAACCAACCAGCCAAACCAACCAAAAACCAAAAACCCCAAATCAAAACAAAACAAAAAATCCTTCTCAAGTGGAACAGAGAATTAAGGTAAGAGGTGGATGCTGCCATTAACTTTTCTTTGAATTCCTTTATACGTTTGTCCAATGATTCCACGGAAAAGTGATGGGAGAAACAAGAAGTTGGCTAAAGTGTTGAAGCATCTTTTTTTTTTTAATTAAAAAAATTATTTGGGGCTGGAAAGATGGCTTCTTTTTTTTTAATTAAAAAAAATTATTTGGGGCTGGAAAGATGGCTCAGCAGTTAAAAGCACTTTAACCAAAGGACCAAGGTTCAATTCCAGGCACCCACATGGCAGCTCACAACTGTCTGTAACTCCAAGATCTGACACCCTCACACAAACATACATGCAGGCAAAACACCAATGCTCCTAAAATAAAAATCAACTAAGTAAATTACTTATTTTTATGTGTACGGGTGGTTGTGCCTGTATGTATGCCTGTGTACCACATGCACACAATGCCCTCTGGGGCCAGAGGGCATCAGATCCCCTGGAACTGGAGTTATAGAAGGTTGTTGAGCTGGGAATGTGGGTGCTGGGAACTGAAGCTAGGTGCTCTGGAAGAACAGCCAGTGCTCTAACCATTGAGCCACCTTTCCTGCCCCAGTTTCTAAACACTTGAAGGAAGAATCATAACAAAAGCTGGAACTTGGGCTGAAGAGATAGCTCTGCATTTAAAAGTGCTTGAGGGCCAGAGTTTGGATCCCAGCACCCATGAAAATGCCGGGAATAGCCCTGTGCATACCTGCAACCCCAGCACTAAAGGACGTGGAGGCAGGAAGATCATTGGAGCTTGTTGGCTAACTCCCCAGACCTAAAACTAGTTCATATCCCACTTCCATCAGCTCACATGTATGCACAAACCACACGCAGGTCTAATCTCTGGGGAAAAAATGAAAACCTGTGGCAGCTTACAGAGAAAGGACATTTGATTTTCAGAGTGTCCCCTGTTTCGGGTGTTCCCTGTACCAGGCCCACAGGGCTGCTGTACCAGTGTACAGGGACGAGAGCACTGGAAGACAGCTGGGAGGACATTACAAAGTGGTTTACAACAGCTCTCTTTGCAAAGTCCAACAAATGTACCTTCCACTGCTCCGGCAGAAAACTGCCTCGTTAGCACCTCATACTTTGTCAGACACTGTGCTCTGAAGCCTCTGCAAAGTCTTATGTCCCAAAGCAGCTGCTTACCCAGTTGCAGCCAGATCACTACTCTCCTTGGAGCCATCTTCATCTGCGAAAAGGGGCGGCAGGGAAGAAGGAGTCATCAAGCTTTCCATCTCCCTGAAAGGAAGAGATAATCATAAAAAATATTAATGGCTTAATTACTTCTGGTTCCAGTTCTACTAATTTAAGGGCCTGCCTTTCTTAGCTTTATTACATCAGCAATAGAACAGAAACTGACCTAAATGTTTGTTTTCCTGACTTGGACACATCAATTCAAACTCTGTGGTTAATGGGCTTTTAGCCACGGTCTTTATCAACTAACCAGACTAAAAACAAGTTGGGGGCTTAGTGGGTGAGTAAGGGCGGCAGCTGTGCAAGCAAGAGGACCGACCGGGAGTTTACTCCTCAGCGCTCACATACACGCTCCCTCCACCCCCAGTGTACCCGTAAACCCAGTGCTGGGAGAGGGGGCAGGAAGGAGTCACAGGGCTTGCTGGTCGGCTGGACTAGCTGAAATAGTGAGCTCCAGGTTCAGTGAGAAGCCTTGTCTTAAGGGAATATGCTAGAAAGCGGTGGGACAGGACACCTGATGGTCTTCTCTGGCTTCTGTGTGCATGCATGGATGTGTACATGTGCATACATGTGTATACCCCACACATACATACACTACACATACACACAAACAAAAACAAGTCCAGTTTTAATAAGCAGGACATGCTTTGGAAAACCTTTATTCATTCTCTAAAGTGTTCTTTAATAAAGTAAAACAACTTAATTTATTGTTCTTGTGTGTACACGACATGTGTATGTGTGTGTGTGAGTGTGTGTGTGTGGGCCATGGTTTTCATGTGGAGGTCAGAGGCTCTCCTTCCACTGTGGGTCCACTGTGAGGCCTGCACAGCAAATACTTTTACGAACTGCACCTTCTCCCCAGCCCTTCAAAAGTATTCGTTTCCTGTGGAGATTTTTAGGTGGAGTGACCCAGAAGCACTGCAACCTTGAGCAAGAGATATTTAACCAACCACTTTAAGCTAAAATTTCACCAGCATAGACACAGACAAAACTGCTGATTTAACTTACAGAGCTATTGAGAGGGATTAAGCGTAAAGTACTTCATAAACCGAGAAAGGCTAAGACAGCAAGTGTTTTGAGTATTACTATATATACAGTATTATTATTACAACATCACCAGCTCTTAGTCCCACATGAATCATGCTTGGATTAAATGGTGACACACCAAGCCCTTGAAAAAGGAAATAGTGCAAAGGAAGTAGAGGATGGAAGGCATACTGATGTGGTTCTGAGTCAAAGAAACCACACTTCCAGGTCAGAAACGTGCACCACTCCACTGTCAAAACCCACAACATAAATAGCATGCACCTGGGTACAGGAAACAGCTCAGCTTAATTGAAGAAAACAAATAAATCACAGGAACCTGAGGTTATCGGACTGCAAGGATAAAAGGACAAAGTGATAAAGAGAGTAATTTCATTTAGCATATCTCTACAGAGAAGGATTTTTCCCTTTCAAGGTTTACCACCAAGGGCTTCACCCCATACAGTTAAAAGCAGCAGCAGCCAATTCATCATGAAAGTGATATTCACACAAAACATTCAATAGTGACCCCAAACATCAGCCACTTAAGTGGAACTGCAAAGCACTCAAGAGAGAAGGCCTCAATCAGTGGGCGAATTGGGAAGTAAATGATGCGAATTCACTGAGAAGGCCCTTGGCAGTCCTCTGCTGCTGGTGAGGGGCTCCAGTGAGGGGCCATTAAAGGCGAGCACAGGAGCTCTGCTGAGCCAGTGTTCATCCGGCTCAGGGGGAAACAGGAAGAAGCTGCAGGAACACCAACCGCATTCTCAATGTTCAATGGAGTGGTTTACTTCCCAAACACTAAAACTGATGCTTTATTTCTTGTTCTTACTTAATTTCACTTTGAAATGTATTATTTAGCAGACCAAGATCCATAAATAGTTGAATGTGACAAAAAAGCCTCTCTGTATTTATCTTACGAATTACGGCATATAGAGCCTAGAAGGCAGAGGAAGGCATTCATTCATATGATGTGCAGGAAGGCTTGAGAACCATTTTCAGTTTCTTAAGACAAGGTACTTACAGTGGAATGGCTCTGACAAATACTATAGAATTCCACTTGTTTTCTAGAATGATAATAACTGAAATGTACTTAAATTTTAATTCATATTATATAAAACCAGATGAGAGCCGGGCGGTGGTGGCGCACGCCTTTAATCCCAGCACTTGGGAGGCAGAGCCAGGCGGATCTCTATGAGTTCGAGGCCAGCCTGGGCTACCAAGTGAGTTCCAGGAAAGGCGCAAAGCTACATAGAGAAACCCTGTCTCGAAAAACCAAAAAAAAAAAAAAATAAATAAATAAAACCAGATGAGAGCATGGGCTTTCAGTTTGACTAACACCAATGTTAATGTTCAATTTACCTGGTTCCTTCCCCTCAAAAAGAGATAGTTAGATACCACAGCCTAACTGTACTGAAGAAACAGTCACATAACCTCCAACCTAACAAGAACTTGGTTGACTTATTTCTAAAAGTGTCCCTAGAAGTCACTGGCCTCTCAAGAACCTCGAAACTGGCCATCTAGACATTTTGGCATTGCTCCCTCATCTCAAAAGGAGAGACATTATTTGGTAGGGAACAAATGAAGTGTTTTTTTCGTTCACTATGTCAACATGGCCCTCTTAAGAGTGTTCACAAGCTATCTTTAGTCATTTTTGAAATGTAGGGAGGCAGCTGGATAACACAACCTTAACAACATATAAACAGACCACATAAACAAAGGAAGTTCACAGAACACATATCCCCCCCCCCCCCCTCTTTTAAGTTTGTGTTACTCAACCCATATGGCTTCAGATACATTTCCTCAGTGTTACTGAGCAGTCAGGTCCCTCCGAAATGAGTAATAAAGTGGGTGGAAGATAAAGGGCCAAGATCAACAACAGAAGGAAATGAAGAAAAGCCCAGTGAAACCCAGAGGCCTCTAAAGTAGCTCAGTAAGTTGGAAAAGAAAACGATTCTCAAGAACATGGCTCGGATCCCATGGGAATGAGCTTTCATCTGGTCCATCAGGGAGGGGGTGATTCAAACTGAATCATGGCTGCTAAGCCACTGAATGCCAAAAGCCCTTCAAGTGCATCATCTGTGCCTGATAATGTACCAGTACAGAGGTCACAGTGAACTTTAAAATCCCATGCAAGGCATTTAAGAAATTTAATGAATGCTACTCTAGAAGGAGAAGGAAATGTGTACAAAGGCAAAGTAAATACACAAACTTGCTTCTTTGCTGCAGTTTACATAAATATCATGCAAGACACTTCCTGGCAGAGGATCTACCCAAGTCTTCTGGCTATAGTCCTAAAAACTCCTATTATTTTGAGGTTTATGCTTTGAACTAACTCTGCATCTTAGCTTTGGAAGCCTAAAAATTCTCTATAACATTAACTACTCACTTAGCCAAGAGTTATTTTAAGATATTTTAAATAACTGATATAAAATTATAATGAAAATTATATCAATCATACTAACTAATCAATATATACATTCTCTCTTGTGTAGTAGGTTGGGGAACCAAGTCATAATGAGGACATGGTTTTGGGGCATCTGGTTTCTTTATGTTAACAGATCTAGCTGTCCTAGAACTCGCTCTGTAGACCAGGCTGGCCTTGAAATCAGAGATCTGCCTGTTTCTGAGTGCTAGGATTAATGACATGCTCCACCATGCCCATCCATTTCTTCCTCCTTTTATAGCTCAGGGGACATAGCACTTTCCCTACCAAGAGTGAGGATCTATGTAAAAAGCTAGCAGATAAAGCAGCTGCCTGTAGTCCCAGCACTTGGGAGAATGAGACAGATTCCTGGGGCAAGCTGAAGCTAAGACTAGCTGAATAGTGAGATCTGGTTCAACTGAGAGACTGTCTCAATTAAAAAAGAAATGGAGAACAAGCCACCCAAAGTCAACTTGAGGCTTCCACATGCATGCATACACATGTGTGTGGGCACTTATACCTTATACACACATGCAAACAGGCACACACACCACACACAATAGCAAGAGGATGTAGGTTTGGTTAATGAAGGGCAACAAAAAAGGAAATTGGGTGAAATTTTAAAAATCTTACTTGGACCTGGGAGAGGCTCAGTGGGTAACAGTGCTTGCCAAGCAACTCTGATGACAGAGTTTAATCCTAGAACCCATGGTGAAAGATAGAACCAACTCCTGAAGGTTGTTCTCTGACCTCCACATGCACGATGGGAACATGGGTACCTGATGGGCAAAAGTGCCTGTTGTGTGAGCCCAATGACCCGAGTTAGCTTCCCAGAACACACACAAAGCTAGATACAGTGGTATGTGTCCATAATCCCAGCACTCCTCCTCCAGGAAGACAGACGGGAGGTGGAGCTAGCAGAACTCCCTGAAAGCTTATTGGCCAGCTAATATATGCAGGAGTATGCGGGGTGGCAGAAACCATGAGAGACTGCCTCATAAGATGGAAGGAGCAAACTCCAAAAGTTGTCCTGTGACCTCTACATGTGTACTGTGGCACATGTGTACCCACATCCGCACCCCTCACCACTCCGACAAAATAACAAAGAAAATAAAAAAAGGAAAAAAAAAATCTCAACTATGTATCACCTGCAAAGAAAACCACTCTAAATATAAAGACTCATATAAAAGGAAAGGGGTAGAGAAAGATAAACCATGCTAACAGCAGTCAAAAGGCAGCACAAGTGAATAATTTCAGATTAAAAATGTTTGCTCTGCAAAAGAAAATGTCAAAGGAATGAAAAGCAGGTTTTAAATTGAGAGAAGTATCTGTAAACAACAACAACAACAACAAAAATAATAAAAGAACAATTTAAAAATGAATCTAGACCGGCAGAATAGAACCTTATCAAAGTAGACAGATGTCAAGTAAGTACATGTGATATTCAATGCCATATGTCATTAAGTAACTGCAAATTAAAACTACTACTATCTATTAGTGGCCACAATCCAAAACACTGACTAAACTAAGTGCTGGCAAAGACATGGAGCAATAGTAGTCTCCTCCATTGGTAATGGGAATGCAAAATGGCAGACTTGGAAGAAAATTGAAGTTTCTTATGAAAGTAAATATACTCTTACTATATGATCTGGCATTCATGATCCTTGGTATTTGGCTAATTGAATTAAAATCTATGTCCATACAAAACCTGTTAAGACATGGGTATTTACAGTAGCTTTATTCACAGATGCCAAGCTGGATACAATCAAAATGTCCTTTGGTTGGTAAATAAAGTGTGGAGTAACTAGACAATAGTATGTTATTCAATAATAAAAAAAAATGAGGCTAGTTGTGGTAGTGCACGCCTTTAATCCAAGCTCTGGAGAGGCAGAGGCAGGTGGATCTCTGTGAGTTCAAGGCCAGCCTGGTCTACAAAGTGAGTTCCAGGACAGCTAGGGCTGTTACACAAAGAAACCCTGTCTTGAAAAACCAAAAGATTAAAAAAAAAAAAAAAAGAAAGAAAGAAAAAAAAGAATGAGTTAGCAAGCCATAAGAAGTGTGTAGGAAACAATACAGATTACTAAGTAAAAAACATCAATATGAAAAGGCTACATACATATATACTGCATGAGTGTACCTCTTTGATATCTTATGAAATAAAAATAAGTAGTTGTTGCCAGGATTTGGTGTGGGGAACAATAAATGTGCAGGATTTTTAGGGAATTGAGACTATCCTGCAGGGTAATTCAGTAGGGGGAAGGATATCATTATACTCTTGTAGGGTAATTCAGTGTGTGTGTGGGAAAGATATCATTATACATCTGTCAAAACTCACAGAATATATACCACCAAAAGTAAACCTTGATGTGAATTATGGTGATGTGCCAATCTGGGACTAACAAATGTACCATTCTGAGCAGGATGTTGACAGTGGGGTTGGCTGTGGATGTGTGGGGACAGTGAGTACAGAGAATTCCACTTGCCTCATTTTTCCTGTGGGCCTAAAGCTGCTTAAAAAATAGAGTTCATTCATTAAAAAAATACTGTATTACATATTTAACAATTATATAATTTATATATATATTTTTGGGTATATAACCAGGTTGGGCATAAATACAACTGACTTTGCTTTGCATACACATTTAAGTGGAAGGGAAAGTACAAAGGCTTGCTAGAGCATCACCTACCAGCTGTGAGCATTTAGCTAGGAACATTCAGAGGGCTGTAGGCATTAATCAGTATGTTTTACAGAGGGGATGAGAACACTGCTAATCCTACTTGGCAGTTAACTGGGGTTCAGTTAAATGAAATCCAGTAAAGAACTCTTTTGCTGTAGGGCTTTAGATGGGAGGAGAAGAAACAAGATAGGTCCAGGTAATCTGGGAGGGCTCAGGTAGAGGGAGACAACTGGTATGTAAAGTACTGAAATAATGCTCTGGGAGTTCCACATAGCTGGCCTTGGACCTCAGTAGCTGAGGGTTCGTCTGCCATGTTAAAAAGAGAAAAGAACAGAAAAAGAGTGAGATGGTACAGTTAGGTGTGGTGGACACGCTGCTATCCCAGCACTTGAGAAGCTGAGGCAAGAGGATCTCAAATTTGAGGCCTTGTCTTGATATAAAACAGACAAACAAAAAACTGGGGTGGGGGGTGTACTGGAGAGATGGCTCAGTGGTTAAGAGCACTTGTTTGCAGAGGACCCAGGTTCAATTCCTAGCACTCATACTGCCCCTTACAATATCTATAATTCAGTCCCAGAGGATCTCATGCCCTCTTCTGGCCTCTGTGGACACCAGGCACACGGACATGATGAACAAGTTTAATACCCACAAACATTAAAACAAACCAAAACAAAAATACCAAACATATAGGTGTGGCTGAAGGTGGTGGCAATCGGGACTGGACTGAGTCAGCAGCAAAGAGCAGTAGTTTGAGAGCTAACCACAGCTCTGAGGGTTAGTTATGTTAAGGGTTTTGGCTCTGATTCTGAGAACGGAAGCTACTATAAGTAAGTAAGGCATGAGAGCTAATGTTTTTATGGGATCCTACTGCCTGTGGGCAGGTGGAGAGGGAAAGGGTTAGAGATCATGTAGGAAGCTTCTACAAGATCCAGAAGGGTAATGAAGGCTTAGAAGGAAACACGAGAGTATGTATGAAGTAGTTAGATTCTTGATACATTGTGAAGGTGCAACCAACTTGGATGTTTAAACAAACCCAAAACAACTGGGAATAAAATCTATAAACTGACCTGTATATACATTAACCATGGTCTGTTGATCTGATTAATAATGGAGAGTGAGCTGTACTGAAAATACACTACTTGTAGTTTTTTTGAAGGCAGACAGGTATTTTGCTACAAAGAAACAACTCAGCTGCCATCTACCACAATGCTGCAGCTCATGCACTTTCCACATCAAGCCTGTGTTGCTTCCAGTCACTATGGGATCAAGACTGTGTTTGCTGCAGCAGCGGGCAGCTCTGCTTTACAGCATTTCACATCTGCAGTCTCTCTCAGGTCAGACATGTTGTTCCTCAAAACCAAGAAAGGAAAATGAGAGGCCAGTGTAGAAACAAACATAAAGCTGCCATCTTGTTTAGATGTTTATGAAGTAACAGTGTGCCAATTTAGGATTCAAATACCTTCTAAAAAACTATGAAGGTGCTACATAATCAAAAGAAACTCGACATTTTCAGTTTCTTTCTAACCAGGTGAATTCCTCTACATGAACATGAACCCCCGTTGGTAGAACCCTGCTACTATTAACACAAAATGTACTGGAAGGAAAAAAATCCCCACAAACAGAAAGAGGCAGTGTTTTCTATCAGTTTTATGTATGGCATTGTGATAACAGGGAAAATAAAAACACCACTTTCCTCTGCCAAAGCAAAACTTGTCATTTTACAACTCAGTATTGTCTTTGGAGGTTATGGTCCATTTGTTTGGCTGTTTTATGGGGTCTGTTGGTCTCAAACTACACAGCCTATCTAAACACTGCTTTTATTAGCAGTAAACAAGGAAGTAAATGCCCAAGACCAACTCAGACCCATAGTAATCCCATAAAAACGTGGCCTCCTTTCCTTAGTGTGGAGTACCTTCCTCATTTCCTGGTATACTATAGCAGTAAAAGGTGATGTGGGGGCAGGATATAGCTCGGTTGATACACTACTTACTTAGCATGCATGGAATCCTGGTCTTG
This sequence comes from Peromyscus maniculatus bairdii, assembly GCF_049852395.1. Taxonomy (NCBI): domain Eukaryota; kingdom Metazoa; phylum Chordata; class Mammalia; order Rodentia; family Cricetidae; genus Peromyscus; species Peromyscus maniculatus. Next base: position 53,584,314 of record NC_134858.1, on the reverse strand, counting down.
AATTTACCATACATAAACTGACCATGCTGGCACGGGAGTGTAATCTCAGCACTTGGGAGGTGGAGGTAGGTAGATTAGAGAAATTCAACGTCACTCTTGTCTGTACACAAAGCAAGCTCAAGGCCAGCTAAGGTTACAAGAAGCACTATTTCAGAACAAAAAAGTTAAGAGCTGCCAAACCAATGAATTAAACAAACAAGCCCAGAAAAATGAGGGGGAAAGAAAAAAAGAAAGAGAAAAGGAAAAAGGGATGTTGGTATAGCCATATTCCCCTATAGGAGATCATGTGATTCCTTCCCCCAACCCCCCCCCCCCCAATCTACCTCTTTCTGCCTCTCTGGTAGAGGTGGGGATTAAACTCAAGACCTCATCAATGTTAGGCAAGCACTGTGTCTTAATATTGAGCCACATGTAACTAAACATCTATGTACGACATTTTCAGTGACATTTGATTATATATTCAGAAAAAAAGAACAAACCTCCTTTTAATTACACAAAGCACAGAAATTCAACATTTTTACTTTGTGAAGCTATGTGTATTTTTCACTCTCTTCTTCATAACTGTTTTTTCATTTTTTTAAAAAAAGATTTGTATTTTATATGCATGGGATGCTGTGCCTGATTGTATATGTGCACCATGTGTCTGCAGTGCCAGCAGAGGCCGGCAAAGGGCACAGGACCCCTGGAACTGACGTTGCAGATGTTTGAGCTGACATGTAGATGATGGGAATTAAACCTGGGACCTCTCACCTCTGAGTCATCTCTCCAGCTCCTCTTCTTGGTGGTTCTTAAGGGAGGTTTATCAGAATCAGGGAATTTAAATTTGAGCATGGTACACATTTGTACACATCTGTAACTCTAGCATTTAGGAGGTAGAGGGAGGAGGATAAGTTACATAGTGAGTTTCAGGCTAGCCTGGGTTGTATACTGAAACTCCATTTAAACCGGAGGGGGCATTTATAATTATCAAAAGGGAACATGATGAGATTTCTAAAAAGCTATAAAACTGTGTTTAGTTTATTATACTTCACTATGTTTAGCATCATGGTTGGGTCTGGAATAGCCTATCAAAAATTCATGGGCTGAAGGACTGGTTTGTAGCAGGTGGTACTACTGGGAGATGATGGGGACATTAGAAAGGGAGGCCTAGTCACCAAGGACACACCTGGAGATGGCAATTTTTTTTTTTTTTTTTTTTTTTGGTTTTTCAAGACAGGGTTTCTCTGTGTAGCTTTGCGCCTTTCCTGGAACTCACTTGGTAGACCAGGCTGGCCTCGAACTCACAGAGATCCGCCTGCCTCTGCCTCCCGAGTGCTGGGATTAAAGGTGTGCGCCACCACCGCCCGGCGCAAATTTTTTTTTTCCTGGCTCTTTCCTCTTCTTCCTGGTCCTCATTCTTGTCTTCCTTCCCTGTTTCCTTTCCTCCTAGCTGCTCTGAGGTGAGCAGCTTTGCTTTACCCATGTTCTCCACCATTAAACCCAGCTTATCTCAGTCCCAAGTGATGGAGCCAAAACAACCGTGATCCTCTAAGACCATGAGGAAAAAAATTGTTCTATTTGGCCACAGCAATGGAAAACTAACATATACTGCAAAATGGCAGAAATAAATACAATAAAAATAATAACAACGAACTCACGTCCTTTTATAGTTAGACTACATAATTTAGAGTCAGGCAAACAGCTAAAAAGTATTAGAAAGGTGGTAGTGGCTGATGTGTGGAAAGGTATATATTTAAGTATATGAGCATAACAGGGATAAGATATAGAGACAGAGATGAACCCAATGACTAAGGGAACAGCTAAGGTGACCTTTAATTATCACTGTGCATTTACAGATGCACTGGAAAGCTGAAGGATACAAAGTACAGCTGAGCAAACTATCTGACAAGGAACAGTTAGCCTGCAGCACTTAACTACTGAGAAATCCAGTCTCACTAGACAGCACCAAAATAATGTGGTTCAAGGCTGGGGTTTTAGGAAGGCAACACAAAAGAAGGCAGAAGCAACACAGGTCCCCAAAAAAACATTAGCCAAAGCTCTAGGGCAAGGTGTTGGCAGTGCAAGGAACATGCTCCTCTGTCCTCTCTCTCACCCACATTTGCCAGCTCGGTTCTGCAGCCCTGAAACAACTGAAACAGAGTGGGAAAATGTTTCTTTGGTGGGCAGGAAATTCTAAATCTTTTACTCTTTCAAATCCAATTTGGGGCTGGGATACAGCTCAGCTGGAGAGCGACTGTCCAGCATGCATGAACCCCTTGGTTCAATCTCAGGCACTTCATAAAAAGGGTGTGGTGATTTCTGCCTGTAATCCCAGCATTTAGGAATAGCTGCATGAGGAACAGAAGTTCAAGGTCATTCTTGGCTACATAGTGAGCTTTGAGGCCAGCCTGGGATACATAAAACCCTGTCATAAAAAAAAATAACAACCTAAAAAACACTCCAGAGGACACTGGGTAATACAGATTTCCTCCATCAAAAGATAAAGAAACAAACAAACTTAGCAACAAGAAGGCAACAGTACTGTGCTCACTACCACTGCAATAAAAAGGTTTTCTTCAAAAACAAACAGGCCCGAGTGCAATGTGCTTAATAGTTTAAACAGGTAGAAATGTCCTCAATTCTTTTTGCAATTTTCTGCTTCTAAATTCTAAAGAAGACAAGTGACTAAATGGCCACAAAATTCCAATCCGATATACTGAAAGCAGTTAGGGACCAGCTCCCTAGGATATTTGGTTGCCTGCCCGAGGCCTCACTTTTCGCACAGATGGAACCTCTCTGGTTTATAAGCTATGGATTTTAGGCAAAAGATTAAAACCACATTAGCTTTAACTCTAACAAAAGAATAACAAGACTAATTTGGTCACTCCAAGATTCTTCATATTTCCATATTTACTAAAATCTGACAGAACATGTATTTTTGGAGTTGTCTAACCAGACCCCAGAGGACTAGCTCTTCCCTCCACAGTAAACACATTTGCTTGTGTTAGCATGTTCTTTTGTCATGAATTGGCTTCTACTGTGGTACCACAGAGAGGATTTACAGAGACGATCTGCACCCCATACCCCCAAATGTAAAATCGGCTATTTTCCTCAAAGGGATGTTGTGAAAACGAAATAAAATAGTTCTTATTGTTCTGCATGCAAGAACACAAAAGCTACTTTTTAACTGTTACAGTGTCTTCAGTGAAATATTTATGAGGAAGTATATTATAAAGACACATAAGAAAAAAAATCAAACAAGCACAGCACGTTCCAAACAAGTTAAAAGGTGGCAGAATTATGAATAATTACTTTCCAGTCTTTAATGTTCTAATTTTCAGAAATATTGTTGTTATTTTAGTGAAAGTGGAAAGTCAGGTTCATGCCTGTAATTCTAGCACACAGGAGGCTACAGCAGAATAAGTGCTGTGAGTTCAAGGCCAACCTGGGCAACAGGAAGGAACCTTGACTCAACAACACATTGAAGATCAACATTGCCATCACAATTGGAGATTCTGTTTATTTACTGAGACAGGGTCACATGTAATACTGCAAACTAGTCTTCAACTCACTATGTAGACAATAAGATCTTGAACTTCTGAGCTTCCTGCTTTCACCTCCCCAGTGAAAATATACTGAAATTATCCTGTGAGGGGAAAAAAAAAGATCCACCTGGATGGATTTGACTAAAATGCAAACATGAAATTCTCAAACAATGAAAAAAACACAAACAAATCAAAAAACAGTGTTTCATAAAAGAAAAACTACAGTCAGTACACTTAATCTAGGAAACATTATGGCTTTGAATCACAGTCCACAGCAGGTGTGGCTCATTAGCAGTTTTCTGACCTGCTGTTTTCCTTCTTGCTACTATATCTTAAGATAAATATTGAAGGTAATATACTTGATTCATTTCTAGTTCCATTATCATCTCACTGCCTTCAGAAATCTGACTCCAAATTACCTTACTTGAAAAAGGAGGTGTTGGTATTCTTTCATCATTATGTTTTTTACACAGTCATATCTTTCTGGAGTCATTTATTTTTGCCACAACATCTCCCTAACTATCTAATTTAGCTTTTTGTGAGTAATAACACTAGAATATTTGAAAGGCAGGACTGATAATTATAATCAAGACGTAGCAATGTGAACATTGAAAGAAGATGTATAACTGCTTTTTAAATAACAAATTCACTTAAAATTTTTGGGAAAAAGAGGTACTTTGAATTTTTGGTAAACAATCATGTGCAACAGCCATTAGAGAGGGATGCAACCCCAGGCAGTAGCGAGAGCTCTGAACTGAGTCAGGAAATCTGATCCTTAGTTAAGGCTAAATAGCTGTGGTTTCTGGGGTCATTAAACCAGTCTAGACCAAGTTTCTTATCTGTTAATGAAGGATTACATAAATTCTAAATTTGTTTAGGTGTCAGAACATATAAAACACCATAAAATTTATTGAATGAACTAGAAGCCATTTTACAAACAAGCAGAAAATAGGAATATATTAAAGATTCAATATAGGGGCTAGAAAGATGGCTCATCAATTAAGAGTATTGCTTTTCCTGAAGACTGAGTTTGGTTCCTAGCACTCATTTCAAGTGGCTCCAGTTCCAGGATATCTGACACCTCTCCCTTCTGCAGGCAACCTCCACTCTGACATACACTCACACTGATACACAAATATACATGATTAAAACTAAAATTAAAAAAAAAAATATTGAAATCCCAACTACAAACCCCTCTGCAAGAATGATAGGTGCTCTTAACTACTGAGTCAACTCTCCAGGCCCAAACACTTATTCAAGTTGTACCAAGTTCTACAGCAGTTTAAGAAGTATTTCAGTATTTAATCCTTTCAAGTGAAAAGAGCTATTTTGTAATGGACAAACTGAGCCTCAGAGAGGTAAGTAACTTATCTATGTTTATACTGTGAGGGTCACAGCTGTTCACATGTTGAGCTCTCCTCTCAGGAACATAGTGGGACTGCATTTCCTCACTACATCTGAGATAAGGAAAGGCCCACAAAACTCATACGGCTGATGAATGTGAATGACATATGATGCTTGTGGGCAGAAACTGAATCCATAAGCAGTTTGTCATGCTGCCACCCTCCTAATATACAATAATCATGAAAGTGTATTTCAGTGGTGGCCTATATGATCAAAACAGCACAACCCCTTGTTGACCAACTTTGGACAAATAGCAAAAAAAAAGAGAGGAAGGGAAGCGAGTGAAATTTTGTGATTGTTTATTATGATTAGCAATAATCTAGCCCACCCTAATTGATAATTACACAGTTAATACATTTCCAACTTAGTGGAATTATCTACTTGTTCATAGCTAATGCCAAAAATGTAAGAATTTATAGGAGAAAATAGTACAATTCTATGTATTATCACCTTTTGGGTGTTTGAACTACTGAAAATATATATCATCTAATTAGTTAAGACTAGTTTGTTGTCCAAATGTCTTTATGACCTTGAGATAGGTAAAAAAATTCCTTTCAAAAGAAGGCACAAGCCACAAAAAGGAAAAAAAAATAGAAGTCTACTAAAGTTAAAAATGTCTATTCTTCAAAAGACCTCATGAAAAGAAGGGTTAGATAGATTATAGATTGAAGTTATGTTTGTAATAAACACATTTAGTAAAAATTCATATCTAGAACATAGAGAATGCCTACAAATTAAAGGACAAGTAACTCAATCTAAAATAAGAGATATAAATAAAATAAATGTTAATAAAAAAGACTACACAAATGATCAGTAACTAGAAAGACACTAGCGTATGTCTAAAGTAGCTAAAATAAAGCAGAATGACATTACAGTGTTGGGCAAGGACAGGAAAAATTCTCTTCTCAATAGGAAAAAAATGTAAAACTTAGTATACAAAATAATGAGTCTCATTATATTAGTAAACATGTATATCCATGCACATTGGTTATATTTACCTCTCCATTACTCTCTCTGCTCCCACTGCCAACAAATAATCCCACGTTTGCTTTCACGTCTTTTGTGTCTATTTTTAAAGTTAGATCCCACATGAATGAAACCATGTGACAGCTGTTTCCCCTTCCTTCTCTCACTATCCACTCCTTGTACACTCCCCCTTCAATTTTCATGTCTTATATATCATCTCCCTTTTAAATATAAATTCTGTACATGACAGAAAGTGTGATGTCTTCCTGAGTCTGGCTTACATTGCTTTACATTATCTCTAGTTCCATCTATGTTCCTGAAAATGATATAATTCACTCTTTAAGGTGAAGTAAAATGTCACTTTGTGTGTATGTGTATCATATTTTCTTTATCCATTCACCTATTGATGGACATCTAGGCTGACTCCATGTCTTTGCTATTGTGAATGGAGCCACAATAAACATGGGCCTGTAAGTGTCTCTGGTACACTAACTCAGGTTCCTTCAGGTTTACCCAGTAGTAGTAAGGCTGGATCATACAGTAGTTTTCTGAGGAGCTTTCAGACCGACTTTCTTGTCACTATGAATTTAAACGGCACAATCTCCTTGGAGAATCACTTAACAAACCTTCTAAACCATACTTTTCCTATGAACCACTGTTCTATTTTCATTTACTGCCGAGTACTTGCATGGCTCCGGGCGGGCACCTGACCTGACTGGAGAAGATGAGGGAATGAAGAAAGGACAGACACAATACACAGTAAAGCTAGAATCAGGTAGAGTGCGCTCTCTAGCACCCGGAAGCAGCATGTTTATTATACACAAAATGTTACACGGAGGTGGACTTACTGCATACAGCTGAACAAGGAGACAGGTTTAGCTAATCTTGGCAGTAGCCTCTGTAGGGGAGCAGTCTTCAGGCTATGAATTGGGGGTGGGAGTGAAAGCTATGGTGGACATTTTCTGCACATACTATCAACATCAGTGCATGGACCAGAGGAAGGTTTTGCCATCCCTTTGAGCTTTAACCTGAGGGGGTGGCTGGCTTTGCTATATTCCCCATGGATATGATGCTATGGTCTTTGACATGCTCTGACCATCTCAACAACATACATTCACTCAGGACTTCATTCTCCCAGGGTTCCTCCACACCCCACAATTTCTGTTGCTTTGATAAAATAATCTAACCAAAAGCAACACAGGGGAGGAAGGATCCATCTGATCCACAATTCCAGGTCCCAGTCTGCCACCATGGGGTGAAGTAACGGCAGGAACCCAAAGCATAATATACACAGTCAAGAAGAGAGAGAACAAACACAGGGATCCTTACTTGCTTCCTATGCTCAGATAATGTTCCTGACTCTTGCACACTCCAAGGATTAGCCCATTAAACGGTGCTGCCCACATTCATGGTTGGTCTTTCTACCTCAATTAACAACCAAGAGAACTCCCTACAGACCTGCCCAAAGACCAATCTGATGTAGATAATTCCTCATTAAGACTCTCTTCCCAAGAGGCAGGGTGCTGGGGAGGCTCTCAGGAATCCACAAGGTTGACCCCACCTTGGTCTGCTGGCAGTGGTCCAGATGGTGCCTGGACCAGTCTACTCTGGTGACCAGCCTAGCAAATAACCTAGCTGTCATCATTGAGCCTTTGTCCAGTGAGAGATGGAGGTGGATACAGAGATCCAGAGCCAGGCACCAGGCTGAGTTCCCGGAATCTAATTGTTGAGAGAGAGGAGAGATACTGCAGGTGAGGGACGTCAAGATCATGATGGGAGTATGTGCAGAGATGATGGACCACACTAGTGGAAACCCATGAACTGTGGACTGGGGGCTGTGGAGCCCCCACGGGACTGGACTAGGCCCTCTGGACACGGAAGACAGTTGTTTGGCTCAAACTGTTTTGGGGACACCCAGGCAGGGGGATCAGGATCTGTCCCTGGTGCACAGGCAGGCTTCTGGGAATCTGGTGCCTGTGGTGTGACACCTTGCACAGCCTTGGTGCAGTGGGAAGAAGCTTGGACCAGCCTAGGCTCAGTAAGCTGGGCTCTGCTGACTCCCCATGGGAGACCTTGATTTGGGGGATGTGGAGATATGGGGTGGCTTGGGAAAGAGGGCTGAGGGTAGGAGGAGGGAGGAGGGGGTTCTGTGGATAGCATGAGGAGTAGAAAAATTCTTAATAAAGAAAAATAAAATTAAAACAAAAAAAAACCTCTCTTCCCTGCTAGGCATGGTGCCACATGCCTTTAATCCCAGCACTAAGGAGGCAAAGGCAGGTGAATATGAGTTCAAGATGAGTCTAGTCTACATTGTGAGTTCCAGGACAGCCGGGGCTATGTGGAGAGACCCTGACTCAAGAAAAAAGAATGTCTTCCAAGTTGAGAGTTAACACTAACCAGCACAACTACAAACAATATCCTACAGAAATACAGATATAAGAAACTAATGCATATGCCTAACAAAAAAATGTATGAGAATGCCAGATATGGTGACACATAACTTTAGACCCAACACTCAAGAGGCAGAGACTGGCAGATCTCTACAAGTTTGAGACTAGCCTGGTCTACACAGTAAGTTCCAGGTCAGCCAGGGCCACACACAGTGAGCCTGTCTGAAAAAAACAAAACAAAACTATGAGAATGTTTATGGTAGTTTATTAATAATGACCTCAAATGCTAACAATATCAGGAATACATTATATTCTTACAATGAAACCAAGAATATTATAAAGATTAAACTCCTGTCATATGCAACATGGATGAATCTCAGAGATTTAAGGATGAGCAAAAGAAAACCAACCAGCACTTGGGAAGCTGAGGCAGGAAGATTATGAGTATGAAGAAAGTCTGAGCTACACCGTAAATTACAGGTTAGCTTGAGCCACATAATACAAAAATCCAAAGAGTCAGGAGAGTAAATATTTATGTACATGATTTTCAAGAGCATTTAACTCTATGAAGACAGAAATTAGGTTAGCAGTGTTTCAGGTACAGGGAGAGAAAGGGGCTACTGATTGGAGGAGTGCCCTGGGGAGCTTAAATATTTATAGCTGTGTATCTACCTCTTTATTTGTGAATAAACTCACCGACCTTATATAGCTAGTATGTAGATTTTTGCACAAAAAAGTTAGAAGACATCAGAGAAGCACTGGTTTAAGCAGTTTAGGATACTAAGATTCACAAAGGACAGGAGTTACCCCCAACCCCAAGGCTCAGTCCAACCTGAGTCTGTTCACTGTCTATCCCAACTCTCTCCTTCTCCCCCCTCCCACTGAGACAGGGTTTCTCTGTGTAACCCTGGCTGTCCTGGAACTCACTCTGTAGCCCAGGCCGGCCTTGAACTCACAGAGATCTGCCTGCTTCTGCCTTCCAGGCACTGGGATTAAAGGTGTGTGCCACTACTACCCAGCTGTGTTGTTCTTTTGTAATGAACCCCCAAACATGACCCCAAGAAACTGCCTCTCTGGGTTTCTCTCTCTACATCAATGAACTTTAGTATTTTAAAGTTTTGTTTCAATCTGAGTAGATAATCAGCTTGTAGAAATTTGATTCAACATAGGAACTTAAAGTGTGCCTCAGATCTGTAGCTAGCTATACTAAATCTGTGTGTTTGTAAGAGCAGGAAGGAGGAGGGTCACTGTTGAACATATTAGAAGATGAGTGCCAAGGCTTGGCGTACTGGGTTTGGACAAGCTCCCCATTAGATGCTTAGACTGGGAGAATAAGAATGGCATTTCTTACACAAAAGGTAAGTTGGTAGGCTGGTGGCAATTATTTTGACCTAGACATTTTGAATAAAGATGAATAAATGGGAAAGTGATTATGCCTAAAGCAATGAATTGTAATGGACTTCTTGAGCAAACACAAAAGCATGTACTTGACCTCAAAGAGACAACTGAAGATTTAATACAACTGTATATTTTAAGGAATTTAAAAGTCTTTACAAAATTAAAGTTTAGGAGATAAATGTAATGGTAAAGAATGAGTTTTTATTATTTTATTTATTTATTTATTTTTTGTTTTGTTTTTTCAAGACAGGGTTTCTCTGTGTAGCTTTGTACCTTTCCTGGATCTCACTCTGTAGACCAGGCTGGCCTCGAACTCACAAAGATAAGTCTGCCTCTGCCTCCCAAGTGCTGGGATTAAAGGCATGTGCCACCACCGCCCAGCTGGAACTTTTATTTTTTAAAGCAGAGACCCATGTAACGTAAGCTGGTTCCAAACTCACTATATAGCCAAAGATGGCTTTGAACTTGCTACTTTCTGGCTTCCATGTCCCCAATGCTGGGATATCAGGTATCTGCCACTACCATGTCCAATTTATACTGTGCTGGAGATCAAACCCAGGGCTTGTGCATGTAAGCAAGCCTTCTACCAACTGAACTACACCCCCAGTGTTCTGTTTTTTATTTCATAGACTGAAGCAATAATTGAGACAGAATTAATTCAAGGTTACTGGCAACATGAATTATACAAAGTAAATCTTGACTCCAAATGTAAAATGTATTCATTTCATGACTCTGGGGAAGTTTTGAGGCAGCATATGAACTGAGAAGAAGGAAAATTTGCTTTTGGCTGTGCTTTACTGTATTCTGAAAGACAAGGTGCCATGAAACTGATGGTACTGTGGAGTTGGCATGCAAATACGGACTAGAGAACATGCTTGAAGACAATGAAGATTATACATCAGACTAACCAAGGAAAGTAGATACAAGTAGTGTCATCAGTAACACTAAACTGAAGGCTTACAGTAAATGTGGTTCAATGATAAACTGATTTAACGAGGCTAAACATGGGAGGATATGCTACTGAATCTACCAACTGACGTCTTGATTCCCTGAGCTACTGGCTTTTTTATTCATCTAACACTTCACACTTACACTCTAGTATCAGGAATCTCATCATTTTGTGCTATGATTTCTCATGTATCTGTCTTTTCCATAGTAGGCACCATGCTTGGAGTGAACTAGCTTCCTCAAGGATCTTAGTTCTCTTACTATCATCTTAACCTCTCTGGCAATAAAGAATACTGTTATTATTTTTCTTTCAGATGTAAACACACCGTAGTTCTATATGAGAACAAAACCAAACAAAGCTTGTAAGAAAATCTTCCATTAATTTCTGTCTTCCTTCTAACCACTGTCTTTTACTTACTTACTTGAAAGACTATTCCAGGCATTGCTTCTATTCAGTCTGAAACCTACAGTCACCAGGTTTCTATTTGTACCTTTATGAAACACTCTCAGGTACTGTTATCCTCTGAAGTGCTCCTTTCTATTGACACCTGTGTGTGCATGCATGTGTCCGCTTGTGTCTGTGGATGGCAGAGGACAAACTTGGGTGTGGACATTCCTTAGGTGCTGTCCACTTTTTTTTTTTTTTAAAGATTTATTTATTTTGGGGTGGAATGATGGCTCAGTGGTTAAGAGCACTTGCTGCTCTTCCAGAGAAACCAAGTTTGGCTCTCATGTTAGGTGGCTTAGAACACTGTAACTCTAGCTGTAGAGGATCCTATACCTCTGGCCTCCACAGGAACCTGCACTTATGTACACAGACACAAACATATACATAATTAGAAATTAACTATTTATTTTATTTTATGTATATGAGTGCTGTGGAATAATTCTTTTGTACACTGTGAAGATTTGTCACTCGGATTTGTTTAATAAAAAGCTGATTGGCTGGTAGCCAGGCAGAAATTATAGGCAGGACAACCAAACTTGGAGAATGATGGGAAGAAGGAGGGAAGAGTCAGGAGAGACATCAGCCAGCCGCCAAGGAAGCAGGATGTGCAGAAAATGAGGTAACAAGCCATGAGCCACATGGCAAAGCATAGATAAGAAATATGGGTCGCCGGGCGTGATGGCGCACGCCTTTAATCCCAGCACTTGGGAGGCAGAGGCAGGCGGATCTCTGTGAGTTCGAGGCCAGCCTGGACTACCAAGTGAGCTCCAGGAAAGGCGCAAAGCTACACAGAGAAACCCTGTCTCGAAAAAACCAAAAAAAAAAAAAAAGAAATATGGGTCAATTTAAAGGTAAGAGTTAGATAGTAACAAGCCTGAGCTATTGACTGAGCATCAATAATTTATATTAAGTCTCCGAGTCAGTTATTTGGGAACTGGCTGCTGGTTATTTGGCAACAGGCGGTCAGACAGAAAAACTCCACCTACATGTGAGTGTTTTGCCTGTATGATTACATATGTGCACCATGTGCCTACATTGCCCAAGGAGGCCAGAAGAGTCAGATGCCCCTGAAACTGGTGTTACAGATGGTTGTGAGCTGCTAAGTGGGTGCTAGGAACCAGATCCTGGTCCTCTTCAAGAGTATTAAGTGTTCTTAATCCCCGAACTATTTCTCCAGCAGGCTCCCTTTAATGTGTGTTGATGTTTATTTGTGTTTTGTGTATATGCATACTCTTTGTGTGAGAACTTGTGTATATGAGTATGGTGCATGCATGTAGAGATCAGAGGACAACCTTGGGTGTCAGTCTTTACTTTCCACCTCATTTGAATCACTGCATCTCGATCACCACTGCATAAACCAAACTAGCTGGTCTATTAGCTTCCAAGATTTTTCTGTTTCTGCCTCCCATCTTGCTGAAGGTACAATGGGATGATGGATGAATGCTACCTCATTTAGCTTTATTTATGTGAGTTCTGGGGATCCATTTTCCAAGTCTTTATTCTTGATGACACACACTTAGAGACTGAGTCACCTCTCCAGTGCACTTTCTCTTTCCCCCTGCTTTTTCAGACAGGGTCACTTACTGACCTGGAACTCACCAAGAAATTAAGTTAGGCTGGATATCCAGTGAGCCCCAGGAATCCCCTGTCTTTGCCTCCCCAGAGCTAGGATTACACTACTGTGTCCCCCCTTACCCCTTTCTGTGCTTTTGTGGAGTCTGGGTATCAAACTCAGGTCCCTAACGCTTGCAAGGCAAGTACAGTACCAACTGAACTATCTCCCCAGTCCATGACCACCTAATTTTTACTCTAGTTTCCAAATGTCATTTGATGTTGCAAATGACTCTGCAAATTCATTTTCCACTATTTCTTGTATACTTACATTTTCTATATACTTCTTCTTTTTAATGTGCATTGGTGTTTTGCTTTTGTATGTCTGTGTGAAGGTATTGGATCCCCTGGAACTGGGAGCTATAGACAGTTGTGAGCTGCCATGTGGGTGATGGGAATTGAACCCTGGTCCTCTGACAAGAGCAGATAGTGCTCTTAAACACTGAGCAGTCTCTCCAGCCTGCTCCTATATACTTCTTATCTACATTCTTGTTTCTTCCCATCTCTAAGTATTATTTCAGCCTTTGCTGACCTCTCTCTATATGTTTTCCTAGTGACTTCTCTCTGTTCCACTGTTTGAACAGCAACTTATATTGCCGATGTCTAAACCCTTATCTTTTAAATTCTGAGCCTGTATCTGAAATGGACTGTATCCCTTTCATGTATTATAGAAACTCACAACGAACCCAGAAAAAATGGAATCCATAGTCTTTCTGTTAAAATCTGTTCCAGTGCCTATGTCTTCTCGAGGGTACTTTCTTTTATTCAGCGTAAAACCCCAAAGTCCTTTTCAACACTGCCTCACCTTTCCATCATAAACAATCCCTTACCAAGCCCACCATGATTGACCTCTTCTAGGTCTCATTATCATATTTAAAGCCTTTTCTTGCCCTGATTACTCTAACAGCCTGCTTGCTATCTGTCCGAACCTGCCTCTAATCTGTTTCCACAGAGCATTCAGTGAACATTTAAAATACAAATGTAATTACAAATGCCATTCCTCGTTTAAAATCATTCTAGCGTTCCATTATCCACTGCCATCATGTGACTTTTTCTTTTCTTTCTTTCTCTCTTTCTCTCTTTCTTTCTTTCTTTCTTTCTTTCTTTCTTTCTTTCTTTCTTTCTTTCTTTCTTTCTTTCTTTTTTTTAAAATACTGGGTATTGAATTGAGGGCCTTTTATGTGCTAGGCAAATGCTCTATATCCGAGTTACATTCATTCCTAGTCCTTCTGGTTTTTTTTGTTTACTTGTTTGCCAAATTTTTGAGAAAGGGTCTTACTAAGTGCTCAGGCTGGCCTTGCACTCACTCAGCAGCCAGCCTGGGCTGACCGTGAACTTGCTGTCTTCCTGTCTCTGCCTCCAGAGTAACTGTGATTATGGTCCAGCTTCCTATGTGAGAATTTTACTTTTTCTTTTTGAAATCTCTCTGTTTAAAAGCATTATTTTATCATTTGAATAATCAACCAAACTTGGTCCTGTATCAACTTGGTCCTATAAACCTTTAGTTTTGGAACCAAGAAATATAATTAAAAAAAAAAAGAAGAAAAGAAAAGAAATGGAATCTGGGCATGTTGAAATGAAACATAACATAAAAAGTTTAAAGCAATATATTAACAACAACTAAATCTTCTCTTGCTGCATTCTTTGGTATTTATCATCTTTGATATCCTGTATCTGTTCTTGAGTGAAAGATCTCACAAATCTATCACTTTGGGAAGTTATAGCTGGCTGGCTTACTAATAATTATAGTAAAAATAGCCATCCTCGCCAGGCGGTGGCGGTGGCGGTGGCGGCGGCGGCGGCGCACGCCTTTAATCCCAGCACTCGGGAGGCAGAGGCAGGCAGATCTCTGTGAGTTCGAGGCCAGCCTGGTCTCCAAAGCGAGTTCCAGAAAAGGCGCAAAGCTACACAGAGAAACCCTGTCTCGAAAAACCAAACCAAACAAAACAAAAACAAAAACAACAACAACAAAAAAGGCCATCCTATCAAAAGCAATCTAAGATTCAATGAAATCCTCATCAAAATTCCAATATAATTCTTTACAGACCTTGAAAAGACAATTCTCAACTTCATATGGAAACACAAAATTCCCAGGATAGCTGAAACAATCTTGAATAGTAAAAGAACTGCTGGAGGTATAACCATACCTGATTTTAAGTTGTACTACAAAGCTATAGTAATAAAAACAACATGGTATTGGCATAAAAACAGACACACTGATCAATAGAATCAAATTAAAGACCCAGACATAAATCCATACACCCATGGACACCTGAATTTTTATAAAGTGACCAGAAATACATACTGGAAAAAAAGACAGCAGCTTCAACAAATGGTGCTGGTCAAATTGGATGTCTGCTTGTACAAGAAAGCAAATAGCTCCATATTTATCATTTTGCACAAAACTCAACTCCAAACTGATCAAGACTTCAACAAAAAATCAGATACACTGAACCTGATAGAAGAGAAAGTGGGAAATAGCCTTGAACTCATTGACACAGGGAAAGACTTCCTGAACCAAACACTTAGCACAGACACTAAGATTAAGAATTAATAAATAGGACCGACCTCATGAAACTGAAAAGCTTCTGTAAGGCAAAGGACACTGTCATAAGGACAAAGCAGCAGGATGCAGAATGGGAAAAGATTTTCACCAACTACATATTCGATGGAGGGCTAAGATCCAAAATATATAAAGAACTTAAGAAATCAGATATCAAGAAAACAAATAAACTAATTAAAAAATGGGGTATAGATTTAAATAGAGAATTTTCAAAAGAGGAAACTCAAATGGCTGAGAAAGAAAGAAATGTTCAACATCCTTAGCTATCAGGGAAATGCAAAACTAAACTACTTTGGGATTTCATCTTACATCTGTCAGAATGGCTAAGATCAACAAAACAAGTGACAGCTCATACTGGCATGCATGGGGGTAAGAGGAACATTCATATATTGCTGGTGGGAGTACAAACTCGTACGGCCACTATGGAAATCAGTGTAGTGGTCCCTCAGGAAGATGGGAATTGATCTACCTCAAGATCTAGCTATACCACTCTTGGGCATATACCTAAAGGGTGATTCATCCTACTACAGAGACACTTGCTGAACTATGTTCACTGCTGCTCTATTCATAATAGCCAGAAACTGGAGACAACCTAGATGTCCCTCAACAGAAGGATGAATAAAGAAAGTGTGGTATATTTCCACAATGGAGTATTACTCAGCTGTTAAAAAAAATGACATCATGAAATTTGTAGGCAAATGGATGGAACTAGAATAAAAAATCATCCTGAATGAGGTCTTTCCAGACCCAGAAAGACAAATATGGTATGTATTTGCTTATGTGTGGGTATGAGCTGTTAAGTCAATAATAACCAATCTACAATCTATAGAACCACAGAGGGTAGGTATACAATAAGGGACTAGGGAGGAAAGAAAGATTTTGTTAGGAAAGGGAAATAGAATAGATAATTATGGATGGATGTGAGGAGGTTGAAATGGGAGGATCAAGTGGGGAGGGGGAGGGAATATGGGGAGAGACAGATAAAATTAAGGGGCAATAAGGGTAGCATGAAAACAATACAGTAGAATCTTTGTACAATATACACATATATGAAGACAATCTAAATGAAATTGCCAAGTAATGGGGGAGACAGAACTCCAATGGAACATATCTAGTCACCAAATGAAGCTTCCAGTACCGGGATTAGTTACATCTAATTGAGCTTTTGGCCAAAGGGGTCCCACAGGAATCCCAAAACAACATAGGCTGTTGCTAAGACTATAGGTTGCTCTCCACAAATTGACAGCAAGCTCCATTTGCTGAAGATAACACCTACACACCTCACAAACATGGAGATGTTGAGCTGGTACCCATATAGAGCCTTCACCCCTATGCTCCAGTGTCTTTGGTACTGGAAGGTATTCTTCACGTTATCAAAAGAAAATCACAAACACTAAGCCAGCTACAAACCCTTTATCTACAACAGTGTACTGCCTGCAAGGTGGCAAAGCTTGTGGAAGTAACCGACCAACAACTGATTTGACTTAAGGCTCATTCCATAAGATGGAACCCATACCCAACACTGCTTGGGTGATGAAGAACCTAAGACTAAATAGCCTAGGGACCTAGGTGAAAACCAAGTACTACTGGTCTAAAAAAGGGAAAAAAATGTGATAAAATGACTCCTAATGATATTCTGCTATACTCATAGATCAGTGCCTTGTTCAGTCATCATCAGAGAAGCTTCTTCCTGTACCAGATGGGAACACAGAGACCCACAGCCAGACATTATGAAGAGTATGAGAGACTTTGGAACACTCAGCTCTAAATGGGATGTCTTCATCAAATCCCTCCCCTCAGAGTTCAGGGAACCCCAGTGAACAGGAGGTAGAAAGAGAGTAAGAGCCAGAAGGGACAGAGGACATCGAGAAAACAAGGCCCTAAACAAACATGAGTGAAGGTCGTATGAACTCACAGAGACTGAAGCAGCATGCACAGGGCCTGCACAGGTCTGTACCAAGTCCTCTGCATATATATTATGGCTTCCATTTTAGTGTTTTTATAGGATTCCTGGCTATGTGAGTGGGTCTCTGATCCTTGTATCTTCTCTTGTGTGCTCTTTTCCTTCTGTTTGTGATCATTTCTATCTTTTACTTAAAAAATGAATGAATGGATTAATAAACAAATGAATGAAAACCTAGCTACTAGTGTAAAGGTTAACAACTGAGCTGTCACTTATACCTGCTGGGAGAGGAAAAGTCAGTTTTCTCCAATGGAGTGACACTGGTATATCAACCACTCCAGGATAGGTCTCATGTTCAACAGTTGATGAACATGTAATGGACTCCATAGTTTTCTGTGTGCTTTTATTTGGTTACAGGTGGTATTTTTTTCTTGTTGCTGTTTGTTTTTCTTTTCTTTTTAGGTGTTGTTTTATTGTTTTTTTTTTTGGGGGGGGTTGTATTGTTTTTTGAGAAAGAACTTAAAGTTGGGTATGTAGGGAGGGGAGAGGATCTGGAAGGACTTGGGGGAGTGGAAGAATATAATCAAAATATATTTAAATTTAAATATTGTTTTAAATAATAAAAAATATAATAAGAGGAAAAAAAGAGAATAAAACCAAAATGCAGCCCCAGGGCAGGTGAGATGGTCAGTAGTTAAAGATGCCTGCTGCCAAGCCTGATAGTCAGGGCTTGATCTTGAAAACATGGTGAAGGAGAGAAATGACTCCTGAAAGCTGTCCTCTGACCTTTACATAAACACTGTCACATGTGTTTATGCACACACAGACATGCACACAAAATAAATTAATGTAATTTAAAAATCCTCTTAAAAAAACTTGCAACCCTGATCCCCACCCCTCTTTAAAGAATAAATCATATCAAATATCTTATGTCTAAAAAATAACCCAATTATTAAGAAGAGACACATGTAAGGTTTAAGGTTCAATTTATATAACCACTCTACATTTTCATACCAGGAATATTATTTTTCACAGAATCATATTTAAATACGTTTCGGGCCTTCAAATTAGGTTATCAGATACAAGTTATTTCTGATCTCCTTTACAACCTCTTAATTATATCATCTATCTTCTTTCCTATAACATGTTTCAGTTGCAATCAGCTCTAAAGCTCTGGAGAGCAAATGCCACTCAGAACGATTACCCATGCATTACAAGTAAGGTGAGAAAGCTGTAAAGCCCCCGAGACCCCAGTGCCGGTTACGCTTCAGTCTTCCTTCCGCCGACTTCCCAGACACTTTAGCACTGTGGAGGTAAAGTGGGTTCTAAGTTTTGGGAGCTGTGCTCTGCTTGGAAGACAAAGAGAACAGTGTACAAAAGACAGTGATAGGCACAGCTGAGTAGCTTCAGAGCAGCACCCATGATTTATCTTTACTAGAAATATGAAGCACTAGACAACAAATAGGAATATTGCTAAGACTTCATATACCAGCTGGAACACAAGCCTCTTTTCTCTTACAGGAGCTGAGTTTGAAAAAAACAAAACCAAAATCAAATTAATAAACAATTTAGTATAGGAGAGGAAAAGCTCTCACAATCTTTATACTAAATGCACTAAAACAATGCTTCCCATATAGACTTACTTGATTTGGAACATGTTTTGAATTTCATATAATTTTTGTGTGTGTATGTATGTGCACATTTGTGTAGGTGTGCGCACAGTTATGTGTAGGTCTGAGCCAATAGAGATGTCTTCCTCAATCACTACTTTACCTTATTTTCTGAAACAGGGCCCATTATTGGGCCTGGGGCAAACTGACATGGTTAGGCTGGCTGGCCAATGAGTTCTATGGAGCCACCTATTTCTGTCCTCCACTGCTGAGTTACGATGTGCACTAGTATGCCTGGTTTTTATGTGGCTGTTGGAGATCCAAGCTCAGGTCCTCATACATGTGCAGCAAACACTTCAGAACTGAGACACATCCCTAGCCTGAATTTAATCGTCGTCGTCGTCATCTCCCCCCCCCCCCCGCCCCCCCAGGATCTCTCTACATAGCTCTGATTGTCCTGAAACTTACTATGTAAAGGATACTGGCCTCAAACTAAAGAGATCTGCTGCCTCTGCCTCCCCAGTGCTGGGATTAAAGGCGGTGTCACACACAATGCTAGGCCGGACTGAATTTCAAATCTTTGAATCAAGTATCCTTTTGAATGATGGTCAACTATTACCAAGTATTAGTATTAGTATTATCTTTGATATATAAAATGATCATCAATCATTTTTGCCAATGTTTTGCCAACTAGCTAGGCATTTTCTAATTTTTATTAAAAAGTTTTTACACTGATTGACTGCGTATCTGTGTGTAGACATGCACACACATGACACAGTATATACATGGAAGTCAGAGGACAACTTGTGGGAGTTGGATATTTACTTCTATCATGGGAGTTTGGGGGACTGAACTCTGGTCAACAGGCATGATGACAAATGCCTTAATCCCCTGAGCCATCTCACCAGCTCACAATTTTCTAAGTTTTAATGACAAGGATGCAATTATACTAGTTGCTTCTTAGTCTTTCACTCTGGAATACCAACAGTCATCTAGAGGTCAGCCCTCCATAGCAAGGTGTAAACAGAGAACACTCACATCAGTATGATTTCATTACAGGACAGACACTAAGCTAGAACCAAAAACTGAATTGTAGCTGGGTCTGGTGGTACAGGCCTATAATTGAGCTACTCAGAGGCTGAGGCTGAACTATCACAAGTTCAAGACCAGCTTGAACAATTTAGTGAGATGTTGTCTCAAAATTACAAAGGCTGGTGATATGTTTGTTGGTAAAGCACTTGCCTAGTATGTGTGAAGAGGTAGGCTCAATTCCCAGTACCAAAAAAAAAATAGTTAATTAAAAAAACTGAATGGTAATTTCTGCTGTAATAAGGTTTTACTTACCTAAGTAAACCTCTCTCTCTTCCCTCCTCTCCTTTTTGTTTTTTTTGTTTTGGAGGCGGGGTCTCTCTACATATTCCTGGCTGTCCTGGAATTCACTATGTAGACCAGGCTGGCCTTGAACTCAGAGATACACCTGCTTCTGCCTCCCAAGTGCTGGGATTAAAGGCATGTACCACCACTCCTGGCTAAACATTAAACTCTTGATAGGAAGAAAACAACTCTAAAGATGTAGACATAATTATAGAAAGATTATAAAACCCACCTATTCTTTGTCAATAAGGGTGCCGTTAGACAAAGTTGTTAAAAAATATGAGAAGACATGTAATTAGCAAAGGCTGAAAACTAGAAAGAAATAATTGACCAAACTCTGCCTTTGTACAATAAGTAAATCTATACACTATCCTCAGCATCATGTGTTGCTAGAGAAAGATATTAATTAAACACTAGGGAGAAGAAATCTGCAAATGAGACTTATGTAAGTAGTTTGTTTTGCTAGTAAATAAATGATCAGCAGTTTACACTGTTTTTCTGACAAAATAAAATTGCTTTTTCTTCCTTTTAGAAATGGACACAAAAGCACTCTATTACATTACTTAAATTGGCAACTGACTTAAGAGGACTTTGAAAATGTGACAGAGTGCTTTCTACTTAAGCCCCCACTCCCTCTGGAATCCAAATGTATCATATCTGTATAATACTACAATATTAGAGACATAACTTCACCAACTCCAGAGTCAATATTTTGCATTTTAAAAACCTAAAGAAAGAGCCTGCCACAGCAACCAGAGGATTATGAGTTTCAGAAATTCATTTAGTCATACCTAGCAGCAGGTATTTATAAACTCAGGGGCTTCCAATTTTACTTAACTGAGAATAGTTATAAATCTCTTGTAAAATTTAAAATATCAATAAATATATGAAGTTTTAAAAATATATTATTTAGGGAGAAGAATAATTTTGTAATAAATAAAGGTAGGATGAATAATATTAAAGTTAGAAACTTAGAGTTTTTTCTAGGCACTCAAAATTTTTCTTGTTATTCTACCTGAGCCCTAACCCTGCTCAGAGTCACAGAAATATTGATCATGTTTTCTCCTTTACAGAAAGCTTCCAAGCATAGTACTAGACTCTACGAATAAATAAGAATATTCTATTTCGTGTTTATTAAGATATATGATAAACAGTAAACATATAGTAAAAAACAAACATTTCCTCTTGAAATGAAATTTACTTCATTTAAAACTAAGTAGGGTTTAGAGAGATGGCTCAGTGGTTAAGAGCACGTGTTGTCTTGCAGAGGACCCCAATTTGATTTGAAGAACCCACTTGATGGTTCACAATTATCTGTAACTCCAGTTTCAAGGGATCCAATGCCCTCTTCTGACCTCTGCAGGCACCAAGTAAGCATGTGGTGAACATTCAGATATGCATGCAAAATATGAACACAAAAATTAATAATAACAACAACAACAACAATAATAATAAACCACCCTGGTAGTAAACTGGCCTTTCCCCCCCAAGGGTTTGAGAAATGCTAGTAGTCATAAAGCTATTTCAAACTGTTATATTTATAATTTCCTATCACATGTACAATTAAGCATTCTGTTTTACTGAAACCAGCTTTAAAAATAGTAATTTAATTAAAAACTAGGTCTAATGGTTCTCAAAGGAAGAAATACAAATGGTCATTAAATATTTGAAAGTGTTCAACAACCTTAGCCACCAGGGAATTGCAAATTAAAGCTGCTTTGAGATTCTATCTCACCCCAGTCAGGGGTATCATCAAGAAAACAATAACAAGTGCTGCTGAGCATATGGAGAAAGAATCCTTCTATACTGCCCGGGGATGTACTCTGGTGCAGCTACTATGGAAATCAGTATGGAGCTCCTGCAAGCCCCACACCCAACTCGAAACAACTAAAAATAGAACTACCATATGATGGGGCTCTATCATTGCTTGGTATATGCTGAAAAGAACTCTAAGTCAGCACACCAAAGAGACACTTGCACACCCATGTTTATTTCTGCACTATTCATAACAGCTAAGAAATGGAACCAGCTTAGATGCACACCAGCAGGTGGATGGATAAAGAAAATGTGGTGTATATACAATAGGATTTTATTCAGCTGTTAAGAAGAGTGAAATCATGATATTTGCAGATCAGTCGGAGGTTATTAAGCAAATAAGTCAGACTCAGAAATAATGCATGCTTTCTCTCATAAAAAGAATGCAGATTAAAATTTATAAACACCTGTATACACATATATATGTAGTACATGAAAGGAGGGGACTATGAGAGGGAAACAGATTATATGTAACAGGAATGCAGAAAGAGAAACTTATTTGGGGAAAAAAGGGGCATCAACAAAGCGAGAAGAGTAGATAGGGGAAGGTGGGCTGTGTGTATGTGAATAATAATGATACAATACATTAGAATGTCAATGAGATTCATTACTTTGTATATTAAAAAATTAAGATGATAAAGAAAAAACCCTAAGATTAAAAGGATGAATGTAAACACAAAGCATCTAAGAAAATGCAGGTTATTTTTTAAAACCTGTGTATCTTACAAATATATAAAGACATTAGCATTGTGAAATGTGGTCATTTTCCTTTATTCTCATGAAAAGATATGCCATGCACTTATAATGGCAGCATCATGTATATTTATAATAATCTTAACACAAACAATACTGTCAATATTAGTAGCAAACAAATACACCAGATTAGCTTTCCTTTTGGTGCTGTGATGTTTTCTGAAGAACTGCATTCCAGAAAAAGAAGACAAAGCCGTGAGCCAGCACTCTACTGAGAATCAACTCTGCCCTTAGTGCTTAAAGAGCTCCAGCCTAAGAAATGCAGGCAAGTGTATATTCCTTTGTGGAGGCTTAAATAAAACCTGCCCACACTGCCAATTTAGCTCTGCACTGCTAAGACTGGCTGATCATCAAAAACTGTCTCCAGGCATCACAATGATTACTCAGTGCCTTTTTCAGAGAGCAATTCTGAAAAGGATTGAACCAGAGGAAATAATCTCTTTATGATCAGGGCACAGGACACAACTGTAAAATGCTCCCCAAAGTGCAGTTTAATGTGCCGTGATACATTTTCTTGTTTACCATATGTTTTCTAACACATAATTTATACCAGATCATGGGTAAGATGCCAGGAATACAATAGTAACAGTACCTGCCTTCATGAAAAATTTCAACTTGAGGTATAAGATACTGAATGCATGTCAATGAACAATTTTAAAATTGTGAAAATCCTATGAAGAAATGAATAGAAAGTTATAGAGTAACAGTAGATATCATTTAGATGAGGCCCATCTGAAGAAGTAATACACACTCAGAGCAAAATGCTTAAGCAGGTCTTTTTCCATACTGAGGAACAAGGTTATTAGACCTGATGTTAACAAACACACACACACCTCAAAACACCTGAAGTGGGAGGAATTTGGTGCTCCAGAGAAAAGCTGGAGAAAAATGAGCAGGAGAGGCAAGTAGCAAAGACAGATAGTCAGGAACCAAGTCCTGTTCATATGGAGCTATGTAAAGATCTTATTGGTTCTCTTCTTCCACCATGTTGGTCCTGGGGATCAAGCTCAAGTTGTCAGGCTTGGTGGTAGACACCTCTGCCCATGAAGCCATCTGAAGGGCTCCATGATAGTTATGCTTTTAAAAGGATCATTCTGATTTCTGTATAATAATGGATGAGTAAAAATGAAGGTAGACAGACTGTCAGGAAGCTGCTGCAACAGCCTACAACAGTACACTAGTGCTTAGGATAGGACAATGGCAGTGATGATGGAGCAGAGGATAGATCTCAGACAGAAAGCAGAAGCACTAGAACTCTGCAGCAGTCTGGATGGGGTATATGCGTGCACTTGAAAAGTCTTAGGAATGATGATCCCACAATTTCTTTTTCTTTTTTAAATACATTTGGGGTTGGAGAGATGGGCCATCGGTTAAGAGCTCTGGTAACTCCCAGATGACCTGGCATCCTCAAAGCAGTCCACAACTGTCTGTGACTGCAGGCCCAGAGGATTCAATGCTCTCTTCTGTCCTTCATGAGCACCAGGCACCCAAGTGGTGAACAGACATGCATGCAGGCAAACACCCATACACATAAAATAACACAAAAATCAAAATTAAGAAAGTCAAAGTTGCATTGATTTAGTTTATGTGTATGTACGTCATGAGGTTTGTGATAGCAAGCATGTGGAAGCCAGAGGACAACTTGGGAAAGTTGGTTCTCTTCTTCCACAATATGGATCCTAGGGAGTGAACTCGGGTTGTCAGGCTTGACAGAAAACCCCTTTGCCTGAGGGACTATCTCAGCAGCTCTGATCCCAAGATTTCTGACTGGGAACGTAGTTGTTTGAGCTGTTAGAAATAGGAGGAAAAAACCAGGAGTTAAAGATCTGATATATTTATATTAAGATGATTTTGAGACAAAATTTCAAGTTGGAGGTCATATATAGGAGCTCAGAGAAATGTTTGATATAAAAGACATTTAGGCATTTTCATTAAGAGTGACAGGTAAACTACCAGGTGGTGGTGGCACATGCCTTTAAGCCCAGCACTTGGGAGGCAGAGCCAGGTGGATCTCTGTGAGTTCGAGGCCAGCCTGGGCTACAGAGTGGAGATCCAGGACAGAAACCAAAACTACACAGAGAAACCCTGTCTCAAAAAACAAAACAAAACAAAAAACAAACAAACAAACAAAAAAAGAAGAGTGACAGGTAAAACTTTAAATTGTGAATGTGAGGCATGACCTATGGTAGACAGATTAAGAAAAAGAGGAGGATTGTGTTTTGAGGAACTCAAGAGTTAGATAAAAAGGGGCATATAAAGGTGACTTAGATGACATGAACAGAGGTAGGCAGATGAGCAGTAGATGGTGTTACACAACTTCAATGGAGAAAAACAAAAAGAAACACCCACATGTTTTGGATTAAGTAAATGAGACTGTGCAAGATTTCTGTGTTAGTGGACAACACAGAAGTTACTAGCAATCTAAGAGCAAAAGTCTGTTGATGGAACAAAGGGAGCAGAAGCATATCCCCTATCTTGTTCATGTGTAGGGGATGCATAGAAAAATAATCTTTAAAGTCACTTGAGCAGTCAGAAGTTTAAGTAAACTAATATAAATTTAAACAATTAAAATAATAAATATTTAGTCTGATGGTTTTTCACTGAGTATATGCAGTATAACTCACAGCCACACCAGGATAAAGAGAATATTACAAGGCAGAAACTCCCCACCATATGATCCTCCTGAGCATTAAACTTGCAAAAGTAAATATAATGAAGGCCTAATATTACTGATTTGTTTTGGTTGTTTTTCAACTGAAATTATGCAGTATGTAGTTCTTTTTTGGCTGGGTTCCTTTTCTCACATATACACATGATGATCACCTGTTTTGTTATAGAAGACATGTGCTAATCCATTCTACCTTGATGGGCATTTAGGCTGCTGCTATGAACATTCTTGTCCATTCCTGTCTTTTGGTGACTGTATACATAGGTTTCTGTTGACTAGTATACTGAGAGACAGTGAGGCTAGAGGATAGCTGTAACTTTTAGACTATACAGCCAAATTGTATAGTCTAAAAATAGTTGGAACAGTTCATGAACCTACCAGAAGCATGAGTTGCATTTGTTACACATCACTAGTTCTTGAAATTGTCAAGTCTTATTTATATTGGTGATTTTTGGATTTTTGAGACAAGGTCTCACTATGTAGCCATAACATGTCTGTCACCATGTAGACCAGGATAGTCCTAAATTTGAAAGGATCTTCCTGCCCCGGCCTCCCAAGTGGCAGAATTATAGGTATGCACCAACACCCTGAGCTATTTCCAGACTTTTTAATTTTAGCCATTATAATAATGGGTATGCAATGGTTTCTCATTGTGGTTTACACCTGCATTTATCTGACACAAATATGATCATTATAAACCTTTGAATAGTTTCTTTGGTGGAGTGCTTATTCAAATATTTTGTCATTTGAAACCTGTCTTTTATATCTATTTGTGAGATTCTTGTAAGTCCTTCATTGGCTTAGTTGTCTGGAGGATCTTTTAGATACCTGCACCCCCAAATAATACACAAATAGATTGGCCTATAATATGTTTTCTTAAAGAAAAATCACTGTCCAGTTTTGGCATCAAGGCTTTGTCAAACAATAAAACAAGTTATATTCCACAGAAGAATAAAGCTGAGCTCATTTCTCTTTAAAACATTTTTTGTTTGTTTTTTGAGACAAATTCTTATTATATAGTCCTTGCTGGCCTCAAACTCAGAGTTTGCCTGCCCTGCCCTCCTAAGTGCTGGGATTAAAGGCGTGTGCTGCCATGCTTGGTCTAAACACTTTTTAAGAATTCACTGATAGAGCCATCACCACAGTGTGCTAACTGCCTCTGGGAAAAGAAAAAAGGATCACTGATAAAGTCATCTCGGCTGGAGTTTCTTCAGGAAAAATTAAAATGGATTAAATTTAACAGATAAAAATAAGCGTTCAGATATTCTATTTTTTCATGGGCTAATTAATTTGGGGGACATGTGTTTAAAAAGTTGTTCATTTCACCTAAAATTTAAAATCTATTCACTTGAGGTTGTTCCTATCTCTTTACCCTTTTGAACATCTACAGTATCTGTAAAAGAATATCCTTTTTTAGCCAGATATTGTAGCTCATGGCTCATGTCTATAATTCTGAGGCTCAGGATTAGAGGTATAGCAGTGCTTGCTCAACAACTGAAGACAAAGACATGTCTCCTTTTCGTTCCTGATAATGGTCATTTAATCCCCCTTGATTGGCATTGCTAGAGGCCTATACATTTTCTGAATCTTTTCAAAGAACCAGCTTCTGGTTTGTAGAGAACATACTGTACATTGTCTTCTGTTTAACTTATTTCTACATTTTACCATTTCCTTTCTTCAACTTCTTTGGGTTTGGTTTGCTATTTTTCCCCATGACATAATTAAAATCACCAATTTTTGACACTTTTCTTCTCTAATACATACATCCAAGGCTGTAAATCCCTACTAATAGCTCTAACTAATTTACATGTAGCTTGAGGTGTTGGATCTCATTACCATTTGGTTACAAGTGTGCTCTAATTTTCTTCTCCCTCCACTTACATTTATTCTAGACTGTCCCATCATTTCTCCATGCCTGCAATAGTTTTGTGTTGCTGCTTTAACAAATCAGTTAAGACTATTAGCTTAAAGTAACATACAGTAATTTTCTTATAGTTCCGGACCCTGTGCAGCAAATACTTTGAGGAGAAAATAAATTTAGACTATTGGTTTACTCATGCTTCTCTATGGGAGCTCAACCTCTTATGTCCTTGTTATCTGGGTTCCCTCTCCAAACTCCATATTGTAGCAGGCTTTCTTTTGGGCCCCCAGCCAGCTCCCAAATCATGACATGGAAACTTGTTATTACTTATGAATGCTCAACCTTACCGTCGCTCTTGTTTTAATCTGTTTCTCTTTATCTACGTTTTGCCTTGGGGCCTTTTAACCTTTCTTTCATTCTGTGTATCTTACTTTCCTGTTTCCTCTGTGTCTGTCTGTCTGTCTGGTGACTGCCTGACTTCTGGACCAGGGCAACTCCTCTTTTTCCCCCTCGTTCTCTCTTTATCATTCTTAGATTCCCCTTCCTATTTATTCTCTCTGCCCGCTGGCCTACTATCCCTCTACTGCCTAGCTATTGGCCATTCAGCTTTTTATTAGACCAATCAGGTGCCTTAGGTAGGCAAGGCGAAACAGCAACATATCTTTACATCATTAAACAAATATAGCACAAACACATGCAACACATCTTTACATTGTTAAACAAATGCAGCATAAACAAATGTAACACATCTTTGTCTAGTTAAAGTAACATTCCACAACACCATATGTTCACCCATCTATGATGGGAAAGGTTGAAAGTTGACAGGCTCTAGAATCACATGAGACAAATCTCTAGCATGCCCCTGAAGGAGTTTCTGGGTTAGGTTAACTGAGCTGGGAAGACTTACCCTAATACTGGAGGTATATTCCATGGGGTGGAGGTCCTAGACTGACTAAAAAAGGCTTCCTTTTTCAGTCTCTCTCTTGGCTTCCCAATGTGGATGCAATCTGAGGGAAGCCTCAGGCTCTGGCCACCAGGACTTCCCTGAAATGATGGACTCTATCCTGGAACTGTGAGCACAGACAAAGCCTCCCTTCCTTAAGCTGCTTTGGTCAGTTTTGTTGTAACAACAAGAAAAATAACTAATATACCATCTCCACGAGACCTAGGGCTTCTCTGCTTCTAGCAGAGACCCTCTGCTAATCTGACAAAAATGTTCAATCAAGATATTTGAACATTCTTTCAAATTTTCTCTTATGAGTGATGAAAAATAATAGCCTCATAAGGTTCTTGTGAGAACCATGGAGTGCTTACTATGCATTGACACTTCAGATTAATTTAATGTAGACATAGTATTACTGCCTTACTTTTCTTAAAATTCCATTATTTACTTATTCCATCCTCTCTCTCTCTCTCTCTCTCTCTCTCTCTCTCTCTCTCTCTGTAGAGGTCAGAGAACAACTCTGGGAGTCAGTTCTCTCTCTCCACCAGATGGATCCTGGGAATTGAATCCTCGTCATCAGGCTTTGAGATAAGTGCCTTTACCACTGAGGCATCTCCCCACTCCCACCTCTTTCCTTGATAAGATCACATATTAGTAAGAGTACAGCTAGGATTTGACTCTAGAACAGTATTTCCCAGTAACAGTGCTTCCTGTAATATTGTTTTTTTAAAAATTTGTCTTTATTTTTATGTTATGTACATTGGTGTTTTGCCTGCATGTATAGCTGTGTGAGAATGTTGGATACCCTGTAACTAGAGTTATAGACAGTTGTAACCTGCTATGTGGGTGCTGGGAATTGAACCTGAGTTCTCTGGAAGAGCAGTCAGTGCTCTTAACTGCTGAGCCATCTCTCCAGCCCCTGTAATACTATTTTTTTTTCATTTTTCTTTATTAAGAAATTTTCTACTCACTTCACATACCACCCACAGATCCCCTCTCCTCCCTCCTCCCACCCCACAGCCCTCTCTCCCAAGCCACCCCGCATCCCCACATCCCCCAAATCAAAGTCTCCCATGGGGAATCAGCAGAGCCGGGCACACTGAGCCTAGGCAGGTCCAAGCCCCTTCCCATTCCACCAAGACTGTGCAAGGCATCACACCATAGGCACCAGATTCCCAGAATCCTGCCCATGCACCAGGGACAGATCCTGATCTCCTTGCCTGTGTGGCCCCCAAACAGTTTGAGCCAAACAGCCGTTTTCCATATCCAGAGGGCCTAGTCCAGACCCATGGGGGCTCCACACCTGTAATACTATTTTAATACTGTCCCTGATACCAGTAACTGCCCAGTAATTGTCTTATTATAATACAGAAAAACGTAACTTTCAAAAATATATGCTAATCAACCAGTTCTTCTATTTTGTTTTCTTCTATATTTAATCTTCTTTTTACTTTTGTAAAAATTTCTTACACCTTCAATGTATTTCAAAAGAAATTAATGTACATTTGTACACATGTGGAGGCCAGAGGTCAACAATAGCTTTCTTCAATTATGTTCCACATAATTTTCTGAGACAGGGTCTCTCTTGCAACCTAAAGCTTGCCCATTCAAGATTAGCTGGTTAAGAAGTCCCAGGAATTTTCCTATCTGCCTCCCCAGGGCTGGGATTTGGGACTGCAGGTGTACATTGTTGTACATCACCACACCCAGCTTTTATGTAGGTGTTAAAGATCTATTTTACTGACAGTTATCTTCTGAGCCTCTCAGTTTTTTTTAAAGATAATATAAGTATTAGTGCTATTAACATTTTATTTTATGCCTCACATATTTTTAGTTGCAATATTTTCTCAGAATCAAGAATGGAATTATTGGCTCAATAGTATGAACATTTTATTAATGCTGATACACTGCTTCCCCAAAAAGCTGTAGTAATTGTGATGTCACCCACAACAAAATGTAAAGGTCTATGTCAAGAGAATAGAAATTAAAGCTATAAAGTAGAAAAATAAATAACATGTAGAGATGGGAAAGAAGTAGGAGAAATTTTGAGGCTGGGAAAGACAAAAATGAAGTAGTTGAATATTAGGTATCTTTTTTTTTTTTTTGAGACAGGGTTTCTTTGTGTAGCCTTGGCTGTCCTGGAACTCTGCTTTGTAGACCAGGCTGGCCTCAAACTCAGAGATTTGCCTGCCTCTGCCTCCCAAGTGCTGGGATTAAAAGTGTGCCACCTGGTTGGAAATCACTTTTTTTGTGAAGTAGGATACTGCAATTAAAGAGGAAGAGATGCAAGAAGGGGCGTGGTTTTATTGAAAATTTAAATGTTTAAATCAAACACAAATGTATACCACTGTCATCAAGGAATGTTTCAAAAATAGTTTCAAAGATCTCCATTCCCCATCCCCAACAACAAAATCTTGCACACAAAATTTATGTGTAGGTAAACCTATTTGATATATCAGGGTTCAACCTAATTTTCAGTTACCACTTGACATTAAAACCTATTGTCGCTGGGCGGTGGTGGCGCACACCTTTAATCCCAGCACTCAGGAGGCAGAGGTAGGCAGATCTCTGTGAGTTCAAGGCCAGCCCGGGTTACAGAGTGAATTCCGGGAAAGGTGTAAAGCTACACAGAGAAACCCTGTCTCAAAAACCCAAAATAAATAAATAAATAAATAAATGAATAAACCAACCAACCAACCAACCTATTGCCAAACGTTTAGTAATATGTTTTGTGGACCTTTATTATTGTTTTAAGGTACACAGAGAAATTATCTTCTGAACACTAGGGGTTGTGGTGTTAGCAAGATGGCTTAGTGGGTAAGGGCACTTGCCACCAAGGCTGATGGCCTGAGCTAGGTCTCTAGAATCCACATTGTAGAAGAGAACTGACTCTCACAAGCTGTCCTATCACCTCCGAGAGCATGTCCCTCTGGCTCCCACCAATAAAAGAGAAGACAAGTTCAGGTCAGCAGTGGTAATGAATAATATACTGCTGCACTGCCGCTCTAGTGCAACCATGCTCTAAGTTTCCTATTTGCTGCTGGTTCATGGATATAAGTTATTTCTTTTCAAGTATGTATTTTTTTGTTATTTCTTTCTCCCTTTTATTATTCTTTCTTCTTCCAATAGCAAAATTCTTTTTATTCTTTCTCTCTGGCCCTCACTTTCTACCTTATTCCTGCTGTCTTTTCACTTTTTAGAATTTTTAACTGTCCTTTCGCTCTGCATTTCTCATCTTCATGTTTCTGCCCAACTTCTGCTGTAATTGTGGAGAGCTGTGGATATTGTGGGTGGCATCTGCCTTTACTCTATTTCTGTATTTAGTTTGCCTCTACTTGTCTGTGTTTCTGTTACTTGTTGTCTCCACTTTACACAATACGGGTGATTCCAGATGACATTGTGAGCATGTTATTTAGATGCTCGGCCACTGAACTACACTCTCAGCCCACTAAGCACACGCTCTTCTATACACAGCCACCTGCCATTTAAACTTCAGCAACTACTTGAATTCCAAGAATTGGGACGATAAAAGCCAAACTGACAACCAGCCTCCAATAGACCAGAGTGTTTATGGCAGGGACTGAAGACCCACTCCTGGCCATCTGCTCCTACAGCAGAGACAACAAAGGACAGTGGGCAACATCTGTGAGGGAGGGACTGCACATAGGTCACCCCTATCTTCCTCCAGAGATAGATGAAATGCTACATAAAAAATTCAAAGAATACGTTTTTTGAAAGATCAACAAATTCCAAGAAAATACAGAGAAACAACAGAACAAATTAAAGAAATCAATACAGGATATGGGTGTGAAACTCATTATAAAAAGTGATTTTGGAAACATAACAAAAATCTTGGTGACAAAAAACGGACAATCTCTGTGACATGATTAAAAGACCAAAGTTCTATTTATTGGTGTAGAAGGTGCTGACGTGAAGCCTGAAGGCACAGAGGCCTATTCGTGAAACAACAGCAGAAAATCCCAAACTCTTCAGGAAGATAGGCATTTCCAGGCACAGGAGGCATTCAGGCCTCCCATTTTATAGTGAAGATGCAAAGAATACGAAAGAAAGAGTACTGAAAACTGTAGAGAAAAACACCATCTCATTTATAAAGGAAAACTTCTCAGAGTAAGAGATTTCTCAACAAAATGCTAAAGGCCAGGAATTCTCAGAATGAAGTATTTCAAGACTTCAAAGAAAACATTGCTGCTATATCCTGCAATGTTATCATTCAGAAACAAAGGAGAAATAGATAGAAATTCAAGAGCACTAAACCAGCATTGCAGAAGACAAAGGTATTTTATGCACAGAAAGAAAAATAAACATAATGTGAAAGCATAGAAAAGAATTATTCCCACTAGAAGAGTTGATACACAAATAAAAACCAGGAAGGAATTACATCTTAGAAAAAATGAGATGACAGGAATCAGTACATGTCTTTTCATCATAATTCTGAATGTAAACATTTTTATTTCTCCAATTAAAAGACACAGGTTTGATGAATTATTTATTTGTTCATTTATTTATTTGAGACATAGTTTTTCTGTGTAACAGCTCTGGCTGTCCTGGAACTTGCTCTGTAGACCAGGCAGGCCTCAAACACACAGCGATCTGCCTGACTCTGTTTCCCCAGTGCTAGGATTAAAGGTGTGCCCCACCATTGCCTGGCAAATATATTTTTTAAAAAAGATCTATTCACTATGTATAAGGAGTACTCCTCACTGGCAAAGATAGACAAACTGAAAGTGAAAAAATAGAAAATGATATCCTAAGCAATGGAATTCAGAAGCAAGGAGTAGCTATGATAAAGCAGCCCAAGTCTAAATCAGACGAGATAGAGGAGGTCATTTTATATTGGTAAAAGAAAGAATATACCAAGAAGTTATTATAACTTGAGCTGAGTGTGAGGTGCATACATTTAATCCCAGAACCTAGTAGCAGAGGCAGATAGGTCTCTGTGAGTTCCGCCAGTCAGGGATACACAGAAACATGCTGTCTCATAAAACAAACAAACAAAAGATTTAATTGTAAATATGCATGAATGGCAGCCATCCAATTTTATAATACAAACACTACAAGACAAAGAGGGACTGGTTATGTCCCAATTCAATATTTCTGGATGATTCAGAGGAAAAAAAATAAATACAGAAACTTTAGAACACAGAAACCACGTATAGGTCAACAGACTTACAGACATCTATAAAATTTTCCATCTAACAACTGCAGAACACATTCTTTTCAGCAGCTCATGGAACTTTCTCCAAAGTAGATCATATTTTATAAAACATAATATCAAAATAATCTCTTCTATCATACCACATCATAGAGAAGTAAAACTTAAAATCTTCAATAGCAAAGGAAACTCCAGAAACATGAGGACGGAACAGCACATTTTTGAACCATCAGAGGAACACTGAAGAAACTGAAGGAATTAAAAAGAAAACCAGTCGAATCATTTTTTTGTCAGCCTTTTATAAGATGGCAGAGCAGCTGAAAATGGCCAAGAAGAGCACTGCTGGTCCAGTGCAGGTCCAGCTGCAGTGGTGGCTTCCCACGGGGAGTTAAGGCAGGCAGCCCTGCTGAGAAGAGATGGGCAACCCTACCCTCGGAACAAAGCACAGGAGCCTCAGACCCAGCTGCAGGTTATCACCCTGTATGACTGAGAGGGTAGTGGTCGGCACCATCTTGAGAGGAACCTATTGCTCAAAACTGAGTTACCCTGTGAACCTGAGAATAGGGAACAAGCACAAGCAAGGGAGTCTGAACCTGCCATAGCCCCAGGGTGAGAGATACCCCTGGGAGACAGTCTGGTACAGCAGCGGGCCAGACACTAAGTTGAAAGATGTGTGTGTGTGTGTGTGTGTGTGTGTGTGTGTGTGTGTGTGTGTGTGTGTATGTTTGTATGTATGTATATATGTATGTATGTATGTATGTATGTATCAGGGGCTTGGCTCAGGTAGTGAGGTGCAAAAGCCAACTATCCGCTACTTCCAAAAACACCTCACTGTCAGACACCCATGGATCAAGAGAGCCAAAGGATGAGAATCAATATATCAAACAAATGGAAGATGAAAACAAGCTAGCATAGCTATTCTGATAGTTGGAAAGTAGATTTAAAGTAGATACTAGTCTGAAGAGATAAAGAAGGCCATCACATATTAATAAAGTGGCCACCTGAAGATGATACAACAATTGTAAATATATATCACCAAATATTGGGATCCTAACTTCAGAAAAACAAACATCAATGAGCAATAATAGGTCCTAATAACAAAAATAGTGGGTTTCAATATCCCACTGTGCTATCTATCATCTATCTACCTATGTAAGTTTTTTTGACACAAGGTCTTACTACATAGCTTAGACTGGCTTCAAACATACAGCAATCACTGTGTCTCAGCTCTTGAAGGCTAAAATACAGGTAGGTACCATTTTGCCTGGCTTCTAACTCTCTATCTTTAGATAGGTCCATCTGAACTCAAAATGAATGAAGAAAGTTCATAGTTACACAATGTGATAAACCTGGTGTGGGAATGCATGCCTGTAACTTCAGAAATTGGAAAATAGAGGCAGAAAGATCAGAAATACAAGGTCATCTCAGCTACATAAGGAGTTTGAGGTAAGCCTGGGATACATGAGACTCTATCTCAAAAAAAGAAAAGTCAATTAGCCAACCAACCAACACCCAAATGAAAACTCTTTAGTGGGGCTGGAGAGATGGCTCAGTGGTAAGAGCACTGGCTGCTCTTCCTGAGGACCTGAGTTCAATTCCCAGTACCCACATGGTGGCTCATAACCATCTGTAATAGGATCTGATGCCCTCTTCTGGTGTACAGGCATATATGCAGAGCACTCATACATAAAATATAAATAAATAAAATAAATTAAAAAACAACTTTTTAACATAGGTCAAATGGACTCAACAGGTAAAATGCAAAATATTCCATCTAAAATATATAGAATGCACATTTTCCTCAACAGCTCCTGGAACCTTCCCTAAAATATACATTCTAGATCATAAAATAAATCTTAACAAATATAAAAGAAAACATTTTTTTGTGATCTTATCATAGTAGAATAAATCTAAAAATCAAAAACAAGTAAAAACTTTGGAAACTATACAAATACATCAGAACAACACACTCTTAGAAAGCCAGTGGGCCACTGAAGAAGCCAGGGAAGGAATTCTAAAAATTCCAAGTATTAAACAAAAGAAGTTGGTTCTTTGAAAAGATAAACATTAACACAGCCATAGCTAAACTAACCAAAATAAAGAGAAAAACCCAAATTAATAAAGGATTAGAGATGAAAAAGAGGAGTAAAAACGGACTCCAATGAAATCCAGAGGATTATTAGGGAATAGTTTGAAACTTATATTTCATGCAACTAGGAAATCTAGAAGAATTAATAAACACATAGACATATATGACCTGCCAAAATTAAATCAAGATGCCACAAACAAATTAAAGAGGTCTATAACAATTTAAGAATAAAAAGTCTTACGAGGAAACAATAGTGGATGGATTCACTACCAAATTCTACCAAACCTGTAAGGTAACTAATAACACTAACACTCCTCAAACTTGCCCACAAACTAGAAAGAGAAGGAACATTGCTAAACTCATTCTCCAAAGCTAACATGGCCCTGATACCAAAACAGGGTAAGCACACAACAAAAAAGAAAAGGATACTCCAAATTCTGTGATGAATATACATACAAGAATTCTCAATTTTGCATATTGAGCTGGGTGGTGGTGATGCACGCCTTTAATCCCAGCACTCGGGAGGCAGAGGCAGGTGGATCTCTGAGTTCGAGGCCAGCCTAGGCTACAGGGTGAGTTCCAGGAAAGGCGCAAAGCTACACAGAGAAACCCTGTCTCGGGGGCGGCGGGGGGGGGGGGGGGGGAAGAGGGGAAGAAAAAAGAAAAAGAAAACCTGCATATTGAACTAAAGAACATAGGAAGAAGATCATACATGTGCCAGGTAAAGGCTCAACTGATAAGGGTGTTTGAAGACAAAACTTGATGGCCCAAGTTCAATCCTGGAACATATATGGTATAAAGAGAGAACCAACTCCTATAAATTGTCCTGACCCCTACATGTGTGTTCTCCCCAAACAAAATAAATAAATCCATGGGTAAAAAGGAAGAAGAGTATATATCATGACCAACTTTGTTCAATCCCAGAGATATAAAGCTGGTTTCCAAATATTCAAATCAAATATGTAATATACAATTAGGCTTGACAGAAATAACATGATGCTCTCAATAGACATAGGAAAGACCTCTGACAAGGTTCAACATCCTTTCATGATAAAAGCTGTGAAAAATCTAGGAATACAAGAACCATTATTTTGGCAAGGTGGTGTGGTACACACCTTTGATCCCAGCACTCAGGAGGTAGAGGGAGGTGGATCTCTTTGAGTTTGAGGTCAGCCTGATCTACCCAGCAAGTTCAAGGGAGCCAGGGCTACACAGAGAAACCTTGTCTCAAAAAACCAAACCAAATCAAACAAAAAGTGCCCCCCAAGCCCAACATTATTTCAACTTATAGCCACCATTATAGTAAATAAAGAAAAGCTAAAAGCATTTTCTTTAAAATCAGGAATGAGACGAAGTGGCCACTTTTACTGTTTTTACTCAACATAGTGCTTAAAGTCTTAGCTGGAACAGTAGACCAGGGAAATAAATAAAAGGGTGGTAAGTAGGGAAGGAAGAAGCCAAAGCTTTTGTATAGCAAACAAAACAATCATCAAAGTAAAAGAGAAGACTACAGAATGGGGAAAAAATCTTTATCAAGATGTACATGAGAAAAATAGATAAAGAACTGCAAAAAATGAAACACTGAAAACCAGAATCACCCAATCAACAAATGAGCTAATGAACTGAGTGGATGTTTCTTTCTTTCTTCTTCTTCTTCTTCTTTTTTTTTTTTTTTTTAGTGAATGTTTCTAAAAAGAAGAACTACAATAGCCCATAAATATTTGAAAAAGCAGTCAATATCCTTGGCTTTCAGAAAAACGCAACACTGTCTTGAGGGACTGGAGAGATGACTCAATAGTTAAGAGCACCTGCATGGTGGCCCACAATGGTCTCTAACTCTAGTTCCAGGGGATCCCTCACCCACTTTTGGCCTCTGCAGGCACTAGGCACACATGTTGTGCAGACATACATGCAAGCAAATTACTTGTACACATAACAAAAGAAAACAAAAACTCTGTTTGAGATTCCACTTGACCCCAGTCAGAACTGCCATCACCAAGAAAATGTCAACCAATGTTGGCAAGGATGTGAGGAAAGAAGGCAGGCATAGGGCTAGTGAGGATGTAAACTACTGCAGCCAGCAGGGAAGTCAGTGGTGGAGGGCCTTCAAAAAGCTAACATCGGGGTGTG
Source organism: Peromyscus maniculatus bairdii (assembly GCF_049852395.1). NCBI lineage: Eukaryota > Metazoa > Chordata > Mammalia > Rodentia > Cricetidae > Peromyscus > Peromyscus maniculatus. The sequence goes on along the minus strand of NC_134858.1, from coordinate 53,546,743 downwards.
ATGGCTAGTTTTAACCATCAACCTGACACAAGATAGAACGACCTGGAAAGGGAGTCTCAGTGAGGGGTTGTCTAGATTAGGCTTGCATTTGGGCATGTCTATGGGTGATTATCTTGACCAGGAGGAAGACCTGCCCATTGTGGCATTCCTTGCATCACTGCCTGAGCAGGAGTTTCTTGATTGCATATGCGTGAAAAAAGCTCAACACTTACATGCATGTGTTAAATCTGTGCTCTCTACTTTTGACTGTGGATGTGTTATGACCAGTTTCATCAAGCTCCTGCCACTGTGACTTCCTGCCACGATGGACTGTCACCTGGAACTGTGAACTGGATAGACCCTTTCTCCCTTAAGTTGCTTTTGTCAGAGTATTTTATCACAGTAACAGGAAATGAAACTAAGACATAGGGCTAAAAGATATAGCTTAGTGAATAAAGTTGTTGATATGCAAGCATGAGAACCTGATCCTTATCCCAACATCCACATAAAAACCCAGTGTGGTAGCCTTGCAGGAGGAACAGAAAAAGGTGAACCAAGGGCTTGCTGACACCTGAAATAGTGAGCTAGTTCTAGGCGAGAGACAGGTTAAAAAAAAAAAAAGAATGGAGAGTGGTAGAGGAGTCACCTGACATTGACCTCTGGCTCTGCAAATGCACAAATAGGACACTGGGATGCACTTGTGCGAGTGGAGACACACAGTCACAGACAGACAGACAGACAGACAGACACACACACACACACACACAAGCTAAACAAACAAAACAAAAATAAAATTTCCACATGAGTTGGCCATACCATTCTCGGGTACATAATTAAAAATGCTTGGACACCCATGTTTATTATGTACAATAGCTAAGCAATGGAGCCAGTCTAGATGTCCATCAACTGATGAATGAATAAAGAAAATGAGGTATATATACACAATGGAATTTTATTGAGGCATAAAGAAAAAAAAATCAGAGCAATGCTGAAAATGTCCAATTCTTGAGTCATTAGGGAAATGTAAATGAAATTCCATGTCATCTTTCTTAGCAAGGTTATCATCAAAAAAGCAGAAAAACAAAAACAAACAAACAAAAAACCCAACCAAACAAAAGAAGACAGCATGTCAGGTTGGGACATGCAATGAATCCTAGCACTTGGAAAGCAGAGGCAGGTAGATTTCTGTGAGTTCAAGGCCAGCCTGGTCTACATAGGGAACATAATGAGACCTTGGCTCAAAAACAACAATAAAACAAATAAACACTCCCCCCCCCACACCTACAAACAGAACAACCACATGATTTAGCTATACTATTCTTGGGTATTATCTATCTGTCTGTCTGTTTGTCCATCTATCTGTCTACCTACCTACCTATATATCTATAATAAAATATTACTTATTAATAAGGAAGAACAGAATCATGTTCCCACTGGAGATCATTACGCTAAGCAAAATAGAAAGGTAAGTATCATATTTTTTCTCAGATGTGGATTTTAGGAGAGGGAGAACACATGTCAATAAAAGGGGGACTATGTATTGGGAAAGAAGGGGATCAGGAGGAGAGGGCAACGTAATGGGAGTATGATCAAAATGTTTTCATGCATGTAAAATGCTTAAAAATCTACTTAATTTCTGTGTTTGGACAGCAGGGAAATCTCTCCCAATACTATGTGTGCTGACCTTCCCATCATTCACTTAGATGAGTCCACATGTAAGTTACAAATTACTTTTTACCAATTACATTGACTGCAGAGATCAGCTCTCATAGCTGTGAACATATATCAGATGTTTAATATATGACAGTAACACCACAGAATGCTTACAAATGGGAGCATAATGATTTAACCACACATTCTACAGACATATGAGTATCTACTGTGTACTGGCCATAATCCTTCATGCTGAGCATAAATAGTAGATAAAAGTTACATGTTAATTTCATTACAACCCTAGTGCCAGTTAAATTATATATTTCATAAATATTAAATCAATGTCTATATGACATTGTTCCAGGTATGACAGCAAATCCAGAGATGAACAGTCTATATAGCCTTCTCTGGGAGGACATTTTCTATATATAATAATAACAACTAAAATAAACACCAGGAACACTGGATATTAAGTGCAACAATAAAGGCACAGAATACTCGGGAGGATCAACAGACAGAACATAGAAGATTTGGAGTAGAGGGAGACAAAGACAGAATCAGAAAATATTTCTTGAATGGAATACTTAGAGAGTGCACAGGGCAGAACTTTATTTTATTTTATTGTATTTTTTTTTAAAGATTTATTTATTATGTACACAGAAGAGGGTGCCAGATCTCATTACAGATGGTTGTGAGCCACCATGTGGGTGCTGGGAATTGAACTCAGGACCTCTGGAGGAGCAGTCAGTGCTCTTAACCTCTGAGCCATCTCTCCAGGCCCCAGGGCAGAACTTTATAACAGATGGGGATCCCCAGGAAAAGTAGAAGTATGTCAGACAGAGAAAGGCTGGGTACAGTACAGAATTTTCCCCTCAGACATCATCCAGTTTCAAACCTAAAGAAAGACATAATGTGAGGGGCCTTAATATTTGGGAAAATGAGTTGAAAGTCTTCCTAAAACAATTTAAAGTACTTTAGTGATTTCTTATTTTTTTCTTGAATCTTTTCTATTAAATATAGTTTGTAAAACAACTGATTGGTGATTTTTTTCCTTCTCATAAGAAACTGACTACTTAGCGAGCATGCTGACAGAAGGCAGAATGTCAATGAACTTACCGCTGTATTCTGTGTGTGAGCTTAAAGGAGAAATGGGTGAATCCCAACAGTTACCACAGCTGAAGCAAGCCTAAGGGTTAGAGCAGTGGTTCTCAACCTACGGGTCTCCAACCCTTTGGGGCCACTTATCAGATATCCTGCTTATCAGATCTTTACATTATGATTCACGACAATAGCAACATTACAATTAGGAAGTAGCAACAAAGTAATTTTATGGTTGGGGTCATCTACAACATGAGGGACTATATTAAAGGGTCACAGCATTAGGAAGACTGAGAACCACTGAGGTAAATAATACCATTCCTCAAATTCCTATTACCAGGACTACACCAAGTGATTCCCAGGGATTCCCATTTAGGGAAACTGAAGCTCGTGGAAGCTAACTGCTCAAGGTGATGAAGCTAATAAAATACAAAGACTAGCTCTGAATCTAGGCCAGTGTCATCTCCAATTCTCCCTACTGTTCACTTATAATTACAGAGTACAAAGCAAGTTAAAACAGAAAAACCATGATACACGCAACAATAAAGGAAATATTAAAAACGAATTTTAGAATGGCTTAGGAATCAAGATTAAAAGATACCAAATTTAGGAATGCATCTTAATCCAGCTTGAACAGTGGTTATAACACATATCTCACTTACGAACACCAAGTAAGCAAAATTCTAGCTTTGGTCCATCAAGTAGGAAGAAAGCTCCAAGAGAATATGGTTATTTGTATTTCCTGTACTTGAAGCTAGAACATGACTGATACAAAGCAGTATGCAGTTTTTGTTGAAATCATGAAAAACCATGTAAAAGGAATTCCACTTGAATACATACAGAAGTTCAGAAATAAAAGACAGCAAAGCAATAAATGTAAAATCATTTAAATTGCTAGATTGTTTCCTTTAGCCCTCAACTACAAAGCAGAAACCAAAAAACTTGCCATTACCAAAGTACCAAGTAAAGCTGCCTGTTATAAAACATTAGTATCAGTTTTACAGGACAGGGTAAACAAAAGGATGAAAATAGGCTTTGCATTATGTAGCATCTCTGCGGATGATCAAATTTCAGTGCAATGGTCTTGAGAATTTTGGTCTACTCTTTTAATGTTTCAAACTGCCCGGAGCAGCTCATGCAATGACTGCTTTAAGGAAAAGAAAATGGTTATTTACTCCAAATACTCTAAAAAGAATCAACAACTTCTTTATCATAGAGGGCAGGTAGTGAAATAAAAATCTAAAATTTGTTAACTGAAAGAAGCAACAGTATGTTTGCAAATGGTTTTCCTTTTCCCAATTTTGACACTAGGAACATGTTTAAAAAAAAAAAAAAGCAACACTAGGCATTTAAGGGGGGAGAAATCCCTTGGAAGAAGATAAGCCTTCCCACAGAAAGGATTCTTAAAAGGAGGAGGAACGGGCTACACAGGCTTCCTTCTCTATTTTTCACCAGCGTATCTAATAATTCTTCTTTGATGGGACCAATGAATAACTGTCACTTATCACAAAACATCTCCCTGATATGTACTTTCTATATTGCTTTCTTCTCAACAGACAGTTCCTCAAGCCGCACAAGTCTTTCCAATGCAATTTGTCTTATTTCTATTACATGGCATGTCTTCCACGAATTCAGGATAAATTTAATAAACCCCTTTGCTTTCCAAAACTGTTCTCAAAAGGTAATACCAATATTGTACCTCAACCAATATTATGACATTATTTTCTCCCTTTCTCACTTAGTTCTACCATCTTCCTTAGTTCTCAGTCTTCCTAATGCTGTGACCCTTTAATATAGTCCCTTATGTTGTAGATGATCCCAACCATAAAATTACTTTGTTGCTACTTCCTAATTGTAATGTTGCTACTGTCGTGAATCATAATGTAAAGATCTGATAAGCAGGATATCTGATAAGTGGCCCCAAAGGGTTGGAGACCCGTAGGCTGAGAACCACTGCTCTAACCCTTAGGCTTGCTTCAGCTGTGGTAAACTTCAATTCCTAATATGGTTAATTTTCAGGGTGATTACATCTAGTATATTACATTAATGTAGAAGAGTGTGAATGCTTTCTCTCTAGTCAATTAATACCCAATTGGTTCAGTGTACATGTCCCTAACTTTCTATCAATAACCATAGACAATATTTCACCTTATCTTTTAAAATTACTGCAGCAATTTTGTAGTCTTTCAAATACTGATTTTAGCATCTCAGATTTTTTGTTGTTGGTTCTGGGGATGAAACGGAAGTCCTTTCATATGAGATAAGTGCTCAACCACTCAGCTACATCCCCAGCCCATCAGACTGATTTGTTTATTATTTATTTTTGAGATAGGGTCTCACTGTGTATGTCTGGCTGGCCTGGAACTCACTGAGATCTGCCTGCCTCTGTCTCCCAAGCGCTAAGATTAAAGGGGTGCGCCAACATACCTGGCCAGGCTGATTTTATTTTATTATTTTTTCTCCTGTCAATACTGGTATCAGACCCCAAATTCAGGGGCTCATATTATATATAGTAGGGAAGTGGTCTATTATTTAGCTATACTTCCAGTCTAAGAATAATTTGTTTTTTCTTTTATTGAAAATAGATTTTTTTCAAAAAATATATTTTGATTAGTTCCCTGCCCCTCCCCCAGTACTCTAAGTTCCTCCCTCTACCTCTTTCTGTCTTTATTAGAAAACAAACAGGCATCTAAGGAATAATAAAATACAAAAACATATCAGAATAGGACAAAACAAACAAGAAAAAGAGCCAAAGGGGGAAAGAAAAAAAAAAAAAAAAAAAAACCACAAGAAACTCATAGATGCAGAGACACACATGTTCACAGACACAGGAATCCCATTAAAACCCAAAACCAGAAGCCATAACATGTATTCAAAGGACCTGTATGGTTTAAAAAAAAAAAAAAAAACCCAAAAAAAAAACCACTGAATCTCCAAAGATGCATTGAGTTCATTTTGTATTGCTCATCTACTGCTGGGTGTGGGGCCTGTCCTTAAGAGTGGTTTGTTTCCACAGTGAGACTGCTTTAGAGAAAACTAATTGTTCATTGCAAGTGGCTATCAATTAGAGATAGCTTGTGGGTTAGGGCTGGGGGCATGTGTCCACTTCTCTTTTTAACTCTAGGACCCCATCTAGTGCAGACCTGTGCAGGCCCTGTTCATGCTGCCACAGTCTCTGTGAGTTCATATGTGTGCCATATATATGTTTCTAGGACTAAGAGTGATTAAAAAAAAAAAGTCTACATTAAGGTAAAAAAATTATTTTTACGTTTAGTTTAAAATATTTTCTACTGTAAGTGCAAACTATGAAATTAGAAATACATGCATATTAATATTGGAAGACAATGCAATTTTAGGTTCAATTTATCCCAAGTGTAAAAAGGTCGAGACTTCACAAAATAAGGTCCAAATAGACTGCTTCTGCCAGCAAAAATACACTCATATGCTGTGTTGCTTGACAAGAGAAGCCACGGAATCAAAATTGGTTTATTACCACTTCAGATACCGCTTTTTGTAGAAAAGAAATAAAAAAAAAAAGCAGAATACAGGAAGACAAAATTCTGTCTTCATTCACCATTTGTTCTTTCCCCTACTCAACACGGGAGCTGAACCCATCATCCTTGTGCCATGATTTAAAACCATAAATAGACCTCAGTTTTAAATCAGCGACAAATTCAATTAAATTACAATGGGGGGGTGCAATAAAATGCATCTTCCATAAATGCCACACATAAGCTACATGAAAACAATATTTAGGTTGATGATGTTGTTCTCAGGCATGGGGCAAATCCTCAGTCCTAAGGTCTCAGTAGGTAACACACCAATTGCATCTATTCATGGAACATCAAATTTGAGTACTGCGCTATGATACTCTCTCCCTTTGCAAAAATGAAAATGCCTCGTAATTTATGTGAACCATTTGGTCCCCAAACTAATAAACTACCTCCTTAGAAAGAGTGGGGTAAAGAGTTCCTGCTTCCATGTCTGGGCAGAGACCACACCACTTCACCCAGTTAAGGACACCCTTGACAAGGGTGCAAGAGAGGGCCCCTCACGAGTCCCACTACAAAGTATGTAGTCTTGCAGAGAATTTTAACGAGGTGTTTTGAATTCTGTGGAGAAAGCATTATGAAAATCTTGCTGGGGGGAAATTTTCCATATTACACGTAGAGACAAAACACATAACTTCTAATCGTGGCCTGGTGATTATCACAGCGTGGGCGAAGAGCCGAACTTGTGACTTGAAAACAACCCCCAAGGCTGGAGGAACTATTTCTGAGAACGGCCCAAACCAACACCTTTTCTGTCTCTCAGCACGGGAAGTGGCTTGGACACCCCCCAAAACACCATCCTACCCCACAGGAAGTGAGTTATATTTCCCCCTCCCCATGACAGCATGTCTCCCTTCCCCCAACCGGAAGTGAGGCGCCCCCATTCAGTGGGCCTCAAACCAAGACAAACCAATAACAGCAGCAGCAGCAAAAGAGGGATGATCTTCAAAGGGGGAAGGACATTTCGACTGTGGCCACCCCCATGCTCGTCTTGCTTACTAACCTGCTGACGACAGGGGCAGGCAGGGGCCTGGGGACTAGTGAACGTCCCTTGCCCAGAGGACAATTCCCTCAGCCCCTCTCAGTCGCCTTCACTCTTCACTCCGTCGTCTCACAGCTTGACGGAAATTCCTCCGCAGCACTTTATTTTGGTGTCTTTTCTTACTTTACCCAATCACTTAGTCACCTCCAGATAGGTAACTTCTCTTAACGTGGTAGTACTTAGAACTGTTCCGGTGAGGAGAGGCGTGAAATACTATACCCGATACTTTCAGAGAAATGAAGGGATTATTTTGCCCAATGCGGCGAAGGGCTACGTGACTACGCAAGGTGAGACTCACTTTCGCGAAGGTTCTTGGGAAATGTAGTTTTCTTTTTCGTAGCCACGGCTCTCAAAAATAGTGGGACTTAAATTGGTAACTATTACATACTAGAATCTTTGAGAACACCTATTCTGTACTTGACGACTGGCTGGCATAGATGATTAGGCCCCGAAAAGGTCCAAAACTGCGCTGTTAGTTCCCACGGGCGTTTAATTGAACCCAAATTCCCCGTCACGTGGGCTCAAGGTCCCGGTCGCCCCGCCCTCTCGTTTTGGCCCCGCCCCTCAGCCAATCAAATCTTCCCTAGGTCTTGTTCTCCGGATATTGGCATGCAGAGAGGCGTGGCTTCTTGGCAGCTCCTCCCATGGGGCTGAGTGGAGAGCTGGGGAGAAGGCCGAGGTTGGGTGCGCGCGCGCGCGCGCGCGCGCTATCTCAAGAACCGAAGCGGTCGAGGGTGCGCGCGGCGGGGCGGCGTGTGGGGTGGGGAGGAGCGAGCTGACTGGTAGGCTGGGCGGACGGCGAGCGGCCGGGAGCGCGCTGTGGACTCCGCGGCGGCGAGTAGTTAGTTAGTTGTGTCAGTTGCTCGGTGGCGGCGGCCGCGATCACCAGAAAGGGGACGGGACGGGCGGCACTGGTGATCATTGCAACGGCGTGTGCTCCCCTCAGGTAACCGGGGCAGGGTTGCCCACGTACCCTCCGGTCCCTTTTCCCATGCGCGCAGGCTTACGGGGGCCAGGGTCGCCTCGAGGTGAGGACGCGGACCTAGGGGAATCTGGACTGGGCGGCGCCGCAGGGGCTCGGCAGCCGGTGCGTCCTGCAGGGCGCGGGCTGCAGCGTCCCGGCCACCCACGCGCCCCGCGGGCGCCGCGAGCCCTCTCGTGCCCCCCGTCGGCCCAGGCCTCGCTACCCTGGCTGAGATGGTCCCGGTAGCGCGGCGCCCCCCAGAGGAGGGAAAGTTGGAACCCGGCGGCTAGGGACTTCCCGGGGCTGGGCTGCGAGGCTCCAGGGGAAAGTGAAGCCTTAGAGGAGCTGGACGCGGGAGGCTGGGGCAGGAAGGGCTTCTGCCAAGTCTGTACGGTCATCCCGCTCCCAGACCTGGGGAGATCGGGCTCAGCCTTGCAGCATCAGTCAGGACGGAGCCGGTGGCTCTGTGCCTGCTCACTTCACGCTCTGGCTGTTGAGCCCCGAACGCGCGCGGACTTACTGGGTTGCTTAGGGCTTTGGGATTTGGAGAGGTCGGGTTAGACAGGTTTTTTTGTTTGTTTGTTTGTTTTTGCTTTTTCTTTGCCCTTTGACTTACGGGTTCTTGTATCTTTCCTTTCCTCCTTCGAAGAGGACTTGCCATCTGAACTGGCTCCCCTTCTCGTTTTTTTTCCCCATCTTATGCACTATCCGTTGGAGAGCTTGATTTCGTTCTTGGACATTAATGACTGCTGAGAGCAATAGAAAAGAGGAGCCCCCCTCCTTCCCCCAGGTCTCATTTCTGCAGTCCGCTTTTTAAAGGACCCAAATTTAGGAATCAGAGCTATGGAATGGAGTTATTGGAAGGCTGGCGTTGAAGGATAGAGATGAGTTAGAGGAAAACTATGATTTCATCTTTATTGGCCTTACTATAGAAAACCAAGTGCATTTTTCTTTGCCTCTGTTGAATGTGGTAAGATTACACTTTCAATTAAATACTTGGCGACTTACATAAAAGACTATTTTTAGGTCACTGGATGATGTACATGAACAGCCTTTTCACCTGAATTGGAAATGCTTTGAGTGTTCTGTTTGGCAGCCTGTTTGGTTTTTGTTTTTTTGTGGTTTTTTTTTTGTTGTTGTTGTTCAGCCACAGTGGCCCTCCTTTATCTCCCCTGATAAATGAAGTGTGTAGTCAAGAGAACACATATTGCTCTCTGCAAAGTGGGGGGAAAAAAACAACCAAAAACCCAGAAAGCCCAAACTTGAATTATCCACAAGGGTAAAACTTTCCATGAGCAATCTTGGATACCCACTTCATGATGGCTTCTTTTGTAATCTCAAGAGCATTTTAGATCTTTCAATTCACTGGCTACCCTAATTACTTTCCAAAGTGCCTGGCACTTCTTTGGTGACTTTTTCAGTAAACTCTAATTGCAGGTGCGGTACATTTTCTTGGCTTCCAGGATAGGAGTGAGTAGCTTTATCAGAGAGATTAACAGTTAACAATGGAAGCAGAGTTCATACCACTGCCAGTGAGTTTTGGCAATGACCAGCTCTCAAACTATGTGAAAAAACAAACATCCACTTCCCATAGATGTCAGAGGGGAAGAAGAGAAAATATTTTATCATGTCTCTTTTTGGAGAGAGTAACATGACTGTGTTATGTGGGGGAAATGTCAAATTATTTTCTTTCAAGCTTTTTGATGTGCAGTCCTCCTTTCTCCCAGCTTCTATGTGGGACCGACATTTATGCTTGGCTGGTTTCCAGTGTTGTGAGAAGTGTTTTGGTGAGAGGGAAAGATAAGCTTGCTCTGAGTTGTTAGGGTGCTGACTATTCATTTTGTGTAGCAATAGGGCAGAGAAACTTCCACAGTAGTGTTTGTACCCCATTAACATTATGTCAGAATTCATTTTTAAGTGTCTGTCCTGAGGCCCATAAAGAAATAATGCCACTTTGTAACTGTTTTCTGATAGTCACATTAAAAAGTGCGTTCCTGAAATGCATTATATGTGTATACATATAAACATTTATCTTTGTACATTTGTGGTAATGTAAATATTTAAGTCTGAGAGCTTAAAAACTTTTATTTGCTTATTTGCATACATGCCTTTTAACAGCTAACAGTGCCAACCATATTTGCCAAATAAGCATCAACCATAAATTCTGGCTTTGGCACATTTCATATAATAACTCTTCTAAATTGCTCCATGGTGAAGCATCATGAGATTAGCATTTGCTTCATGAGAGAGATTTGTTGTTGTTGTTAACCGTAATGATGTGCTGTTTAAGGGGAACAGGTGCTGAGCTCTAGCTGTTTGCATTGTAACCTGCCAAGTCATACTCTTTTGTTGGATGGGTTCTCAAAGCAATTTAGGAATCCAACTGTGGCCCCTGGCACGCCAAGTGTGAGTTTGAGGCTCCGGATCACTTTTGCAAATCCTCATTTTCACTGGAAGAGGCAAGTGTGGATGTATACTTTATTTTCTCCTTTGTCTATTACTGTGATTCCTATGCCCCAGGCTTTCCATTATTAGAGCTTCTGGTATAGGCTTCATCCCTGCTGGCTGATTTTTTCCTTGGAGAATTTAAATATTCTAGTAACTTTCAGTCCAAATTCACATTTGGACAAAAGACAAGTATTTGAGTGTCTAATTTTAAGGTGTTAGGCATGGTGGTAGGACCAGGCGCTTATACTTTAGGAGGAGAGCTAGCTGGTAACTGGTAATTATCATATGGTGTGATAGAGCACAGGTGTGTGCACAGGTGCCTGTGAATGAAGAAAACACGGAGGAAGGCTTGTTGACTCAGACTTGGATTCGTGGCTGTGGGGGATGTTCTGGAATCTTAGTGACTTACTCAAGCTAATCTTGAATAATATACGAATCAACTAAGTTCAGGAAGAAGAAACATATTTTATCCTAGTGCTGTTTTTTTTTTTTTTTTTTTTTAAAAAAAAAACCCTGCAATCATGAGTCATTTATGTAATTTGAAATTTCTAGTAGCTGTGTTTTAAAATGTAAAAATTGAGATTCATAATATAAGTTAACCCAGCATTTTAAAGTAATATAATTTCAACATGTGATCAGTTTAAAGCAGTAATACTAAGATATTTAACATTCTTCTTTTCATACAAAGTTTTCAGAATCTGGTGGTATTTTTACACCTTAGCACATTTCAATTAAGACTAGCTATGTTCACATACTCTGTTTCTGTACATCAGCAGCACAGCTTTAGAACAGAGGCAAATGAAGTAAAAAATCAGGAATTTTAACTTCACCTTGAAGACTGTGAAATTTTAGTTGAAAAATGAAAACAGGGCTGGAGAGAGATGGCTCTTCAGAGGACCTGGGTTCAATTCTGGGCACTTACATGGTGGCTCACAACCATCTATGGCTCTAGTTCCAGGGGATCTGACACCTTCTTCTGGTGTCCAAGACACCTAAGGCAAAACACCCACACCCATAAACTAAACAAACAACAAAAACAGAATACAGCCCCCCCCCCACCCCCTACCCTCCAGTAAACCATCCTGCAGTACAACCTGAGCTGGCTTGGACCTATCATTTTGACAGCAAATGAAAGCTGCCTTAGAAAGGGGCACAGCTAGAAGCAAGGCCAGTTAAAAAGCTATTCCTGGTGAGAAATGACATGGAGTGTAGAGGAGGAGTGGATACAGGAGAGATTTGGGAAGTATTATCCCTAGAATAGGACAAATAGGTTATAGAATAGAAAAAGATTGCGTCCCATGAGATGGCTTAGAGGGTAAAGGTACTTGCTGCCAACCTTTTTTCATCCCTGGGATGGTAGGAGAGAACCCTCTGCTACAAATTATCCTCTATTCTCCAAATGTATGCAGTGACAGTGTCTCCCCCATAAACAAACGAATGAAAGACTGAAGATTAGGATGATTCCCATGTTTGTTAGGAACTGCATGGTAGATAGGGCCTAAAGCTAAGGGAAAAGTCAACCTTCTATACCAGGTAGACCAAGAATGAAACAAAACAAGAAAAGAAAAATCACACACAAAACAAAAGATGGAAAAGCTGAGAGGGTTTGTCAGGAAGCTGAGAGAGGACAATATTTCAAGGACTAGGAGTTGTCAAACTGTGTCCTACCATGAAAAGGGCAAGTAAGATAAAGTTTGCAGGAAGTCTCTGAGACTTGGAGATTAAGTTGTTTGAAAGTAGTTGAGAGCAGTTAGCTACATTGTAATGCACCGAGGAAGTTGAAGAGTACAGGACAGCTAGCAGTTTAGCTGATCGCAGTGATAGCAGTTTTCGTGTCTCAGTTATCATGGAGTCCAGGCTGGCTTTTTACTAGCTGTGGTGGCAAAGCTGACCTTGAACTGCTGAGTTTTTAAAAAATTTTATTTGTTTATTTAAGTAATTTTTAAATTCATTTTACATACCAAGCACAGATCTCCTTTTATCCCTCCTCCTGTTCCCCTTTCATCCCTCCTCCAGTTCCCTCCCATCTCCTCCTCCATCCCCTCCTCCGAAAGGATAAGGCCTTGCCCAGGACTTGGATTACCACCAGTGTTTGTCACCATGCTCAAGCAAGTACAGTGTTTGTAATCAAGGACTCTGAAAGAAAGTATAAGGAAGCCGGATGCTGAGAATTTTAAGATGTTTGCCTTAAAATATTTTTATAAATTATCTTGAGCATGCTTATGTGGAACTGGAAAGAGTCAATGGAGAGAGAAGAGTGGGGGAGGGAGGAGAGCTGAGCAGGAGAAATAGGAGGAAGGGATGAGGAGGGAGTGAGGGAGGAAGGAAATGAGCATGAGTGTGAACATAAGCCTGGGCATAGGCAGAACATTTGGCCTTGGGTGTCTTAGTTAAGGTTTCTGTTGTTGTGCTAAACACCATGACCAGGAACTTGGGGGAGGAAAGGGTTTATTTGGCTTACACTTCCACATCACTGCTCATTACTGAAGGAAGTCAGGACAGGAACTCAGAGGGCAGAACCTGGAGGTGGGAAGCTGATGCAGAGGCCATGGAAGAGTGCTGCTTATTGGCTTGCTCTCCGTGGCTTGTTCAGCCTCTTTGGGTTTTAGTTTATTTCAGATGTAGTCAAGTTGACAACCAAGAATAGCTATCACAAATGGCAAGTATTACTTTTCAGCAAGCAGAAGAGGAGGAGAAGATTGATGGATGGCAGGGTAAGTAAGTTTGAAACTGATAGAGGGAAGGGAAAGAATTGATAGCGTGTCTTAGGTGATTTTGATTAGGCATTAAGAATTAAAGGGAGTTGGTAGACAGCTTGAAAAGAGTATGTGAGTTTCAGACAACTTACAGGAGAGACCGGAGAGCAGAGAGGCAGACACATGACCAGGGAACCGAAGAATGTTGAGGAACTGAGGTTAAAGACCTTGGGTTTATTGACATGGCTGTTGGGTTTCTGATTATATCTAGAGAATCTGTTCAATGTTCACGAGACCCTTACCATTGTATCCCTTGTTTGTAAGATGAACAATAAGAGTTCGAACCTTACTGGTAAACTTCAGAGCCCAGGTTATTGCCAACTGCTTTATAGTAACAGTTTGGTAGAGGTACCTGAAGGTAGTTAGGGTAGATAGGAATACTCAGAATTGTGAGTTGTATGAAGCATTGCGGAGTCCAAAGTGGATCATGAGCAGATAACCTAGAGGGGTTATCTGATTGGAGAAAAATGAAGGGCATGAAAGGATATAGGTACCAGTATAAATCCAACCTCAGAAAGCGTAGAATGAGTGTAATGCTGAAGAGCTAGTAATGAGGCTTAGACTGAGTACCTGCTATCTGCTGTATACTTTAGTACTCTATTCTCATCCTAAATCTAACCGCACAGTGTAGTAGGATCCTTATATGCTTGCCTTTGTCATTCCCCAGTCTTCCTAATGCTGTGACCCTTTAGTACAGTTCATCATGTTATGGTGACCCCTCCACAACCATAAAATTATTTTCATTGCTACTTCACAACTCTAATTTTGCTTCTGTTATGAATCATAATGTAAATATCTGAAATGCAGGATATCTGATATGCGACCCCTGTGAAAGGGTTGTTTGATCCCCATAGGGGTCATGACCCACAGGTTGAGAACTGCTGCCTTAGATGAAGAAACTGAGGATTAGAGAGGTTGAATAGCATGTCCAACGCAAACTGTCAAGTAGTGGAACCAGTATTCAGAGATTCCCTCATTATTCTTCAAACCATATTCTTCTGAAGTAAAGGGGTAAGATGGGAAGTGTAACAATCATAGAAAGTAGAAGAAACACATTGAGGTACTTAATTTGGAACTTTTGAGGTATATCATACAGTGTTTGTGGAGCATCAAGTGTGTGCCAGGTACAGTTCTAGATACAAAGATTATAAGAGTTAACTAGACAGAAATTGTTACATTAGAAGATGGTTATGCTTGAGAGAAAAATAAAGGAGGAAAGTGATATAGGGATGCAAAAGAGAGCAGGCTTTATACTTTTTTCTTTGAGAAAATGTATGTATAGGTAGCTATGGCTGTCTTTGAACTCAGGGCAATTTTCCTGCTTCAGCCTTCATGCCTGGCTTGAAAGTACATTTTAAATATATTTTAAAACTTGTAATTAATTAGTTAATTAGTCAGTTAATTAAAATTAATTAATGTGGGTCTTGGGGACTGAACTTGGGTTGTCAGGCTTGGGGACAAGCACCGTTACCCACTGAGCCATCTCACCTGCCTGAGAGTACATTTTTAAAAATAATGTCTGGGCAGCTGGGCAGTGGTGGCACACGCCTTTAATCCCAGTACCTGGGGGGCAGAGGCAGGAGGATTGCAGTGAGTTTGAGGCCAGCCTGATTTACAAATCAAGTTCTAGGACTGCCAGGACTGTTACACAGAGAAACCCTGTCTTGAAAAACAAAAAACCCCCAAACAAACAAAAAAATGTCTTGGAAAGTGAATAAATGATGAGAGTGAATGAATATTTAAAACAGTAAAAGAAACGTGTAGATTTCCTGAAGGAGAAGTATGCTGGCTGTGTCCTAGGATTCTGGGAGAGCAATGTGAATAGAAGAGTGTAGCTAGATACAATCAGAGAGACACTGGATCTGAGCAGGTAGAGCCCATAGGCCTGTTGCAAGGACCAGTTTTACTTTGAGAGATGCATTAGGATTCTTACACAATTCGAGCAGAGGATTGATGTACTAGACTTACTGTGTTTAAATATTTGTTTTGGACTACTGTGGTGATAGTCATCTAAAGAAGAGAGAATAGAAAGCAAGACCAGCTAGGAAACTTTCTTAAAAAGCGTAGTTAGTGAGCTGGATTTGGTGGCACACACCTTCAATCCCAGCACACTAGTAAGACAGAGGCAGGAGAATCTCTTGTGAGTTTCAGGCCAGTCAGAGCTACATAGTGACACCTGTTTTAAAAATAAACACAATTTTTAATTAAACTGGGGCTTGGAGTATAGCTTAGTAGTAGCATGCTTGCCTAGCATATGCAAGGCCCTGGGTTTGATCTCTGCACTGCTGAAAAAGGAATCTAATTAAAAGTTGGTGGTGTCTTGCACCAGCCAGGGAATTAATGAAAGGTGATTAGAACTGGACTTATTCCTTTATATTAGTTTTTGCCAACTTTAGCACTACTGATATTTTGAGCTGTGTAATTCTTTGTTTTGGGTGTTTTCTTGTATATTCCAGGAGTTAAGCAGCATCCTAGATTTAACATTTAACATTTAACCCTAAATAGTATCATCTCTCCAACTTGTGACAGTCAGAAATATCTCCAGTGAGCAAAATTGTTCCCATTATGAACCATTGGCAAATAAGTATCACCTAGTTTCCTCTAAAGTTAACATCTTAAACACTCAGAGTTGCTTATCAAGCCAAGAAATTAACATTGGTGTGATGCTTCGACTTGTTTTTCTGTACCACGTTACTATCCTGTGTGGCTGTCAGTTCTTTCTCTCTTACTGTGTGGCAGTTCCTTGGTCTTTAATGACCTTGTTACTTTTAAAGGATACTGGTCAGGGGGCTAGAGGGATGGCATGGTTGGTAAAATGCTTGTTGTGCAAGCGTGTGTGTGGATCTCCAGAACCCACATAAAATAAAAGGCAGGCATATCTGGTCTGCATATGGCTCTGTAACCCTGGCAAAGAGGGTTGGGGCAAAGGTGGACAGACTCCTGGAGCTCATTGGTGAGCCAGCCTGCTTCAATTGATGAACTCCAGGTCCAGTGAGAGAGAGACTTTGTCTCAAAAACAAGGTATCACCTTTGAAGATTTGTCTGTGCAGATTATTTTGCCCATTTTCAATTGGATTACTCCTTTTCTAGTTGAATTTTAAGTTTTTGTTGTCTACTCTGAATAAAAGTTCTTTATCAGAAAGTATATCTTATTAATATTTTTTTTCTCAGGTTATTGCTTGTCTTATCTTGATATTGGATTTTGCATAGCAGTAAATTTAATTTCAGTGGTGTTTAACTCCTCAGTTATTCCTTTCATTGACTGTGCTTTTACTATATTTTGTATGAAATCATACATTTATTATTATTAAAAACAGTAAAGTAGAGAAACAATGGAGGAAGACAACCTGATGTTGAATTCTTGGTTCTACACACATATGCACCTACACACACGCACATGCACACGTACACACGGAGAATATTGGTCAGGTATTTTAAAAGATTTTCTACAATTTAGATTTGCTTTGTGTTTTTCTTTTTACATTTTTACATTTTAATTTATTTTGTGTGTGTGTGTGTGTGTGTGTGTGTGTGTGTGTGTGTGTGTGTGTGTGTAATGGCGTATGCCACAACATGTATGTGGAGGTCAACTTTTTATTTTTATTTTTTTGATTTATTTACCTACATATGTATGTGTGCCATGTACGTGTCTGTTGCCTACAGAGGCCAGAAGAAGTCATTAGGAACTGGAGTTGTGGATGATTGTTAGCTACCATGTGGGTACTGGGGATTGAACCTGGGTGCTCTACTAGAGCAACACGTGCTCCAAACCACTGAGCCATCCATCTCTCCAGCCCCAGAAGACAACTTTTGACAGTTAGTTCTTTCCTTCTACCATGTGGGATCCCGGTATTGAACTGAGGTTATAAGGCTTGGCCCCAAGTGCCTTTACCTGAAGAGGCAGCTGGCCCTGAATTGTGATATTCCCTACCACACTTAGACTGGTAATTATTAATTAATTAACTTATGACAGGGACTCACTGTGGCTCCCTGGGTGGCCTGAAACTTACTATGTAGACCAGGCTGGCTTCAAACTCATAGAGATCTGCTTCTGCCTCCCAAGTGCTGGGATTAGAGGTGTGTGCCTCTATACTCAGGCTTCATGATTAAACTGGAAACTCTGCCACTGTTTTATTTCTGCCCACTGATTCTAACATTTTTCAATCGATCTTAATTATAATAGTTATTTCTGTGGCGTTTTAAAGATAATTTTGTAAAATTTTCTGTGATTTTTTTTCTACATGTATTTATTACTTTTAAATACTTTATTTTATGTGTATTGGCACTTTGCTTACATGTATGTCTGTGCATCATGTGTGTGCTTGGTGCCTGCAGAGGCCAGAATTGGGAATTGGATCCTTGGGACTGGAGTATAGACAGTTATGAACTGCCATGCAGGTGCTGGGAATTAAATCCCAGGTCTCTGGAAGATCAGCCAGTGCTCTTAACTGCTGAACCAGCTCTCCAGCCCATCATTCTTCCTACATTTATTAACTTGGATTCTGTAAGGAAGGTTTGTCCATCTGTCTCTTACCATGTATATCAGTTTAAATTCATGAATACGTTATACTTACAGTTATAATTTAATACCATCATTATTCAAATTATTCTGGCTTCAGCCATTGGAAGCTTTTTTAGGTTGACTTCCGTGTCCTTTGATGCTCCTGTCTTTTGTGAATGTATGTGCCCTTCTGTATGATATGGCACTACTGGATGGTTCAGACTCATCTTGCCTTTCCTTCCCTAGCCTTAGAATCAGTCATTTGTTCAATGAGCCCTGGTTCTTTTTATTAGAGAATGGTATTTTGAGGTCAAGCTCTGAATGGTGGGTATGCTACTGTTCTGTCACTGCTTCTAGGCTTTCTCTGTTTTCCTAACTCTAGGCAGAGTTAGGAAATACAGATACATAAAATCTCACAAGTCTGTTTTTATTTCTGTATATAAAAGCTTGCATGTGTTCATACTGAAAGTGGGACAGAGCAGAACAGAGGAGGTTTCTGTGGAGAGCCCAGGAATTCTGTTGTAGATTAGCTAAGAGTTTTGTTGTTGTTTTGTTTCTCGTTGGCTGCCTGGAACTACTGTGTAGACCAGGATGCGTTCCAACTCATAGAAATCTGCCTGTCTCTGCCTTCTGAGTGCTGGGATAAACGGCATACATTACATAAGTGTTTGGAATGTTTAATAGATATCCTAATAGAGATGGCAATTCAGCAGTTGAATTTATCAATCTAGAGTTCACAGTAGACTATTCCAAGCCAGGTATACTTGGGAGTTCTCAGTATAAATTAGATTACCCAAGATATGTGTAGCTAAAGAAGACAAGAAGGTCAAAGACTTACCCATGAATTGTTTCAGTCAGAGAGATGAGGAGGAGCCATTGGCTGTAGGTAGTCATAATAGGATGAATGTCATATCCACCATTAATAAATACTTATCCAGTACTTAATATCTTCAAGATACTGAGATGTGTTTGGGGTTAGCATTGCTTCCTTCCTTATAATTTACAATCTAGGATAAGATAGACTGCAGAATTACAAAGAGAAGAACAGTAGGAGGGAACTACAGATAATGGTGTAGACATTAAGTACTGCTGGAGCTTGCATAGAGAACTGGCACAGAAGAAACAATGAATTCCTTTAATCCCAGCACCCAAGATACAGAGGCAGATGGGTATTTGTGAGTTTGAGGCCATTCTGGTTTACATAGTGAGTCCCAGGCCAGCCAGGGCTACACAGTGAGGCCCTGTCTACAAAAGGGAGGAAGGAAGGAAAGGAGAAAGGATGAATGCCTGGATGGATGAACTCAAACTCCATTTGGTGTAAACATGTGTTAGTTTAGAAATATGTCAAGATTTCATATCCACACTAGCAAGTATGAGCCAGCAAATGCTCATAGCTTCTGAGGTCCTTCTGTCATGTCTCCTTTCTGTTACAAGGCCTTTGGCTTGATAACTGTACCTATAATCAGAGGTTTTCAGTTAAAACTCATTGCGCTGTGTTGGTTAGGAGTGATTCTGTTGCATTTGACTTTTGTTTAATTTTATGTGTATGAGTATCTTGCTTGCATTTATCTTTGTGCGCCTTATGTGTGCTTGGTGTTGGAGGAGGCTAGAAGAAGATTTTGAATTCTCTGGAACAGAAGTTACAGAGAGTTGTGAGCTGCCATATGGGCTCTGGGAATTGAACCTGAGTCCTCTGGAAGAGCAAGGTGCTCTTGACTTTTGAGCCATCTCTCCAGCCCTGCACTTGACTTTAACTTTTGGATCACTGTCACCTTTTTACAATCAATAGGATTTGACTTAAGACAGGATACAACCAAATATTTACACATAAAAATAAACCATCTTTTGTGGATATGCTTATTTATTTAAATTTTTTCAGTTTCTTTTAAAGGTGGTTATAGATATTCACATTTATCTTTGGATTATTAAAGTCAAATGTAAAATACAGATTTATAAATGTAAAAGTAATTCAAGCGTGTAGCCTAGTAAACTGAAGCTTTAGTAAAACATCTTAATTTCAGTTCCTTTCTACTAAAAATGGGTAGGCTTCATTGACAGCTGTTAAAAGAAGGCATCACCTGAAGCAGAGTAATAGTACCTACCTAGTAATTACTTAGGTGTGTCACTCTTCGGGAACTAAGAAAAAAGAGAGATGTAAGTACTTCGTAGGATAAGGCAGGTAGTCACAGGACTGCATTCTTAGTTCTGCCACTGAATGGTTGGCAGAGCTGTTGCTCATTTTTATATCCCACTTTGTTAGATTTATTAGTTGTGAGAAACCTAAGCATGCTTCTGTGCTGACGGCAATGACCCTGTCTGTGGAGTGCAGACTGTTAGCTCAGTCCCTAGCACTTAGTGGATAACCACTTGTTGAATGAAGGGATCTCATAAGATTCTTGACCCTTATGGGCTCAGACATGAAGATTTAGCTTGTTTGAGAAAATATAGGATAGTTAGATTTAGGTCAAAATAAAATAAATCTGCATGGTAACTCCATCATTTTAAGCCCTGTAAGCACACAATCACTATCTTTCAAGTAGTTCATAAACCTCCCCTCCAGGAGTAGTAAAGGATTCTAATTTCAGAGGTCAGCCTGCCTGGATTTGAACCTTGGCTTAGCTATTTGCTAACTGTTGTGACTCTAACTTAGTTTCCTAACAATGCTTTAGTCTCCGCATTTGTAAGATGGTGGCAATGTTTATATCTATGTTATGGGGTTGTGAATGAAATTAACATGTGTGTCATGCACAGAAACAGATACTTGAAATGTAAGTTACTTAAACTGTTATTCCAAAATACTGATACTAGTATTTTAGAAGTTTTTAGCTTTCTAGAAAATCATGTGGTGAGTGTCAGTTAAAGGAAAAGAAACTCTATTTGTGTACCGGAAGAAAACACTGATAGGAACTACCGCAATACTGTTACTGTGATGTGCTAGATTTATGGGTGATGGCTTTTTTACTTCTTTTTGTTTTTGCCATTTTCCTCCTCTCATTTGCTTAGCAGATTGTTACTAGGTGCTTACCTGGGCTCTGGTGAACATACTGCTTTCTGAGTCCTCTGGAAGCATAGCACTGTGGTTATAGCTGGATGAATTCTGGGCCCAGATTACCAGGAGTTGATTCTCATGTCTGCCATTTGTAAGATGTGCCCTTAGGAAAATGATTTTCTCAGTTTTCTTCTGTGTCCTGATCCTTTTTCTGCAGCCACTCCAGGGCCAAGAGTGTTTTTAATGAGCTAACAATGAAAGTATAGTTAGTATCATATATTTGTTAAAGAATATAAAACATGGTATAAGTATTA
The DNA here is from genome assembly GCF_049852395.1 of Peromyscus maniculatus bairdii. Lineage (NCBI taxonomy): Eukaryota > Metazoa > Chordata > Mammalia > Rodentia > Cricetidae > Peromyscus > Peromyscus maniculatus. The sequence goes on along the minus strand of NC_134858.1, from coordinate 53,525,448 downwards.
TATTTAGAAATAAATAATACTTTGTAGTTTTCCAGTATATTTACATTTTCATTCACATCTGGTTGGCTCTAGAACTTTTCATTGTTTAAAGTTAGGGCTCCTACTTTAATTTTCAAAGTAGATTTGGTTACCTTGTAACAAGGGAAGAGTGATGAAACCACTCTTAAATGGTGGAATAATGGACATCTGAAAGGATGAAAACCTGCCTTCCTCACAGGTGTGGGCCAGTACTTGGGCTTTATTTGAGTGGGCAGTAGGTGGAATTGTGGGAGGTTTTGTGAAGGAAAACTTAAAGTATTGGTGAGGCAGTAGAAAGTATTTTGCTAATGCTTCCCATTTCTTATCTCTACCATTTGGGCACAGTAGTAACCTCAGCGGTGAACTTTACAACCAAACATTTCAAGAGAATTCCTGGATTGTAATTGAACTGTTCATCTCAAAGTTAAAAGAACTTGTGAGTTTCCAGACTGCACAAGGAAGTTAGCATGCTAAGGGATGAGAGAGAGAGAGAGAGAGAGAGAGAGAGAGAGAGAGAGAGAGAGAGAGAGAGAGAGAGAGAGAGAGAGAGAACCTGATAACCTTTTCTGATCTATGCTGGGTAAGAACCTATTTAAAATGCTTCTTCATGCTTCTTTCCATACAAATTAAGCTTGTAGAATGGTAGCATCCGTGAGTCTGTTAACCACACCAGCAGTAGCACAGCAATAGTCTATAAATATAGTAATGTCTAATTTAGGGAAGTGAGCTTTTGAATTCTTTAATTTTATTTTGTGTATTTTTTTAATGAAACGTGTAAGCAGAATTTGATTCCTATTATAAATGCAAGTTGAAGTTCTTCTCCCAGTTCTGCGTTCCAAATGTCTAGCAGAAGAAAATTGTCATCAGAAACACTATGTTTTATATTCTTTTGCAAAAGGCAACTACAGGGCTGTACAAAGGACTGAATGCTAATCCTCTTTTCTCTCTTCTGGGTCTGTGTGGCCTGTGTTTTTATGGACTTGCTATCTGACTAGGCCAGAATGAGTCCTGCTGTACACAAAGACTTCCCTCTGATTCTCTCCATCCTTTTTACCTGAAGATCTGAAGTGTAGCTTGATATATATTATACCACACATAAAAAAATAGCCTTTTAAAATTATTATTATTATTTTAAAGGCATGGTTTCTCTGTGTAACTCTGGCTGTCCTGGAACTTACTCTGTTGACCAGGCTGGCCTTGAACTCAGAAATCCACCTGCCTGTGCCTTTGGAGTGCTGGGATTAAAGGTATGTACCGCCACCAGTGCCAAGCATATTAATAGTTTTTTAAAAGCTGAGTGAGATGTGTCTTGGCATTCAAGAGGCAGAGGCGGATCCACCATTCAAGAGGTGGATCTCTTAAGAGTTCAAGGCCAGCCTAGTGTACATAGTGAATGGGACCCTGTCTTAAAAAAAAAAAAAAAAAAAAAAAAAAAAAAAAAAGCAAAAACTTTTTCAAAAATTTGTTTCTATTTTTAATTATAAGCGTGTGTGGTGGGGGAGAGTATGGTATGGCACATGAATGTATTTGCTCATGGAGGTCAGAAGAGGGTGATCCTCTAGAGCTGGAGGTATAAGGGGTTGTGAGCTTCATAGTATTGTTGTTGGGAATTGAACTTGGGGCTTCTGCAAGAGCAGTATGTGCTCTTAGCTCTTGAGCCATTCTTCAGCACCCCTTACCCCAATTAATAACTTCTAAGATAAGAAAAATTATTGCTGTAGGAAACAATAGAGACTAAAATGGAACATAGAGTGAAAAGGGAAAGTCTGGCCTTCCATCTAGAGATGACTAGTGCTAATAATTTGATGCTTTCATTCATCCAGTTTTTTTTTAGTGTATATACATTCCAAAATATCTAATTGATGTTATACTAAAGTAGAACTATGGTTTAAGTGTCGATTATAATCAGTAGCTAGCCCCCCAGCGACAGGCATGTGGAAGCTGGAATCGTTTAGGAGATGCAAATTCATGCTTAGTGTAGGGGAGTCTTTTCATTTAGTTTTTTTTTTTTTTTTTTTTTTTTTGTTTTTGTTTTTGTTTTTGTTTTTCGAGACAGGGTTTCTCTATGTAGCTTTGCGCCTTTCCTGGAACTCACTTGGTAGCCCAGGCTGGCCTCGAACTCACAGAGATCCGCCTGCCTCTGCCTCCCAAGTGCTGGGATTAAAGGCGTGCGCCACCACCGCCCGGCCTGAGTCTTTTCATTTAGAAAAGTGATATTTCTCTTTTTTATTTTTTCACACTGCTAAACTGTACTTTATAAGTTAAGTGAATGTTTGAAGTAGCTCATCCTTTAAATAATCTGATAAACCTTTTTTTCTTGATGATTTATCATATAAAAAAACTCACCTCTCTGATGCCAAGAACTGACAATCATAAGAACTGACAAGGATATATTAGTGAAGATCTTTGATAGTTTCATAGATCAAAATATATGTCTCAAATCTCTTGCCAGTGCCATCTATTAGAACTGATATCCGCCACATAGGTAATTTCTAGTTGCTAGAGCTCACATTTTAAATAGTACAAATAGATAAAGCAAATCTTTATGATGTATCTTTTTTTTTTGAGTCAAGGTTTTGCTGTGTCATCTCGGCTATCTTGGAACTCCTTCTGTAGACCAGGCTGGCCTCGAACTCACCGAGGTCTGACAGCCTCTATCTCCCAAATGCTAGGATTAAAGGCATGCACCACCACTGACTGGCTTATGATGCACCTTAATTAAATAAAAAATTTTCCACATTTTGATTTTAATCTTTGCATTCAAAATCTGTTGTATATTTTTCAGATACAGCCCATCTTAGTTGAGGCTAACTGCATTTTAAGTGCTCAGTAGCCACATTTGGTACTGCTAGCACAGTTCTATAACATATAATTTTCCCCATAATATGCAATAAACCATCACTTCACAGGTACTCTGGAGGATTATATGAGAGTAAAACAGCAAAGCCAAGTTGCCCTGTGGATGCTAAATGCTCATTTTTGTGCCTCATGAGAGTTTTTTTTAAAGCTTTGCCTCAATAAAATTTTATATTTGCATATTTGTAGACCTTCATGTCACACATCTGTGTTAAAGTTGCAGCTGTAAAAATGCCAGTTGGAAATTCTACTTACAATTTTCAGAATAATCTCTAAGAAGAATTCCATCTTCAAGGAATTCACATAACTAAGTTTAGAAGTACACCTGTAGCTTGATACCTGAGGAAAATAAATGCCGTGGCTCCTTCCTTGGAGGGGATTCCTTCATGGAGCAAGTAGTAAATACACTGTACATACACATATTACACTTGCTTTATAGTTCTACATGTACACACATCATAGTCTTATTAATCATAAGAATAACAACTAGGGCTAGGGATGTAGGTCAGATGGTAGAGTTCTTGCCAAGCGTGACCTCCTGTGTGGCACACACCTATGATCTCAGCACTCAGGGTGGTGGCCAGCCTAGAAGTTCAGGATCATGCCTCAAAAAGCAAAAATTAAAGTAATTCTCTTTTAAAAAAATAGAATGGGCCTGGAGACATGGCTCAGCAGTTAAGAGCACTGGCTGCTCTTCCAGAGGATCCAGGTTCAATTCCCAGCACCCACATGGTGGTTCATAGCTATCTATAACTATAGTTTTGGGGATCTCACCCCCTCTTCTGGCCTCTGAAGGCACCAGGCAAAATACCCATGAAATACCCATGAAAAAAAATTTAAAAATGAATTGGCCATTATAAGAAATTGGTTGTCTATTGTATTTTATAATGGAAAAGTACAGTTTTTTTTTGTTGGTTGTTTTATTTTTATCTTTTTTATTACTTAGATATAGTTCCATTGTGTAGTCCAGGCTGCACTTGAATTTTTGCAAACTGCCCTTGGTTTTGCAAGTACTGGGATCACAGGCATGCATTATCATTTCTGGCAAGAGAGGAATATTAAACAATCTTGCTTTTAATTTAATTTTTAATTTGTTGCATAAAAAATCCTATAACATTGATAAACTGCATTTTGTCCTATTATAGGGACATACAAACTCATTGGAGGCCAAAATAGTGGCATTGGAGTAGCAATATTTTAAGTACTCAGAATATAATTCTAGTCTTCAGAAAAGGCCACAAATATAAATTGGTTTTCTTATTTCTATAATAATGAGCGAAGCATGGTCTTCTTCCTCTGTGAGGTATGCAGCACTTCAGAAATACTTTAAAGTCAAACAACAGCCTAATGCAGAGCCAATAATAATATCCACCCAGACCAGCATTTGAAAATGTTCATGAAAACATTAGCTTTTTCTAGCATCAGTTATAACTGCCTACTCACTGAGTCATCTGCAGCAATTGAAAATTTGGATACTTCTCATTTGTTAGTGCTGCTGCTGCTGCTTCGTCTTCTTCTTCTTCTTCTTCTTCTTCTTCTTCTTCTTCTTCTTCTTCTTCTTCTTCTTCTTCTTCTTCTCCTCCTCCTCCTCCTCCTCCTCCTCCTCCTCCTCCTCCTCCTCCTCCTCCTCCTCCTCCTCCTCCTCCTTCTCTCTCTCTCTTTTTTTTTTAATAAAGTGGCTTGCTTTTACCTGTCTTGAATGAAATAAGCCTTATAAAATAGTGTCATTATGTCCAATTCAGGAAGCTGAGCTTGTTTTCTTTTCTTTTTTTTTCAGTCT